>NW_008349068.1:3714816-3732579 GCF_000622305.1 Nannospalax galili | reverse complement strand
AAAAAAAAAAAAAAAAAATCACAACGAAAAAACTTTTTTATTACTATAAAATTAAGTGACTTCTATTAATAATTAAACAAGACAAATGCCACCACACAGAATTTTTACAAACTATACACTGATCTTAGACATCATCTCTAAGATAGAACAGTTAAGCATTTACAGAACCAGAATATCATTATCCACACTTCACCTATGACACATTTACCCTTAGACCCTCCAAAGAAACAAGACTCTTGTAACTTAACAACCTTGGTCAGAAAACTGCAGCTACCATTACCATAAGTATTTATGTCCAAATTTCCATACACAATGCTTCATAAATTCTTCCAACAAAAATAATAGGGGACACTACTTAATTCTAAAACCAAAATCACACAAAGATCTCACAAGAAAAGAAAGCCACAAGTCAGTACTCCAAATAAATACATATGCGAAAATCCTCATAAAAATATTAGAAAACAAAATCCAGTAATATATAAAAAGGATTATACGCCATAACCAAGTAAGATTTATCCCAGGAATGTAAGATTAGGTTAATATCCAAAAATCAATTATACCCTACATCCCACCAAAATTCATATGGTTTTAACCCCTAGTAACCTCTAATATGGCTCAATGTGGATGCAATTTCAGGAAGTAACTAAGGTTAAATGAAATCAAAAGCCCTAACAACATGACTGGTGACCTGACAAGAGGAAGACAAGGCCATCAGACCTCTGCAACAAGTGAAGAGACACTGAGAAGGGAGCCAACTGCAAGCAAGGCAAAGAGTCTTCACCAGAAAAATAATAATTTTTTAAATTGAATTTTAATAAAAAAATCAACTGGCATCTTGATTTTGGGCTTCCTAGCCTTCAGAACTACAAGAAATAAATTTACAGTTTGTAAACCATCTAGTAATATATTTTATTATGGCAGCCTGAGCTAATGCAGTAACATATTATGTTAAAACATTAAAAGAAAAATACATAATTGTCCAATAGATGCAGAAAAGCATGTGACAGAGCCCATACCCTTTCATAATAAAACACTCAAACTAGGAACAGAAGATTACTTAATCAACCTAATAACCTCATCTTTATGAACCCACACTTAATTATCATACTTCATAGTGACAGAATGAAAGCTTTCTCCCTAAGATCAAGGAAGCCAAGAATGTGCACTTTCACCACTTCTATTCAACAATGACTGAACTAGAGGTTCTAGCAACGAACATAAGGCAAGAAAAAGAAGAAAGAAAAAAGGTATGCAGACTAGAGAAGTAGTGAAATTATTTATATATGGCATCATCCTACAAACAAAAATTCCCTAAGGAATGCACAGAAAGTGCTAGAGCTCATAAACAAGTTCAGCAAGGCTGCATGATGTAAGATCAATATTTTTAAATGCTACTATACTTCTGTATGCTAGAGATACAATCCAAAATGAATTTAAGAAATTAATAGCATCAAAAATATTTATGAATAAATTTGACATAAGAGTACAAGGCTCGTACACCAAAAACTATCAAACAGGGCTGATAAATTTCAAAGAAGCTTTATATAATTGGAAAGATATACCCCCTCTTCATGGGTTCAAAGACTGAGTACTAATACAGATACTCCCCAAATTCATCTACAGATTCAACACAATCCATATCAGAATCTGGTTGCCTTTCTGAAATAACTAACAAAAAGAAAAGGGAAAAAGTTAAGAACAAAGGAAACCTCTGACATCTAGGGGAGATGATGAAGTGAGGGAACATTTGCATTATCAGTATTCTAAAAGAGGAGATAAAGAAGAGGTAGAAACCTATTCAATTAAATAACTATTAAAAATTTTCTAAGACTTAGGAAAAGATATGGATAGTCATAAGACCTCTAAGACTTGACCAAAAACCATCCTATATGCTACAAGATTGGACTGGAATGTCTCTCAAAGGCTCATGTTTGAAGGGTTGGTCTTCAGCATGAAGTGAAGCAAAAGAAAATTCAAGAGGAGAGGTCTAATTGGGGATTTTAAGTCACTGAAAAGTGTGCCTACAAAGGGGATTATGACATTTTGTTATTTTTTCACATTGCAGACATTAAGTGAATACCTTTCATAGGTGCTGTCTCAATCATAAGCTGAAACCTCCAAAACTGTGAGCCAAAACACTTTTTCTCTCTGTAAACTGATTATCTTAAGTACTTTGTTATAGTACAGAAAGAGAACTAACTCTCCCAGTCATATTAGTCAAGTTGCTAAAAAGAAAACAAGAATTCCAAAAACAGCAACAGAAAAAAGCATGATGTCACATATAAGGGAATTCCTACTAGACTAACAAAGAAACAGCAGAAACCTCACAGGATAGAATTACTCAAAGTTGGGGGTTGTGGGGGATGGGGACTATCAACCAAGAATATACACCCACAAAGCTATCCTTCAAAATGAAGGAGAAATGATGTCTTTCTAAGACACACAAAACTGAGGGAGACCTACCATCAGATCATCTTTAGAAGAAACGCCTGTGGGAGTTTAATACTAGTAGCAAAGTGACGACCACCATCACAGAAGTAAAAGTAAATACAGAATGCGGTGGCAACATAGACACCCAAGAGAAAATGAGTAACTCTTAACCCTATCAATACAGAAAACCATCGAACCACAGAAATGAACATGAGAGGGAGAAAGGGCAAAGTACATATAAAAAAGACCAGAAAAAAAAAAAAAAACACTAAAAAACGACAAGACTGTATCATTACTCTTCAATAATTAGCTTGCACATAAACATTAAATTCTCCAAATAAAAGACATAGACTGGGTCAGTGGAGAAAAAAGTAGCAAGATTCAATGATATGCTCTGCTAAGCAACTTACTTCACCCATAAAGTAACTGACTAGAAGTGAAGGGATAGAAGAAAGGCATACTGTTTACAACAAGTCCAAACTGAAGTTTCTATACTGACATTGACATTAGATTAAAGAGACTTTTTTTCTTTGCTTTTCTGTTGGGGGGGTGTAACACTATGTAGCCCCAGCTAGCCTAGAACTCACTATGTAGACTATCCCCAACTAGCCTTAATCTGAGAGATCCACCTGCCTCTGTCTCTCCAATGCTGGGATTAAAGGCATGTGCCACCACACTATGCCCAGCAGATTAAAGAAGCTTTAAATCAAAAACTAGAAAGAGGCAAAGATGATCAATTAAACAAAAGAAAGTAACATATAAACAAACATGCACACATAGTCCACCATTATAAAGCAAACATTAGATCTAAAAGGAGATTCTAATAAAGTCAAAACTCCACTTTCATCAATGGAAAAATCACCTACACAAAACCAATAAAGAAACCAATGTCAGAGGTAAACTGTGTGTGTGGTTTATATATATCAGACCAAAGGGGCCGGACAGACATTTATACAGGTCAGTTCATCCAACAGTTACCAAATAAACGTTATTCTTGTCAGCATGTGGAACATTCTCCAATTTTTTAGATCACAAAATAAAATCCCAACAAATTTAAGGTAAAAATCAGCACATGTATCCTTGATCAGACTGGAATAAAATTAACAATCAACAATAGTACTTTAGAAACCACATAAGCACATGGAAATTAAACATGTTCTTAAATGAACACTGGGTCAAAGAGTAAATCAAAAGAGAAATTTTAAAATATTTTAAAACATATGGAATTGAAACAACATACCAAATTCTACAGACTAAAGCAAAAGCAATACAGAGGGAAGTTTGAATACATTACAGCCTACATTTTTTTAAAAAAGGTCTAAAACAACACAAAACAAGGAACTAAAATGAAATAACAAGAACAAAGTTCACCATGGGAGGAAAATATAGCAGACAGCAGAGCAGAAGCAGAGATGAAAATTTATACATTTATACATGAGAACTAGAAGTGTAGCTCAGTGGTACAGCATGTGTGCACACATGCTGGCATGAAAAAGATGGGGGAGGAGAGGAAAGAAAGAGATGATCCCAACAAAACAGGATGAAAATGCAAACACTGTAACTGGTATTTTAAGAATATAAATGATCACTAAGGACTATTATGAACAAAGATAAGTCAATAAATTGGAAAAGCTAGAAGAAATGTGTTTCTATATATGCACAGCTATAAAAATTAAACCATGAGAACATGTAAGAACTCAACAAATTGGTAGCAGGTAACAAGACTGAGTCAGTAATGAAATATGTCACAAGAAATAAAAGGCCAAGAACAAACTGATTTTACCAGCTTTTTATAGATGGATATTCCTGAAAAACACAGATACAAAAATTCTCAACAAGATGCTAACAAGTCAAATCCAACAACACATAAGATCATAAACCATAATTAAGTAGGATTTATATCAGGAATGCAAGGAAGGTTCAATATATGTAAATCAGTAAACACAATATACCACATCAACATAATGATCAAAACTGCATGATCATCTCATTATATGCAAAAAAAGCATTTGATAAAATTAAACATCTCTTCATGATAAAAACTCCCAAAAAATTATGTGTAAAAGTAACACAACTCAGCAGAATAAGGACTGCAAACGACTAACCACAGTTTATATCTATTCAATGAGGAAAGCTAAAATCCTTCTCCTCCTGCAGGAATAAGAGGGGTAGACACATTCCCACTCTTAGCATCACACTGGAAGTCTTAGCAGTATGACAAAAAATAAAGGGCATCTTTAGAGAAAGAGACAAAATAATTCATTTGAAGAAAATACTCTTATTAAAAACAAACTAATCCCTTTAATCCCAGCACTCGGGAGGCAGAGGCAGGCAGATCTCTGTAAGTTCAAGACCAGCCTGGTCTACATAGGGAGCTCCAGGACAGCTGGGGCTACAGGGAGACCCTGTCTCAAAAACATCAAAAAAAAAAAAACCTAGACTCCACCAAAATATTGCAAGAACTGAAAAATGAAGTCAGTAAAGCTACAGGCTATAAAAATCAGCATACAAAAATCAGTTGCTTTGGTACATAGCACCTCAAGACTGCCAAGAAAGAAATCAAGAAAGCAATCTCATTCATAATAGCTACAAAAATATAGTATCAGCCAGGCATGGTAGCACATGCCTTTAATCCCAGCACCCAGGAAGCAGAGGCAGGTAGATCTCTGTGAGTTCGAGGCCAGCCTGCTCTACATAGCAAGTTTCAGGCCAGCTGGGGCAACAGGGAGACCCTGTCTCAAAAAATAAAGGGCATCTCATATATATATATATAATCACCTAGGAATGAATTTAAACAAGGAGAGATCTCTACAGCAAAAAATATGAAACATTGAAGACTGAAACTGAAGAGGGCACAAAAAAGGAGACAGCTCATGCTCACGGATTGGAAAACTGCTGCTAAAATGTTCGTATCTAATCTACAGATTTAACTGTAATTCCTATCAGACTAGCAATCACCTTCACAGAACTAGAAAAAAAGTAATCACAAAATTCATATAAAACCCTAAAGATCCTTGAAAGTCTTAACAATCTTCAACAAAATGAACAAAGGTAAGAGTATTACAATACTAACTTCAAACCAAACCATACTACAAAACTATAGTAACTAAATCAGCATGGCACTGGCATAAAAAGACACCTAGACCAAAGAAACAGAATTAAAAATAAAAATAAAAAAAATAACCCACACATTTATAGCCAACTGATCTTCAATCAAGGCAGAGAAAACACCAACTAAAGGAAAGTCTCTTTAATAAAAGGTACTAGAAAACTTCAACATTTATATATAGGAGAATAAAACTAGACTTCAATCTCTTACTATATACAAAAATCAACTTAAACTAGAGCAAACATTTAAGTGTAAGAAAATGATGAAATTACTAGAATAAAACATTTATGTTCCCTTCACAATTGTTTCACAACACCGGTCAGTGCAAAGATTCTTTTTTTAATATGATCCTAAAATTTGCACAAGCAACAAAAGTTAAAACTGACAAATGGGATTACATCAAATTAAATCATTTCTACACTGGGTGTGGGTGGCACATGCCCTTAATCCTAGCACTCAAAGACAGAGCAGGCAGACATCTGTGAGCTTGAGCCAGCCTGGTCTCCATAGTGAGTTCAAAGTCACCAGGGCTACCAGAGAGACCATGTCTCAAAGAAAATAATGCATAAATAAACAGACAAAATAGAACATTTCTGCTCTATAAGGTTAGCAATACAGGGAAGAAATTTCTGATCAGGGACTTTGTTTTTCTTTCTTGTTTTTAATACAACTTTTGTTTTGTTTTTATTTTTATTTTTTATTTGTATTTTACATGTATGAGTTTGGCCTACATGTATCTAAGTGCACCAAATGCATGGAATGCCCATGAAGGCCAGAAGAGGGCATCAGATTCCCTGGAACTGGAGATAAGGATGGTTGTTAGCCTCCACATCGGTGCTGAGAACTGAACCTGTGTCCTCTGCAAGAGCAGCCAATGCTCTTAACCTCTGAGCCACCTCTCCAGCATCCCCCCTCCCCTCCTCAAACTTTGTTTTTGGGACAGAGTCCCACTGTAGTTGTAGCTATCCTAGACTCACTATGTAGACCAAGCTAGCCGCCAACTAACAGAGATCCACCTGTGTCTGCCTCCTGAGTGCTGGAATTAAAGGTATGTGCCACTGTGCCTTCTTTGGGGGGAAGGGGGTAAGTGGGGGTGATGTCAGGCCTTCCCTTTCACCTTGTTTTGAGGCAGGGTCTCTCTTTTAGTTTTTCACTGCTGCAAGCGATTCTACTGCCTGCTTCCCATCTCGCCACAGTTGCCCTGGGATTGCAGGAGCTCACTACCATGCTTGCTTTCCATGGGCTCTGGAAATTTAAACTCAGTTTCCATGGCATGCCCTTTACCCATGGAGTCATCTCCTCAACCCAGGATTCTTTTTTAATTTTTAGGGCTTTTTTTGTTGTTGTTTCTTTGTCTGTTTTTGAGGCAAGGTCTCTTGTACCTCAGGCTGGTTTCAAACTCGCTATGCTGGCCTTGAACACCTGATCCTCCTGCTCTTACTTGCTGACTGCTGGAAAGGCATGAGCCACCATGCTCAGCCACTCAACAAAGTAATTACCAGAATACAAACAGGACCCAAACAGCTCAATAGCAAAAACTAATCATATGGTTTCAAAATGAGCAAATAACCTCTACAGACATTTTCAAAAGACAATATGCAGATAGTAAACAAATACCAGGCGTGGTGGCACCTGCCTTTAATCCCAGTCCTCTGGAGATAGAGGTAGGCAGATCTCTGTGAGATAAAGGCTACCCTAGTTCACATAGTGACTTCCAGGTGGGCTGGGACTAGGGAGATTTTGTCAAAAAACAAACACAAAAACAATAGTAAACAAATATATTAAAAAATACTCAACATCACTAATCATCAGGGAAATATAAATCAAAACTACAATAAGATATCTCCTCATTCCTGTAAGAGTGGCTATTAACAAAAAAGATTTTAGGACTAACAAGCGTTGATGGGGATGAGAAGAAAGGGGAGTGTCACTACTACAGTGTTGATGGGAATCCACTCTGGAAAAACAGGAGAGTTTCCTCAGAAAACCAGAAACTCCATGATATAACTGAAAACCCCACTACTGTTATATAGCCAAAGGAGATGAAATATGCTGAGGGGACACATGCAGTCTCACATTTACTGCAGAACTATTCACAGGAGCCCCAAAATGGAGTCAACCTTTGTGTCCAAAAAGGGATGAATGGATAAAGAAAGTGTGATGCACAGAGAGAGAGAGAGAGAGAGAGAGAGAGAGACAGAGACAGAGACAGAGAGATTTTGATTATTCAGCCATAGGAAGAATGAGATTCTGTCAACTGTAGTAGCAACATAGAAGTGGAAGGCATTATGTTAGGGTTAATTTACTAGGTACAGAAAGACAGATTCGTGTGGAAGCTGCAAAGTGAAATCTTTAAGGGCAGAAAGTGGGATAATGGGCAGCAGAGCTTGAGAGGGTGTGGGATGGGGAGAAGATTAACGGGTATGGAAGTACAACTCGATAGATGCAACAACTTCTAATGTTCTACAAAACTGTATAGGAACAATGATTACAACAATTCTGTATTTCAAAATAGCAGAGAGAATGTTCCCAGTACAACAAAATGGTAATTGTCTGAGGTGACAGGCCAATTACCATGATCTGATCATTACACATTGTATACATGTGCTGAAATATCACAGTTATCTGACAAATATATATAATTGTTACACACCAGTTAAAGATATTTTGCTAAAATGTTAAAAAAACACAACTCTGTGGTACTAGCATTCAGATGTATATATAGACCAATGGGACAGAAATGAGAATAAGGAAATACATCTTTACAATTATATCAGTTGATTTCCAATAGACATCATGACAATTCAATAGGAAAGACTATCTTTTGGATATCACAAGCAAAAGAATGAAGTTGGATTGCACCTCACACCCTATACAAAAAATTAATTCAAAATGAACCTAAGACCTAACTGTAAAAGCAAACGACTACAAAACTCTTAGAGGAAAACAGGCATTTATAGATCTTCATGATGTTGGATTACACAATCCTTTATCAAGAACACAGTCATAGAGAAAAATAAATGCAGTTGGGTGCAGTGGTATATGCTTGTAACCTCAGTACTCAAGAGGCTGAAACAGGGAGACTTCTCAAGTCTAAGGCCAGCCTAGACTGCATAGTAAAAAACTGTCTTAAAAAAATAATAATTCAATAATAACAAAATTTTTAACTTTTTTTTTGAGACAAGTCTCACTATGCAGCCCAAGTTGGCCTGCAATTTGTAATGTTCCTGCCTTCACCTCCTAAATCATGGGATTACAGGCAAGCATTGCCACACCTAGCAAAATTTAAAACTTTTGTACATCAAAGCATACCATCAAGAAAGTGGAAAGACAACCCATAGAATAGGACAAAGTATTTACAATCACATTTCATAAAGGTCTGCAAAGCTAAAAGAAAGGCTTACAACTCAATAATAAAAAAGACAAACCAAGTAAAACATGGGCACATAATTTGAATAGGCATTTGTCCAAAGAAGGTATACAAAACAACCAGTAAGCACATGGAAGCATGCTCGGTGACACTGGGGAAATGCAAACCAAAACCACAATGAGGTATCACTTCACATTCACTGAAATGGCTGTAATTTTTTTTAAAGTGCTGGCAAGGATGAGGAGAAATTGGAACCCTCATGCGTTGCTGGAGGTGACATAAAATAATAGAGCCACTTTGGAAAACAGTGAGGCAGTTCCTCAAAAAAATTAAAGTTATCATATGACCCAACAATTCCACTCCTAAATATATACCCAAGAGAACTGAAAATGTATGTCCACACAAAAACTTATACACAAATATTCATAGCAGCAATATTCATGGTAGCCAAAGAAAGTAAAAACAACCTAAGCATCCATCAATTGTTGAATGAATAAATAAAATGTGGCATTATTTTTACAATGGAATATTATTCAGCCAGAATAAGAATGAGGTAGTAATACATGCTATGACATGAATGAACCTTGAATATATTATGCTAAATGAAAAAGTCAGACACAAAAGGTCACACCGCAAATGCTTCCATTTATATGAAATATCCAGGATCATCCAATTTTTGAAACAGAAAGTAGATAAGTGGTTGCCAGAGGTTAGGAATCAAGAGAATACAGAGTATTGTTTAGTAGCTATATGGTTTCCCTTTCAGTGATGAAAATTTCTAGAATTAGGCAATATATCACTGTGTATACTCTAAGTCTCCAAATTTCACTTTAAAGGGGTGAAATTTATGATGTAAGAATTATATTGCAATAAAATAATAGACCCCATTTCAACTATTCTACCCAAAAGCAACCAGAATGTCCATCTAAAGTAGAAGTTCAATGACCTCACTGTCCAACTCATGTCCCTGAGATGGCACCCATCTGATTGGAATAAAATTCAAAGTTCTTACCTTAACCTACAAGATTTTACGGAACCCATTTCTCTTCCTTCCTTGCCTGTGACTTAGTGCCCACTGGGTGCCGCCCTTGCACTGGGATCACACTAGCCACTTGGCTTCTGGTTTTTGAACCACACTTCTGCCCAGGGCTCTTTCTTTTTTTCTGTCTAGAAATCCTTCCTCCATATATATGCAAACTTGGCACTGAACTTCTCTCAAATGTCTACTTCAAAGGTCATTTTCTTTAAAAAGCCTTACCTGGCCACTCTACTTTAAAATAGTACTCTCTTCTCTATATTATTTTCCCAATAAAATTATCATAATTTGACATATTACATTCTAAAAATTAATGCTTACTTATTTCTGGTCTTACTGAACTATACTGTAAACTCTATGGAAAAAGAAATTTGGCTTTGTTCATAATAATACTCTTAGACTATTAAGCAATATCTACAAACTAGGAGATTCCGTTCAATGAACGAATAAATGAATCTAACAAAACTTAAAAGAAGAGAAACTCACAACTAAGGCACTATGTGCTATGATCGTATCAGTGAGACCCTCTCACCTGTTCCAGGTTAGGGTACTGCACATGGCAATAGCTGCAATATCCCTGTCTCTTCTGCATCGTGAACAGTCAGTCAGGAAGCAGCTGGCCTCGACTTGTCAACTGAAAAAAAAAGGGGGGGGAAAGTGTAAAAGAAAAGCAACGGTATAGGAAAAAAAAAATCACTCCTTTTTGGTTTTGTTTGATTGATTTTGGGACGGGGTCTCCCTGTGTAGCTCTGGCTGGCCCTGGAATTCCCTATGTAGATCAAACTGGCCTCAAACTCTGAAGTCCATCTGCCAAATGCTGGGACTAAAGGTGAGCCCCCCAATAGCCATTGTTTGTTTTTTGTAAAAGGAATTTGCTATAGACAGGCTGACCTGGAGATCATGGTGTACCCAGAACAGACCTGGAAATGGCAGTCCTGCTTCAGCTCCCTGAGTATGGGGAATGCACCAGCAAACCCATGTTCTACCCAATCTCACTTCTATTAGCAATTGGGAACATACATAAAGCACATATGACCTGCTGAATCAATATCCGAATCTTTGGAAAGAGCTATTTGTCTGTTGGCAGTATTTGAAGACAATTAAATTTCTTATCAATTCTCGTTACTCCTCACTTACTAGGAATTGGTCCAGTAAGAAATAACACAACACTTGATTTCTAAAAACTATTTTCTGCTTTGTGGTTTTGGATTTTTTGAGGCAGTCTCCCCAGCTGGCCTGAGACTCACTATTTAGACCAGGCTGGCCCCAATTTCACAGCAATCCACCTGCCTCTGCCTCCAGGGTGCTAAGATTAAAGGTATGCATCATCATGTCCAAATCTAAAAACTACTATTATACTGTATTTACTATACTCTTATGGAACACATAATTTCCTCACATTCCTATTAAAAAAAAACTTCCAGATTACTTGAACTTGTGATATCATACGTAATTCTTCATTGTAAGAGTAAAGGTACCATATGGAAATCTCTGCTAGTTCATAAGAGATTTTAAGATAATTTATCAGTTGTTAAAAATCTGAACAGTAACTAAGTTGACCTCTGAACCACACGACTTTTCTGACAATTATATTGTCATATAAATATTGGGAATTTTTTTCCAGATTACTTGAACTTGTGATATCATACGTAATTCTTCATTGTAAGAGTAAAGGTACCATATGGAAATCTCTGCTAGTTCATAAGAGATTTTAAGATAATTTATCAGTTGTTAAAAATCTGAACAGTAACTAAGTTGACCTCTGAACCACACGACTTTTCTGACAATTATATTGTCATATAAATATTGGGAATTTTTCCTACTAGTTATTTGAGATTTCTTTTTTTTAAAAAAAATTATTTTTATGTGTATAAATGTATTGCCTGCATGTTTCTAAATGCACCCATGTCATGCAGTGTCCGAGGAAGTCAGAAGATGGTGTCGGATCCCCTGGAACTGGAGCTACAGATGGCTGTTAGCTGCCATGTAGGTGCTGGGAATCAAAACCCAATCCTCTGCAAGAGTAGCCAATGATCTTAACCACTGAGCCATCTCTCCAGCCCATTATTTGGGATTTCTTGACAAATAAATTGTTTCCTAACTTTTATCCACCTAATACTATAATCCTTCAATATTATATTCTCCAAACCAGACTGAATGCCTGGTTTTTGGTCATTCCCCCAAATTCTGAATTAGGAGAACTGAATGAGCGCCTGGAACTGACGAGTTTAAAGATTCCTGATGTTAAAAGGAAAAAAAAAAAAAAGTATAAAAAAGTATTCCTCTCACTCTCAGGAGTGCTTTCTCATTTTTCCTAAATAATTCTACAATTGCTCTGCTCTGCTCAAAAACCAAAAAAAAAAGATTCCCTATGTAATTCTGACACA
Source organism: Nannospalax galili (assembly GCF_000622305.1). Taxonomy (NCBI): domain Eukaryota; kingdom Metazoa; phylum Chordata; class Mammalia; order Rodentia; family Spalacidae; genus Nannospalax; species Nannospalax galili. The sequence continues at coordinate 3,720,247 of NW_008349068.1, read as the reverse complement.
GTCAACTTGTTAGTTGAAACTGTATGTATGTATAATTATAGCTATTTTAATTAAAAAGCTAAATTCAATGCAATGTACTTGCTGGTTTGTTAAAACTAAAACTGAAAATAATGTTTTAAAGTTTTGATTCCAATTATTTTAAACATTCGTGTTTATTGGTACAACAGAATCATCTGTAATGTGTTGAATATCTGGAAGGCAAGGGTTAAACTGTCTTGCCATATAGCCAGGCTGGCTTTCCGCTCCTAATCCTCAACCTCCCAACTGGGATTACAGGCTTGTGCTAAACAAGCTTGGCTCTGCTACATTAGTACTTCTGAATAAGATTATGTGCAATGTAAATCATCAAATTATTAAATTAAAACCTATGGCTGAAAAATAAAATCACAGCCTTAAAACCAGTAAAAGGAATACAAAAGCTTTATCAAATCAAAATTTCATCGTAACATTCACTTACCTATTACTTTCTACTGAGAACCTTTGATTTTCTGACTTCCCACACTTAAGGGGAAAATAAATCAATTAAACCAGCATCTGAAATAATATATGTAAAATTTTAAAATTGGATCTTTTTCCCCAATAATTTACTTCATTTATTAATCTAAAGCCAAAAAATGAGACAGCTATGAAGTTCTATTTTTAGATCAGACCATTTGGGGCTAATAGAACCCCAAAGCTCAAATCTAAACTTTGAAAATCATAAAATAACAAATGTTTTAATAGTTTCTTGAAATATCTAATTAAAACATCCACTGAATGAAAGGCAAAATAAAAATGAGTCTAACATCGCACATACAAAAATTAACCCTTCCAGCCTTTAACTCCTAAGGTACTATCACCTGTCCTTTCTATAGTTTGTTCCATGAGTTATGACTAATCAGAAGAATATGTTGCCATTTTTAAAATTTCACATGCCAGGACCTCACCTAAAACTTACCAACAAATCAATCCCCGTGGAGTCAGGAGAAGGCGCATATATATTATATACAATTAAATTATCCAAGGTGACTCTAAGTTGACCTAATAACATCAGTTTATGTTTATGAACCAATTCTACTAGAATCCAATTGTTTGCTTGCTTTTCTTTTTTTTTTATAGTCAGAAATGGCTTACCTTGAAGAGAAAAGAGCAGGTATCTCGTCAGCTGTTATTAGTCCTGACAAACATCTGTAAATTAAAATAAAATAATTTTTTAAACAGTAAATCTCACGTGTCTACAACTGACCAAGCTAGTACCCCCAAGTCATACTGACATTTAAAAAGTAACACGACCATTTTGATAACAGAAGGAAAAATATTAACTTTTGAACACAAAGCACTTTACATACTATCGCTCATTGAATGTCAGAACACAACCTCCCCAAAAAGGTGTTCTGAAGCAGTGACTGTGGGCCGGCCAAACACCCTGCACTTCAGATCCCAGGGTTCCAGGAACAGTAGCTGAAAAAGAATGGAAGGCACAACTGTGCCTCCAGTAACGTTAAGGACAAAAACTGCCGCCAAAACCAAATAAGCTTCCCAAAAAACTTTTTAAAAGAAATACACAGGGGAAATTCAGTTTGGGTCCAGAACTAATGACCCAATTCTCAGTCACCATAATAGTTTTAATGAAAAATACTGTCACTTCTTTATCATCTGTCTGTAATAGTGGACAAATTAAGCAGATCACAATTTTTTATTCCTCCTCATTATGGGCCAAGTATTGACCTGTACCCAGGACCACTGGTTAAAAAAAAATTCCAACACTTAGTCTCAAAAGAATCAGCCAGACCATTTACTCAATGTGTATGTTACTAGGTACCTGCCATGTGCAGAGCTCTGTCCTAGGAGCTCAAAGGATAAACAAAGAGAGGGCAACCTTTCTTGCTATCAAGGAGTGTAAAATAGAACTGGAAAATGAAATGCAAGGCAGTATCTGAGAACTGCCAAAGTAAAAATAGTGTGAGGCTGAGTAGTAGAGCATTTGCCTGGCAAACAAGAAGCCTGGACTAGATCCACCTTCACTGCTAATAATAATAATGATGATGTGATAATGGCTTTAATTGTTAAGATTTAAACTGCAGTGGCCAGGGAGGTCAAAATAGATACGGTTTTTTTTTAACCCGATTTTGGAAAATGGGTAGAATTTGCTTCTACTGAAGTTAGGAAAATATAGTCGAAATAGCAAACAAATGCAGGTACAAAAGCAAGAAAGCACACGTGTATTTGGAGATAGCAAACTAACAAGCTCAGCTGAATCTAAGATTTCATTTGAGAATTTAGAGGATAGCAAAACAGGAAAAATTGCTGAATTTTGACATGGCAGGATTCAAAACCCTACTGAAGAATTTAGACACAGAATATGGAATTTTTTTTTTACAAGAGGTCTATCGCTTTTTAAAAAGAAGTTGGAATAATTATTTGCTCCTACTCAAAGGAGCTTTTCAAAAGGTTATGAATATAACTGTTAAGCTTCTTAGCATCATTTCCTAAGATACTAATTAGTTAATATTAAAAATATTCAAATTCAAAAACTCAGTATCCCCAAAGTATAGTCTTATGTAGGCTTATAAAAAAAATACCTTTCTTAATTATAAAAAACATTCACATTATACTGCAATTGTAAAAAGTAAAGAATATAAATAAAAGCTCTAATCCCCATTACCATTTTCACATATAGCTCTTTATTCTACACGTATTTCTGCAGAAGGGAATGAGAGTATACATTCCACCCTGTTATCCTCCTCTTTCATTTAATCACACGTAATAAGCACCTTTCCATGACATTACATATAATTCCAAAACACCATTTTTAATGACTGCTTAGTCTTTCATTTTATCAATTCAAGATAAAGACCAGTAGTTGGTGATTTGATAAGATAGTTTTAAAACACATATAATGTTAATATTTTAACTTAAAACATATAAATCTATATATGTTAAAGGTCAGGTTGGGCTTTTTTGTTTCAATGCTGTTTGGAGAATTTTTTTTTTGTTCCATTTTGGTGAACAAATTCATCTGTATTTCGTCACATTTTTTCACAAACCATCTAATTCACCCTCAGTAAGTTTCCCTTTCACTGCTGTAAAGCAGAACAAGAAAAAAACACATTTTCAAATCCAAGAGCAGAATTATGATTGTTTTCCATTTTTTCCCCAGCCTTTTACAGTTGTCACACCCAGTCAAAGCTTCTGAAAGGAAAGTCCTTTTTTAGTCCAAAGCAGTCAATTTATTTTTTATAAAACTTACACTATTTTTAAAATAACCACATTCACACTCATTTCATTTGTTTTTTAAAACATTTAAAAATTATATAAACTACTCTAAGGCAGTGAACAGATCTGAACTGCATGAAATGCTTTTTTTTTTGTAAGAAATATTTCTTGTACATCTGGGATGTATACTGGGTAAAGAGATAAACATAATATTGTTGAAATGGTTTTGGAATTGTAGTGTTTTTTCGACTGACTGTGACACTGTAATAAGAATTAGCAAAACTGAGAATCCTCATAGGAAATATTTTTCAATTGCCTGACAAGAGATATCAACTTAATAGAAAATAAGAAAAAACAATAGAAAGATACCTGGTTTTGTTTTGTTTTTTTTTTAAATAAAACAATCTGAGCTGGGTATGGTGGCACACACCTATAATCCCAGCACTTGGGAGACTGACACAGAATAATCAGGAATCCAAGAGCCGGCTATATAGGGAGACCTTGTCTCAAAAAAAAAAAAACAAGAAAAGGAAAAAGAAAATACAAAACAAAACCAATTTTTAAATTTAAACCCACGATTTAAATTACCTATCTAGTAGTAGGAAGTATGGGAAGCAATCACAATCATAACAATGGCCAAACGATATAGAAAAAGACTATTTTAACCCAGTGTCAGTTCCTTCATGTAACACTATCAACTAATTTTCACCTTTGCTTTTTTTTCCTTTTGGATTATCCATGCTATGCTGGCTTCGCGGTGGCGACAAGCATCCTGGACACCTCCATTGCGTCCTAATAAAATAATAATAGCTAACCGTGAGCACTTAAATCTGAGCCAGGCATGCTGTCAACAGCTTCATATGCATTTTCTTATAAAAAGAGGAGGCAAAATCGAGGTTTAGAAAGAGGAGGTATATTGTTCCAGGTCTCACACCAAAATCCAGAGGGGCTGGTCAGTGGGAGGAAATTGTGCTTCAATTCCTCAACTTCTACAAAATGTTTCTGTGTTTTTCAGAAATGTCATTGTTTTAATATTAGATGAAAGCAAATAATTAGCAGCCAAATTTGGTGCAATGCACAATGTCATTATCCCAAAAAGAAAAAAGGCTAAAATTAACATCTGGTTTAATTTCACCACTATTCCCATTCTGGGTGTTGACAGTTCTTTAGTGACTTTCGATTTATTTAGCATGAGACCATAGGAAACAATACAATTTTGATATTACAACTCAGTGGGTGAGCGCGCACTCGTGCACGCGCGCGCGCACGCGCGCACACACACACACACACACACACACACACACACACAGAGGCACACGCAGTTTTAAAAAGATTTCAAAGAACAATACCCCGCAATATAGATTCTGGTATTTTGTTACCTTATTTCATTTTTTTAATGCTAGTTATGAACAACCAAATTAATTTCACAATTCACAAACAGGTTGAAAATTGCAGTGTGAAAAGCACTGCCCCCAAATTATTAAGCAAAGTAAACAATATTTTATGGAAACTGGTTGCTACCCTGATTTCAGTTTTCTTCCAACCAATGGGCTGACTACTGCAGTGATACGTAATCAAATCTTCAACGAGTTTCTTTCTAACCTTTTATGCTTTGGGTTTAACCCATAGAGAAAAAGTCCCCAATGTATATTAAGTGAAAAGAAGATAAAACCAACACCCTGCTTATGGAAAACACGCATATAGAAACACGTACATAAACTTAGGCATTCTCAAAAGCTAGAGAGAACCCGAGATTGTGCAGACTGCGTGGATGAGGTACGGGCTTTTTCTTCAAGCCCCTGCGCCGCCGCCCCCCCACCCCGCCCCGCAACTGCAGTAAAAGCAATCCGCGTAATAAAAACACTACGATTTGGGGAGGAACGAAAACCGTTTGAGTGACTCGCGGCCCTGTATCTTTTGCATTTCTTTCCCGAACTACCCAAATCGCTGTCGTCAGAAAACCGTAGGCTGGAGCTGCAAAGGGCCTTCTGTGGAGCAAGTGAGCACGATGGCGTATTCGAGCATTTACACAACTGTTGCACGGCGGTAGCGAAGCGGTCGTTAGCACGCACTCACACTCACACAGCCTATCCTCGACGGTCTCCAGCGGGACTCTGCGGCGGGGGCAGGCCCGGCCGAGCGCGGGGAATGGGGTGTGTGGACAGGTGGCGCCGAGCCGCCCGCCCAGGCCCGACTCCCGCCCGCCGGGCCTCCCGCGCCCGCCCGGCCCGCGCCC
>NW_008349068.1:3700020-3714733 GCF_000622305.1 Nannospalax galili | reverse complement strand
CCGCCGTGGCCCGGGCAGGGAGCGGGTTTTCCCGGGCGCCCGAGGAGCAGGCTCCGCCCGCGGGCGTCCCCCGCCCTCGCGCCGCCCTGCCGCGGCACTCACCTCCGTGGAGGCCCCCTGGATTCCTTCCGGGCCGCTGCGGACCCCGAGCCGGCCTGGGCGAGCTGCCCGCCGATTCCGGTTCCGCGGCTGCCGCGAGGACCCTTCGAAGCGTCCCGAAGCCGACGGGGGCCCCCGGCCACGCCCGGCCGGAGCGGAGGAGCCGAGCCGCGGACAGGAGCGCGTCTGGCACGACGCGGGCTCCGAGTCACGACTGGGCTCTCGCTGGCACTGGCTGGTCTAGACACCGCAACCCCACTGCAGCTCTGACGTCAGCGAAGGTGCGAAAACAGGGCCCCTTCTGACGCACGGTGCCCCGCCCCCCGCCGCCCGCCCCCCAGCCCGCCGCCCGCCCCCGAGCCCCTTCCTCCGGCTCTTAAAGCGCACACTTCCTCCCGGGCGGCGCCCCACCCCGGACCTGCCCGATCGATCTTGCGACCCCCGAAGTCCGAGGTGCGGGCGGGGCGTCTGGGCGGGCGGGCGCGGGACACAGACCCGGGCCTTAGCGTTGGGAGGAAGAAGACCAAAATGGCTAGATGAAAAATGGCTCGGCCGTGCAAAGCAACATGTGAATCCAGAATGGGAAACGGCGCCCCAGGGGTTAATAGAGCTCCTTGTTGTCCAGTGTCTCTGCAGTGAGGTATTTCAACCAAAAGCTGCTTTTCAAAGACCAGTTTACCGAATGCAGCCGCTATATTGAGGTTGCTATCACGTCCAGTGGTTTAATGCAAAGTAACCGTAAAATGAATCCTCTGGATGAGCCCCCTTTAACAAAGAAGACCGAGGCCCCTTTAAAGAGAAAAGGGATTTAAAGCCTTACGCTGCACATGAAAGACTTATGAATACTAGCAAATATCTGTTTTTCGTGTTATAGTCACATGCCTCCTACAAACGCAGTGGTGAGCAAAAACAAGCATTTTAAATATCATGGGGGCCACAAACTCACTACTGAATGTATTACTTATAATCTGTGATAAGGGCAATAACACTTATCCAAAATGGAGACAGCCTCCGAAAGCTTTCTTTTAATTTCCTTTTTCTTTCTTTTAGAGACAGGGTTTCCACTGTGTAGCCCAGGCTGGCCTCAAACTCCCGATTCTCTTGCCTCGGCCTTCCAAATGCAGAGATTACAGGTGTGCACCACTGCTCAAGGCCTGAAGAGCTTTGTTTTGTTTTTGTTTTGTTTTGTTTTTTAAAAAGTGGCTTTAAAATGAACTAGCTTGCTCTTTGTTGGTTGTGCCTTTCTGGAAACATCCCAGCGACTCAATAGATGCCAGGCAAAAAGGCCTCTTAGTCCTGAGGGCCGCTTTTTCTTTCTTTTTTTTTTTTTTAACACACCAAAACGGATTTCTGAAATGTTTTCCACATCTCAGCCTTGGAATCATCGAAGAAAACAGGCCATACATTAACACGGCCACTCCAACATAACTGTTTCAGCTACTGCACTCGTTGTTCGCCCCACACTCCAGCAGCTCTGAAATTAGGATGCATCTTAAAAACTCAGGGTCTTTTGATTTTTTTGGCCAGGTGGCAGTATTGCTTCCGCATACAAAAGACAGCGTTCTGTTCAAACTGTCTTCTTTTCAAATGAGTAAACTGCCTTGTTTAATGAAACCCACAACCCTACAAGGAAGCAAATTATTAGACATTGACATCGTACAAACTTGAAAAGAGCAGGAACGCACACATGCATGGTGCGCATGAACGCGTACATTTACACACACACACACACACACACACACACACACACGCAAGAACTTGAAAAGAGATTTTTCTGGGGAAGAATTCTTCTAAAACCAGAGTTTCCCCATCACTTGAAAAGCAAGTGATGGGACTGGATAAAAGCGTTTACCGTGCTGGGTGGGAGTCACAACCCACTCCCAAGAACAATTCTCACTGCATTTTCTGAATCTGTATTTGAACAATGAAACTACAACCAGCAGGGCATGGTGGCACATACCTGCAATTCCCAGCACTCAGAAGTCTGAGGCAAGAGAGGAGGCTAGCCTAGGCTACATAATGAGACCTTGTCTCAAAGAATAACACGGGGGGGGGAATAACTATAAATTTAATCCTACCTATGCCAAAAAATAATAAATAAATAATAAATAAATAACACTTGACTGGTCATTTTATTGCTGATGGACAAGCTCACCAGTTACACTCTCTCTTAAGCTTTTAATCTAAAACCACTGAAGAGAGAGAACAAGGTTTGGATATCACCTGAAACAATTGTTATCTACTTAGATCAAGAAAGCACCAGCATCAAAATTTGCAGAATAGGTGAGATCAGCTGCTTGAAAGAAAATCCTGGATTCCATAGTGGAAGATCACTAGCACTTTTTAAAAACATGTTTTGTTATTGTGTGTTTATGTGTATGCGCTGTGTGAATGCTTGCGGGGGGGGGGGGGCTTGCATCGCAGAGCCCATGTGGAAGTCAGAGACTAGGGATTCATTTTCTTCCTTCACCATGGGTTTCAGAGATTGAACTCAGGTGGTCAGATTTGCACAGCAAGCAGCAAGCTGAGTCACCTCGCCTACCACCAGCAGTTTTGTGTCACAGAAGGCAGTACAATCTGGAAAATCACAGCAATCAACAAGTGATTCAACAAGTGATTCAGCAGAGGTCTGAATGTGAAGAAGTTTTTGGAAACACCTTAAGCAATTTCCCTTCTAGTTCCTTATATGCTTTGATATATAATGTATGCAAAGTTTAAAACGGCTTTTGCAAGAATGAAAAATAATAAAGTACAGGAAACCATTGTGTTATGGTTTGATGCCCATAAATCCTGCAACTATTAGATTACTATTCCAGCAACATTAGAGGAAGGGATATTCTGCATCAGATTTGCAACTCAGTCTGTCTATGGGTAATGAGTGATGGTACCGTTCATTATCTATAAGATTAAGATAAAAAATTTCTCATTTCCAGCATCCTTTTAAATCCATTATACAGCTGAACACAGAGCAGGTACTTATCTAAACTGACATTAGTGATCAAGACTGAGTCTGCATGCACCCCATCTCCTCTTCGGGAGTACTTGGTTTTGGGAGAAAATGATCCTTATGTATGTATTATCTCCTATTTTCTTCTGGTGGGAAGAAACATGAAAAAAAAAAAAAAAAAACATGTCCAGAAATCATTTCAACAATGTCTACATTCTGTATGCCGTTTAAGCTAACATTAGGCTGATGTTCTCTTTAACAGAAAAGTTGTACAGATCTCACTGCTGCGTCACAAAACAATTTAGATTCCATCAACTTGGGAGTTTTGTTACTTTTCCCCAAAATCTATTCCTGTGTACTTTATTGTGCCTATCATAGCCAGGTAAGGTCATTATGAAGCTTTTACATAATAGCCTGGCATTTTACCTCTTTAAAGACTATAGTGGGAACCAGGTATAGTGGTGCAGAAACCTAATCCCAATACTCAAGGGAATGAATGAGGGGCTGAGAGATGGTTCAGTAGGTAAAGGGACTTACTGCCAAGCCTGAGGACCTAAGTCCTCAGAAACCATATGTAGGACAGAATCAACTCCTAGAAGTTGTTCTCTGAGCTCCACACGTATGCTGTGATGCCTATGCATGTGCACGTGTGTGCACGTGCACACACACTAAATAAATGTGTTTAAAAAAAAAAAAAAAAGGCTGAGACAGTGGGTCACCAGTTTGAGGCCAGCCTGGGCTGTATAACTGGGACAGTATTCTCAAAGAAACAAATAACAACAACAACAAAACCCACAACAACAGAGAGTACATGTCAGGGCTGAGGGTATGTGTAGCTCAGTGGTAGAGCACCTGTCCAACATGTGTGCACAAGACCTTGGATTTGACTCTGGGCACCAAAAACAGTATGTCATATTTAAGGGTTAATAATTCACTCATAGTTCCCATCCAAATCATAATTTTAAAACTAATGAGAATGGTCACGAATTATTTGCAAGTTTGTCCTACTGGCTCCTCTCTCCATATGCCTGGTAAAAAGCAAGATGATAAAGCTGAAAAGCTCTTTGCAGCAGTGGGCAGTGGTTAATGCACAAACCCATAAGTGGCCTAAGTACCAAGAATAAGAGATGGTGGTGCACTCTAAATGGAACTGCTGTGTCACCCCTTCAAGGCTCAGGGAACATTAAGGGAAGAGAAGACAGAAAGAAGCAAGAACCATGGGTTAGGGAGATGTGGGGGGCGGGGGAAGCCCTCTGAACATAGCATAGAATTGCACTCGCTGCAGTTGTGGTTATCCACACAAGACGTGCACAAGATTGGATGCCTGTCCACACTTCATCATAGAGGCCCTACCCCTTCCTGAGGGACTGACTATCCACATTAACTACCGATGGGGGTGGAGGGTATCATTTTCTTTGGTAGTATAGTTATTGATGAGTGTCCATGCCCCAGTAAACAACATTCTACCCATGCTCTGGCACAAAAAGAGAAAGTGGGAGGGGCTTGTTAGGAAGATGGGTTTCAAGGAGAGAGGGGAGTAGGATGAAAAAAATCATTATATAAATGTATGAAACTGTCAAACGATCTTTAAATTTTTGAAGTGGATAATGCTAGTGTGCTCACTTCACTGCCTCTTCAAACAAAAGAGTTGATTAGAATGTGCAAGTTAAGGTAGATGGCTTAGCTACCGAGGTATGTAATGGGCATACAGAAGATAGCAGGGTAACTATGCTTAGAGACCAGAGTGGGGGTGGGGGACATGCAAATGAGTTAAATCTGCATCAGAGGAACATAGTAACTATAAAGCTAGCAAATCATCAAACAGCAATTTAAACATATTTTTACCTAAGCATAAAGACGATCGATCCTCCAGAAGGAAAGCCACACTTTAAAATATATAGTTTTTATTTATTATTTATATTTGTGTGTGTGTGTGTGCGCGCGCGCGCGCATGTGTGTGAGTATAATGTCTGCATTAGGTAGTTGACGCACCCGTGTTGAGCAATGCACATGGTCAGAAGAGGGCATCGGATCCCCTGGAACTGGAGTTACAGATGGTTGTTAACTGCTATGTGGGTGCTAGGAACCAAATATGGGTCCTCTTCAAGGGGAACCAGTGCTATTAACCCCCGAGTCATCTCCCCAGCCCCAAAGCCACACTCCTTAAAATGTGTATTCTACAGAACATATGGGCAAGGGAGTAAGTAGCAAAGTACAGGGACTGGGAATTCAAGAACATGGGTCGCTCTTCCCCCACATCAGTGTAAAAGTATGCACCATGATATTTTAACTTGTTATATACTCTTCCTTCAAGACAGTCTTTTCAACTTTTATGTTTTAAGGATATACCCATCTTAATAGGAAGACATACTTGGGGGCTGGAGAGATGGCTTAGTGGTTAACAGCAGTAACTGCTCTTACAGAAGTCCTGAGTTCCTGGCACCCACATTGGAAGCTCAAAACTACCCCTAACTCTAGCTCCAGGAGGATAGCCTCTAGCCTCTGTAAGTACCTAGACACTCATGCACAAACCGACATCCTTAAAAAAGAAATAGGGGACTGGAGAGATGACTCGGTGCTTAAGAGCACTTGCTGCTCTGGTAGAGAAGCTGGGTTTAGTTCCCAGCACTCACATGGCTGCTCACAACTATCTGTTAACTCCAGTTCCAAGGGATCTGACACTCTCCTCTGAACTCTGAGGGCATCAGGCACACATGTTGTGTACATATATACATACAGACAAAACACTCATACACATAAAATTAATAAAAATATTTTAAAAGAAAATAAATCTCTAAAAAGACATAGGCACAGGCCTTTAGGTCCAGCACTCTGGAGGCTAAGGTAGACTGATCTCTGTGAGATGAAGGCCAGCCCTGGTCAGCCTGGTCTATGTAGTGAGTGCCAAGCCAGCTGGGGCTACAGGGAGACCCTGTCTCAAAAAGACCAAAGAGAGAGAGAGAGAGAGAGAGAGAGAGAGAGAGAGAGAGAGGACATTTGTCCCCAGTACTTCACTAACTCCTGATCAATTCTACTCCCTTCCCGATTCTTCTTTTCTTTCCCTTCTGTTTCCAGTCACTTATTTGGTTTCTCTTCCCATTTCTCTTATCTTGCAAGCGGAAACACATTTATAGCTCCAAAAGATCATGCTTTTAATTTCTGGGGATAATCTGGACTGAAGATAGTGAAGTCCTCAGACTTTGCTCCTTTCTCTTTTTTTATTTTTATATTGTTTTATCTATTATTTTTATTTTATGTGTATGAGTGTATTGCCTGCATGTATGTGAGTGCACCCGTGTCATGCAATGCCAGAAGAGGCATTGGATTCCCCTGGAACTAGAGTTAAGGACAGCTTCTAGCCACCATGTGGGTGCTAGGAATTGAACCCGGGTCCTCTGCAAGAGCAGTCAGTGCTCTTAACCACTGAGCCATCTCTCCAGCCCATTTGCTCCTTTCTTAAATCCAAAAGTCATCTAAAGCTAGGTCCAACAGTATGTTAACTTAAAAAAAAAAACAAGCCTATAGCTCAATGGGTAAAGGCACTTGATGCCTGACCATCAGCCTCCAATTCCCAGAACCTACAGAAGAAGTGTGAACCAATTCCTACAAGTTGTCTTCGGACCTCCACATAAACAACGTGGCACTGTACACCTACACATACACACAAAATAAATAAATATAAGATTATCTTTTTATTCAATGAGGTCATCAATATGAAAAGTCTACGCTAAAAATTTTTTATTTTGCAAGACAATGTCTCATGTAGCCCAGGCTGAACTTGAACTTACTCAGACTTGTAACAACAGACTTCCACTGTGGCTGTTTTAAGCAGTGCTGGAGATCAGTCTCAGGGCTTAGTGCATGCTCCAGCAAACACTAACTGAGCTACATCGTGTCAGCCCCATGGGAAGTCTACTTTTAAGGCTACCCTCGATTAAAACACCCTTCACTGACTCACGTGAAACAATACAGAAATATTTCTCCTAGCCTGTTTTTGAGGATCTGATCCAAGCCCCTAAACTGCATGTTCCACAGCCTCTTTCTTATTTGTCTTGTTTTTTTTTTTTTAATTATTATTGCTGTGTGTGTATATGAGTGCAGGCACACCCGTGCTGCAGTGCTGTTTAGAAGCAGGCTTGTGCGGCAAATATTTGCCTGCTGAGCCATTTAACCAGCCCCTTATCTTAGTACTCATGTTTTTTTCAGAGCAATAAGCCAGCTCCTGTTTTTCCAGACATGTGAAGAAATAAGATGCAGAATCTTGGGCGCTTTTGGTCCTGAGTTTGTTTCTTTGTTTTTTGTTTTGTTTTGACTTGGCAAGGATTTTTCTTTTCTTTTCTGTTTCTAATCTTTTAAAGTACTTACAACAAAGCTGATTTCAGGAACACATAAACGTTAAGCACAAACAATGAGATTAAATCTAGCAATCGAGAATGATGAGCAGTACAAGACACAAGTAAATTGACTGCCTGAGGTGATGACCTGACAGTCAGATTGGAGTTGTCATACTGCAAAGGCAAAAACTGCACATCATATGAACTGTATTTACAGTGAGGTTTGTGGATGGACCTTGGCACTCGCTACTTAATAACAATCCGCATAGTTAAGTGGTCTTTACAGACAACCTGCAACCATTTAAGTTAAAAGCATTCTATTTCTACAGTGTAATGTGATTATAAGGCCATAGTATCCCCTTTGGACAAATCCCTTAAGGTAACTATTTTAATATCAATGTTACTCATTCTTTTCAAACAGAACTGAATTAAGATTACAGATAAAATTTAAATACTACAAACATCATAGCTAGTATATTAAAATTATTTGTAATATTGTATCTACTACCCAAAGAAAATTGCTGCCAAATGCTTGCTGTCGGCATCAATCTTACATGCTTACCAATTGATTCCATAGATATAATTATAGGTCATGATTTTAGTGTCTGTTCTTTCTTCTTACTAAATTAGGAAGGCAGTATTTACGGAACAAGTAAACACAAGTGGTGTAGCTACCCAAGGATCATGATAGCTCTTCAGTTAGCCGTCACAAGCTCAGATATGAATCCTTGCTATGTGAGCAAGTCAGATCCAATTCTTCATCAAAGGTGCTGGCAGAGGCTGTCAGGCGCCTTCTAATATAAATCCAATGGCCCAAAGGAAAAAAAAAGCAGCCAAGAGGGAAGAAAAACCTGCAGAAATACTGCAGAGAAGATGCACCCGTTCTTCAAAAGGCTTGTGTTTCTCCTGCAGAAAGGAGCAGTGTACATGGGGTATTTTAAAAAGGAACTCCTGGGGCCATAGAGATGGCTCTTTCAGCAAAAGCATCTGCTGCGCAAACCTGACAACCTGCGTTCGAAGGAACTTGGAAGGAGAGAACTGACTTCTAAAAGTTGTCCTCTGACCACTGCACAAATGTGTACGCACAAAACACACACAAGAGATAATAAATAAAGATAATAAGATAAATAGATAAATATAATAAGATAATAAATAAAATGAAATTTTAGAAAAAGAAACTCCTCGGGGGATATTTTCTGGACCACTTGATCAATTCTATACCAGTCTGAGGTGTTTTCTTTGAGATGTTTTTTTCCTTTTCTCAGACTAAGAGAGCTGGGTTTTGTGGGTTTGTTTGTTTGGGGGTTTTTTGTTTTGTTTTGTTTTTTGTTTTTTCTGACATGTGCATGTCTCTTTCAGAAGCACTGGTGCTACCTTGCGTCTGAGCGAGGTAGGTAAATCTGTCACACTGAGAACTCTTGGAGCTACTCCGTCCTGTCCAGATTCATGGTGGGCATCCAGCAGTATTTTTTTCCACATCATCACTACACATAGAAAATGAGGCTGGAATACTGCTCTGGTTCCCTTTGCTAAAGTGCAGTCTACATGGGAGCCGGGCAGGTTCTCCTCCAGTAGCTCAGGGCACTCTGCAACAAGCGAGCTCAGCAGAGGGTATATGTGCTCTCACTACTAGGCCTAATGGAGTGCTGGGTTCTTCACTTTCTCTTAAGGGTGTTCTTAAACATACTGAAGGGCATCCTCTTTTCTTACAGACTGAAAAGTTTGAAGATTCCGCTAGCTCTTTGGGCTCCCGGGAGAAAAGATGCTACAGTAACGTATCAATTAATCTATGAAAATCTCTCTCTCTCTCTCTCTCTCTCTCTCTCTCTCTCTCTCTCTCTCTCACCAAATTAAGAATACTCAGATTGACATCTCAAACACAACCTCAAATAGAACTGCACTTTCTACAGTTGTGCTGCGTCTATGACAGGAGTTATCCTTACTCCGCAGCAAGCCAACACTAGGTACCCTGCTCCATGAAGAAACCATTTTTGCTAATTCCTACCACTGACTCTCAAACCCTACCACCTTTCCATTTTTCACCCAGAGCGGTAGCAGCAATTTCTGTCATCATGCACTACTCATGGAGTGGGAAGCTTGCGAACCTCCTCCATGGTGATGCATTTCTGGCAGCAGGTGGCTGGGAAGATGATACTGGAAGCAGCTGATTGCCTCCCGGACACTGCAAAAGAAAGCTAATTATTCCATGTAGATATAAGCTGCTATAAGGAAAACCTAGAGGCTAATGTGATTTTTCATAGACCGTACTCTTAAACATTAATCAGTGGCATTCAAGTATAATGATACACCAAGAGCCTCAGAAAATTCTGCGATGTCAAAACACCAGAAGCATTGTACTGTTGGTTTTCTTTTCTTTAGTTCAGTGCCAGGGGCTTTGAGCAACTGGCCTTGGAAATGCTGGACTAGTGCTTTCCCGTTGAGCTAAGCCTCAGCCCCTCATTCCTATATATTTTTATTTAAATTACATTTTATTTATTTCTGCATACACATGAGTGTGTATGCCTGCGCAATGACTATGCCACACATGTACCACATAGTGTGTATGCTATGGAGTGCATGTGCCACAGCACAAGTGTAGAGATAGAGGACATCTTGTGGGAATCGGTTCTCTCCTTAGGTCCTGGGGATTGAACTCAGATTACTAGGCTTAGTGGTCAGCACCTTTACCCGCTGAGCCATCCCACAAGCTCTGGTTTCTATATTCTTTTTTTTTTTTTTTTAATGTGTCCGTGTATAGGTATGTGCACCTGAGTCCAGGTATCCATGGAGACCAGAGGTGAAGGATCCCCTTGGAGCAGTAGTTAGAGGCAATTGTGAGCTGCCTGAAAGTGGGTACAGGGAACAGAAATTGGGTCCTCTGCAAGAATACTCCTCATGAACCATGTCTTCAGTCCCCAAGTTTCTTGAAGACAAAGTCGTAAGCAATCACCTCTCTGCCTGCCAATAACAAATTTCACCTCCAGCACTCCTTTGCTATGTAAAACAACCATTCCCTATTCACAGTCCCCAGTCATCTTTATTAACTAGACCTCTACAGTCCAGGACACTATCTTCTGCCCTAATATGGGCAAGACAGCTGCAGATCTACCCTATGGTCCAGAGGCTACTAAAACTGTTCAAACAAGCCAGTCCTAAATATGTATGCTTGTTTACCTGGCATGGCTATTTATTCCCAGAAAGGCTCTTGCTCACAGTTCACCTCCCTCTGCTGGCTCGCCTTGCTTAGGCATTTTCCTTCACATCCATGAGCAACGGTGAGCCTCGGGAACCATGAGAATCATCATAATAAATCTTCTACCTTCTTGGCAATCATTTTCATGCCTGTGTCTTACTGTATACCTTCTTTTTAAATTTTTTTTATTGTATTATGGTGTGTGTGTGTGTGTGCGCGCGCGCGCGTACACGTGCTTGGATACCTTCTTTTTAAATTTTTTTTATTGTATTATGGTGTGTGTGTGTGTGTGTGTGCGCGCGCGCGCGCGCGTACACGTGCTTGAATGTGCATGTACCACGGTGCGTTTGTGCTACATTGCCTGAGTATATGGAGGTCAAAGAACAACTTGCAGTAGTTCATATAATCCATCATGTGGGTCCCCAGGGACATCATTTTTGGCAGCAGGAGCCTTTATCCGTTGAGCAATCTTGCCAGTCCACTGTATATGTTCTTAGTAAGTCTGGGAGACCGAGTACATAACTCACTAGTGGGCCTAGTGGGTCTAACGAAGAAAGAAGGAAGGAAAGAAACTGGAGAGAGCAGGGCACACTGTTAGTCATTGCTGTTAGAGTAATTAGCGCAGCAAAGCAGAGTAGTTGGAACCAGTGGAGATAATGAGTCCACAGCGCTAAGTCCTTCCCCCTGCTCTAGCTTCACAGGCAGTTGTCACTGCCTTCAGAAGACACCACCTGCTTGGGAACACTTATTGCTTGATGGCTACCAGATAGGGTTCTACTTTATCAGCTTCAACAGAAGAGCTGGAGGAATCGAGCGTTCCCTGTGATGTTGCATAGAGTTCCATCACTGAGTGCTATCTGAAGCACCACACAGGATGGAGTAGCACTCGCAAGTGCCGCAAAACCCTCCAGAAAGGAAAACTGAGAAGTATAAAAGCCCAGAATTGCAAGATGAGAAGACCAGGTAAAGCACAGGATTCCCAGGTGGAAAGAAGCCTGAGGCATCGAGGCTGCCCTGGAGAATGCCAAGACTGTCCCTAGAATGCCCTCAGACCCCCTTCAAGTGCCTGCCTGACAAAGCTCCATGCTGCCAGGGAAGTCTCATTTGTTTAGCAGATGCATCTGATAATAGCCCTGATGCCTCCTTGTTGGAGCATTTACTAAAATCGGCTCATAAAGATAAATGCATAGTTCTTGCAAGAAAAGCTTCTTTCTCAAGAACCTGAAGGTCACTGATGTAATCTCTGTGAAGAATGAGGCCGCTGCCTCCCCATCTCTGTGGGAGGAGAGAACACTCACTTAGATTAGCTGTAGCTAGTGGACAAGGCTGGGCTACTTGCCCTGGTGCTGATCTTAGGGTTGAGGGTACTTCTCTACCCCTTTCTTTGAGCATAGGAGTCATTTAATCTAGAAAAAGTATGCAATGTATATGCTTGCTTGTTACAAGCAGCATGTTCATGTTTGTTTCCTACATAATACACAAAACATTCAACGTTATACGATCTAACAAGAATCAAATGAAAAGAAGCATTTGCGCAATATCCCTAGAATTAAAACGAATTCTAGAACGATCCAAGAGTCTCAACTGTATTACTATGTTTAATAATGCTAACTTTCAGTCTTAATTCGTCAGCTTCATTTGGGCATGGACTAATAAAAACACATTACTTATATATTGTTTCACTCAGAATCAGAATTTTCAGGTAACTTTCACATACATTAGGGAAAATTCCTAAGCTTCGTTTCCTTGCAGCTTCCTGCTACAAATATTCTTTTATGTCCCAGGAAATGAGGCTCATCCATCCTGTGCTACCCCTGCAGCCACTGATGATTTGTCTGATTTCCCTCAAAGCTGTCAATGGTGTCTAAATTTCTTTAAACTCGTTCAGGTGCCTGATAGTTTCCTTCCCTGCAAAAGTTTGTATTGGTTCCAAATGATTCGTGGCAACTACAGAAACATATTTACCCACAAGAAAGAGAAAAGAAAGAAAACAAGTTTTATACATACTATAAGCATGCTTCCTATTTGTAATGTGCACTGATAACAAAAAGGTTTTAAAATGTATTGTCTTTGAGCTTTTCTCTTGTCTCATGATTCAGTGTCTTAGTTCTGCATATATATCAAATACAATTTTTTAATATTTTATTATTTTTATTTTATGTGTACGAGTGTATTGCCTGCACGTATGTGGGCGCAACCGTGTCATGCGATGCTGTGGAGGTCAGAAAAGGGCTTCAGATTCCCCTGGAACTGGAGTTAAGGACGGTTCACAGCCACCATTTGGGTGCTGGGAATTGAACCCGAGTCATCAGCAAGAGCAGTCAATGCTCTTAACCGCTGAGCTAATCCCCTCAAATACAATTTTTATGTAGCTCACTTGTCTTGCCTGGAGTGTCCAGGAAGAAAAGAAAAGAAAGATCCAAATACTAGTAAGACTACTCAGCAGATAAGGACACTTACAATCAACTCAGATAACCAGAGTTCGATTCCCAGAACCCACATAGTGGAAGAAGAGAACCGACTCCTGTAAATTGACCCTCAGATCTCTACCCCAGCATTGTGCCACATGCCCAAGCATGCACACACAAGCACTGCACTCATGTATACCCCGACACACACACACACACACACACACACACACACACACACACACACAGTAAATTTCAGCAACTTAAGAAAAAAAATTTTTAATTTTATGTGTATGCGTGTATTGCCTGCATGTAGGTAAGTGCACCCGGGTCATGCAATGCCAACAGAGGTGAGAAGAGGTTGTCGGATCCCCTGGGACTGGAGTTAAGGACAGTTGTTAGCTGCCACATAGGTGCTGAGATTCAAACCCGGGTCTTCCACACAAACAGCCAGTGTTCTTAACCGCTGAGCCATCTCTCCAGCCCCCAAGGAAACCTTTTATGCAGAACTGGACATTTTAAACCGCATTTCAAGTCTTTCAAACAACTCTGCTACATGTTACTCTGATAACCAAAACAGATCCACTGTGAAAAGCATAGCCAAGAAAGCACACAATTCCTCACTGGCGCTTTCCAATGAGATTAAGTACTGCAACCATGCTACATTAAGTCATGGAGTTTCTAAATGGGTCTTGGGTCTTCTTAGAGTAATTTCCAATTCTGCATCTGTTGTGCAAGGAACTTTATTTAACATATATGCCCAACAGGATAGAAATAAGCCTGAAATAATCCTGTCATGGATGTTCCGGAGAAAGCACATCTGTTTGACTTACTCTTCTAAAATATGTGCATCAAAACAGAGCTCTGAGCTTCCAAACCTACAAAATGTACTAATTTATTTTAGATAGGAAACATATGTCTTCCTTTTCTTGTTAGAAAGGCAAGCCTGGTCTACATAGTGAGTTCCAAGACAGCTGGGGCTACAGGGAGACCTTGTCTCAGAAAGACTGAAAAAAAAAAAAAAATTAAACAGTCACTACTAAAAGTCAAATGTGGATTCAGGAAAAAGTTGTTCAAAGCTGTTGCAAATTTATGTTTCTTAGTTTGGGTTGGGGGGGGTGTTGTTTGGTTGGTTTTTTGTTTGTTTGTTTTAGGATTTATAACACTTTTTTAGAAATTTTAGGAAATTACCAAAAGTGGAGTACATCAAAAAAAAACCTGGGACTAGGGGCTGGAAAGATGACTTGGCAGTTAAAAGCAGTACTGCTCAAGATCAGTTCCCAGCATAACCGCTTGTACAGCTATCTCCAGGGGATCCACACCTGGACTCCTGGACACATACCCATACACTGACACACACATACATCTACCCATAATTTAAATAAAATAAGTCTTAAAAACTAGGACAATCTGAAATTTTTTAATACTAGATTTGCTTGTTTTGAAACTAATTTCCAAATGTGATAGGATAAAAACAATACAGATGTGGTGACATCTTTAATCCCAGGCCTCCAGAGGCAGAGGCAGGCAGAGCTCTGTGAGATCGAGGCCAGCCTGGTCCACATAGCGACCTCCAGGAAGGCTGGGAGTAGAGAGACCCAATCAAACAAAACAAAACAAAACAAAACAAAACAAAACAGATGTACTTACTACACTGCTAAAGCAGCATGTGCAGCATCACCACAGAACAAGCTGGATATTACTTGTTTCCTCGAAGTTAATAAGGTCTCTC
>NW_008349068.1:3672520-3699306 GCF_000622305.1 Nannospalax galili | reverse complement strand
TTGAAACTAATTTCCAAATGTGATAGGATAAAAACAATACAGATGTGGTGACATCTTTAATCCCAGGCCTCCAGAGGCAGAGGCAGGCAGAGCTCTGTGAGATCGAGGCCAGCCTGGTCCACATAGCGACCTCCAGGAAGGCTGGGAGTAGAGAGACCCAATCAAACAAAACAAAACAAAACAAAACAAACAAAACAGATGTACTTACTACACTGCTAAAGCAGCATGTGCAAAGCATCACCAGAACAAGCTGGATATTACTTGTTTCCTCGAAGTTAATAAGGTCTCTCTCTCTTTTTTTTTTTTCCTGTTATGAACAACACCCATCTTAGAAACAACAAAGGACCCACTGGGAAAGTCACTCTGAGATGTCTAGACATAGCCCTGCCACCCCACACCTGTCCTTCTGCACCTGAGTGGCAGATGCAGTGCTGAGCTGGGCTGGCAGTGGTCCTGCATGTCCACGGGAAAGAGTGGCCCACTGCACCCAGGCTGGATGCTGACTGCTTAAAGGGGTGGCTTCTGTGTGTCTTTGGATTTCTTTCTTTCTGATCTTGGCTTTTCCTTTTCATAGGTTCCTTACTCCTTCTTTTTGTTCACGGTCTTGCTCTTTATGGGAGCAATGTTTAGGTTTCTGCTTTGTTGCTGTTTGTTTCGTTTGTTTTGTTTTGTGAGACAGGGTCTCACACTGTAGCCTTGGTTGTTCTGGAACTCCCGATAAGACTAGGCTGGCCTTGATCTCACAGAGATCCACCGGCCTCTGCCTCCGAAGTGCTGGAATTAAAGGCTGGGCCACCGCAAGCAATGTGTTCTTAACTGTATTGATTACAAAGCCTCTCTACGTACCAGCTACGGCACATTCCATCCAGTCCGTTGTTCCTGTTGTTTCTGCTCTAGTTTTCACATTTTGCCTCTTTTGGCAGTTCTGTTGCTTCCCTCTCCACATCCTTTCCATCAGAGGGACGGCTTCTGGGATCA
Organism: Nannospalax galili; assembly: GCF_000622305.1. NCBI lineage: Eukaryota > Metazoa > Chordata > Mammalia > Rodentia > Spalacidae > Nannospalax > Nannospalax galili. The sequence continues at coordinate 3,698,328 of NW_008349068.1, read as the reverse complement.
TCAGGTGCTGCTGGCACGAAAGAAGCTCTTCCCCGTGTCTGCACAGGCAAGGCAGGAAGGAAGAAACCACCAACCTTCCCTGTTTACTTTGAAGGATACAGTTGCACAGTCGAATGGAGGGCGCAAGTCGCCGGATGGAGGCAATATATCAAACGGCCAAACAGGTGTAGGAGGCGATGTACAAGGGGTACAAGGCAAGAGCTAGAGGCTGCCTTGGGTTCAATGGACACCCATTCTGGCGGTAGCTACCCAGGCATCTCCACCTCCAACTATGCAGAAGTTCTGTTCCCATTTCACTTCCTCTCTCTCTTACTCCCTTTAAGATGAACAAATCATAAATGAGCTTAGCTCTCTCCCCTACTATCAGTAGGTACGAAACGAAATCTGTTTTTACCACAATAATTTTTACATTTATGTGTGTGCGTATGTACGTGGAAGCGGAGGTGTGCGAGTGTCACGACAGGCATATGGAGGTTGGAAGACAACTTGTGGGAATCATTTCTCTCTTGCTACAGCTGGTTGCAGAGATCAAACTCAGGTTGTCGGGCTTGGCAAGTGCCTTGACCTGCTGAGCCACCTAGCTGGCCGGGTTCCCACCACTTTAAAGCACTATTTTTCTTTCACATCATCCGCCACTACAACTCAGATCTGAATCGGAACCACCATGAAGCAGCCAAACATGATACGGGCACCAGCAACATGCACCACCATCAATGGCTTCAGTGTCTGATCTTGAGTCCAATCCTTCACCCAGTGCTCTCAAGGACAGTAAGAACAGATTTTTACTTGTATTATTTTGGGTGTCCTCTCTAAGGTGGGTTTTGAGTACCAAGTCTCTCTTGAAAGGTATTGCAAGAGCTAAAGTCCTTCCTTGGGGCTCCATATGTTGAGGGAGTTCATTCCCTAACTCTGTAATGCTTTTTCCTGATTCCTTAGAATTGTCTCTGTGCGACCCAGTTGTCTCCCATGGGAATTTCTCAGTCAATTCAAACTCTACAGCACACTACAATTCAAGCCTCTGTTTCTCTAACCTTTGCCACTACCATCCTAGCATCATTCATTTTCTTTCTCACTGACAAACTTTGAATCACAATGACCATCTGGGGCTCCTGAGTTATGGCCAATAATCCACCTAAGGGGAGACAGATCAGCAAACAAAAATCTCAGATACAGGCTAGTCCGCTTATTTTACCTGGTATGAGGAAATTGGGGAAAGCGCCTAAATATGTCAAACCTCATTCAAACTCTTAAGGCTTTTAATCTCTACTTTCAAAAACATTCTCCTGACCCAGTAAGTTCTGCAGCAACCACAAATACCACCAAACGGCCTTTTCCACTAACCAAACCTATAGTTCCTCAGCTGGCTTAACTGTAAAAGCTTCACTCTGTCAGTACTCTGTGTGCCTGTGTGCATGCGTGCGTGCATATGTGCATGCGTGTGTGACCCCACTGCCTGTTATATAGACTAAACACTGTGTATTGCTGGTGGTGTCCAGGCGAACCAACACAAGAAACATTTAAACTTGGTATTGCTATGACTTACATTACCACCAAGGATTTCTCCAAACCCTGAAAGGGAAAGGAAAATTTACCGAACAATTTGAGCGATTTTGTGAACAAATCTTCTGAGATTCTCTGACCCATATCTAACCTATCCATTCATAGGTGGGATCTTGAAATATTTCATTTGACTTGAAAAAGTCAAATACATCGCCATGTTTTAGGACTTTCGGGGATTTCATATGGTTCCCAGGGAAGAGTCACAGAAAAGAGAAAAAGTGAAAAGAGAAAAAGCGCTGGGCAGCATCCTCAGTCCAGTCCAACAAAACTGACCGGCCACATATGCAAAACTATGAACAGAAAAGAGACAAACATTTATAATTTTTATAACAGAAGCAAACCTGGAAAGAGCATTAAAGGCTCAGAACTAATTTCCAGAACTTCTGCAAACGGTCTTAAACCAAAATTCATCTCTCTCTTCCCTTCTCCCCCTTCGCCCACCCACCCACAAAACTCCACATAACATTAAGTAACAAAATACAGGCATGTCAGAGTGTCAGACATTAGCTAGCCCAACACCACACAATGATAGTATTTCCAAAAACATTAAACAATACGAAAGGTAGGCTTATGGGGGCTGGAGAGATGGCTAAGTGGAACTGATAAAACCACTGCTGCTCTTGCAGAGGACCAGGTTCAGTTCCCAGCCCCCACATGGTGGCTAACAACTGCCCATAACTCCAGTTCCTAGAGATCCAACACCCTTTTGTGGTCCACAGGAATTGCACACACGTGGTACACCTACATACATGAAGGCAAAATACTCAAATATATAAAATAAAAATAAATAAATTTTAAAAAATTAAAGGTAGGCTTATGGCACTGCAGTTAAAATAATTAGCAAAATTTGAAAATTGTAGTGCATAGCCTGCTCCTAAATTATACTACCCAATTCAAATCATTGCCAATGCTATAAAGAAAAATAACACGGGATCCCAAGTCACTGACTCTCATAAGGGAGAACCCTGAATACAATCCTAAATAACTCTCTTGAAATGAATGTTCAGTGCCCTCACTGATGCCAACCTCCAAAAGAAGAAATAACCCTACAAACTAAAGGGCACCCCATCAGATCTCTGATTGATACTGGCAATAAGTGACATTTCTTCCCTCACCACCACCTTGTTTCCAACTTTGCAGTGAGAACGGGCTTTGGTCTTTTGTCACATGAATTCCCACTTTCCAAACCTCTTTCCATTTTGGGGATTTCGTAAAGCTTCATATAGCTTCCTTCTCAGTTCAACTAGTGCTGTAAATCTGTTAGAAAGAGACCTTCTCAGGCATCAAAATCCGTTTTACCCTAATGGGCTACTCCTTGATTCCTCCCCGTCATGGCTATGTCTCCCAATGGCTTTGGGTGGCTTCCCTGAGTTCCTCTTTACCCTTAAACTTTGCATTTATTCAGCAAAGGATTTAAGTCAACAAAACTCCTCTTCATAGTAAATGAATGGCACAGGTGTCAGATGCCACAATGCGTAGCTCCTGAAGGCAGAAGCTAATCTTTCGGAACACCTCCCAGAGCCCAGGGCACAGTTCCCCACACACAAGCCACAAGCGAACATCTAGAAGCACTCCCGGGCTAGAACTCCCAAACAAGCTCCCCTCCCCTATCACTTTCTAGTTTCACCCTCCACCCTTGGATTTCCGGGTAACTCCCTTGGTTTTCTTTCCAGTCAGGCTGCCAGCAAAGCTTTATAAAAGGTTTCAGGGAGCTGAAGATGGGAAGGAGTGCTGGACATTGCATGTCTTTGCACACATGAACTCACTGCAGCTTTGGTTACGTACATGTACACAGACCTGCAAAGATCAAGCCAATCAAAAATTCCAGCAGGGAATCGAGGCTGGAGAGATGGCTCAGCAGTTAAGAGCACTGACTGCTCTTGCAGAGGACCCGGGTCCAGTTCCCAGCACCCGCTTGGCGGCTACAAAGCCCTCTTCTGACCTCCGCGGCACTGCACGACACGGGTACACTCACATACATGCAGGCAATACACTCATACACATAAAATAAAAATAATAAATAATTTTTTTTTGTCTTTTTTGAGACAAGGTCTCCCTGTAGCCCCAGCTGTCCTGGAACTCACTAGGTAGAACAGGCCGGCCTTGAACTCACAGAAATCTGCCTGCCTCGGCCTTGAACTCACAGAGATCCGCCTGCCTCTGCCTCCCGAGTGCTGGGAGTAAAGGCATGCGCCACCACGCCTGGCAATAAAATATATTTTTTTAAAATTCCATCATGGAATGTGTGGGGAGGGAGCCATGTCTTGAGGCACCATCATCTCTAGCTGGGGAGAAGGAGGAATCCGTTTTCTTTGGGGGGCAAGGTCGCAGGTAGGTAGGACATACACTTGCAGGCAGCACTAATTGGAACCAGTGGATTATTTAAAAACAACAAAATAAAAAACAAAACAAAACACCAGGCACGATGACCCATACCTTTAATCCCAGCACTTGGGAAGCAGAGGCAGGTGAGAGATCTCTGTGAGTTCAAGGCTAGCCAGGGCTACATAATAGGACCCTGTCTCAAAGGAAACAAAAAGAAGATATGGAGATGGAGGGGGACATGCTGGGGAGATGTGAGAGAAGCAGCAGGAGTTTGGGAGTGAATATGATCAAGATACATTAGATATTTGTACAAAATTGTCAAAGAATAAATAAAAATATTTAAAGGGCCAGCAAGGTGGCTAGGCAGGTAAAGGGGCTTATGGCAAAGCCTGAGTTGGATCCCAGAATCTACATAGCGGAAGGAGAGAACCTACTCCTGCAGGTTGTCTTCTGACCCCCTTGTGTGTACAGAAGCATTTGTGCACATGCACGCACATGCACGCATGCACACACTCATACAACACAAATAAATACATATAACAAAATTTTTTAATGGGCCAGCAAGATATCTCAGAAGGTAAAGGCACTTGCAGCCAAGCCTGTCCACCTGAGTTCCATCCCCCAGAACCCATACAGTAAAAGGAAAGAATCAACTCTACAAGTTGTCCTCTGACCTCCGCATGTGTAACATACACTTGTCCAAGCACATATGTGTGTGCATATGTCTGCATATGTGTATATGTGTAAATAAATCAATAAATAAATATAATTTATCTAAAAAATTATGAGAGCTGGGTATACCGCTTCTGAGAATGTATCTGGAGGAACTGAAGGCAGTGTACAATAACGGCACCAGCACAACCACATTTATCAAAGTACTCCTCACAATAGCCAAGTTATGGAACCAGCTTAGATGCCAGTCAAAGGATAAGTGGATAAAGAAAACATGGTATAACTACACATAAAGAACAAAATCATGTTGTCTACAGGAAAATGTTTGGAACCGGAGAACATCATGCTAAGCAAAATAGACCAGATGCAGAAAGACAAAATATCACGTGTTCTCTCACACACAGAATCTATATTTCTTTTCAAAAGACATGAAAGAAGGGTTATTTTGGAAGAGAGGACCAAGAGGAAGTAATGGGGGTGAGAATATAACCAAAGTATGTTATATGCATGTATAAAAATGTCACAACAAAATCCACAATTTTGTACCACGAACAGATACAAAATTTAAAATAAATAAATAATAGATAAATAAACAATAGAACAAGAATTGGCAGTATAACTCAATGGTAAAATATCTGCATAGCATGCACAGAGCTGTGGATTAAAACTCTGGCTGTAGGAGAAAAAAATTAAGTAGATAGGTCTCAGTGCTCTGAAGCCTGTAACCCCCCAGCACACAAAAGAATAAATAAAAGGTGCCCAAGAGAAAGGTGAGTTTAAGTGAAAAGGCAGTGAACAGCAGCGAAGAATGGCCAACTCTACCCTAAGAAAGTGTAAACGAATTCAAAAAGGGCGATGAAAAGAGGACAAATCAGTTCTCGGCATCTGGCGGTGACAGCGGCTGCCCTTGGTGCTGCTTTCTCCTCTGCAGAGCAAAGCTCAAAGCTCGGTACAGTGTCCCCAATCCAACATGGTGCTCTTCTATGGCAGTTCTCACCAACCCTGTCCCAGTGTGTGGTCGATCTTCTTGGGACTGGAGCTGGGCAAGATGGCTGTCAAGAAGTTCAGCAACCAGGTGAAAGTGTGAGAGAGAACATGTCTATACCCACATGCCACGTGGCTGTGGGGAAATTAACCTGATGGAGCTGCTCACCTTTATCAGTGCATGCAAGACTATGTCATCCTCCAGGGTGACTGCAGCGATCTCGTTTCTCATAAGCCCAGCAACATGACCCAATTTTGATGAAACTTGTGGTCAACAATCTGTTGCCGCTGGGGCCGATCCCATCCTCACTGTAGCCCAGTTTGCCTCTCAGATTCAGGAATTCTTTGATGTACCTGTGGATGAGGAAAACATCACCAGGTGGTCAACTTGTATCATCATTTCCTCAGATGCTAGGGGATACTTAAGGGGGTCAGACAATTGCTGACAGTTTGAATGTGGAATTTGCTTTGATTCAAGGAAAGAGAAAGTATATGAAGTGAACTGAAAGGCTCTGGTAGGCGACATGAAGAATGGAGTGGTCATCCTTCTGGATGATGTGGCTGATGAGTGAGACCATCTGTTTCACTGCAGATACTCTACTCAGCTGGAGCCACTAAAGTTTGTGCTATCGTTATCCATGAATCTTCTCTGGGCCAGCTATTTCCAGAATAATTAATGCTGGCTTTGAGGCTGTTGTCACCAACTCAATTCCATGAAAGAACAAAACGAAACACTGATCCAAGATTCAGATGACTGACATTTCAATGAGCCTAGCTGAGGCCATCCAAAGACCCCACAATGAGGAATCCCAGTAGGATCTGCAGCCACATCTCACTGTAGTCTCATAATAGGATGCAGAATGTGGTGCAAGCCTCCTGTCTTCTTTTTTAAAAAATCTGTTTGCTATTTTAATGTTAGGATCCAACAGTACTAGGTTGATCACAGGTAAAACGAATCTGATCTCGTTTGTTTGTTTGTTTGTTTGTTTGTTTGTTTGGTCTCCCTGTAGCCCCAGCTTGCCTGAAACTCATTATGTAGACCAGGCTGGCCTGGATTATCCACCTGCCTCTGCCACTACTGGGAGTAAAGGCATGGGCCACCTTGCCCAGCCGGACCTCTGTTTTTAAAAGGAAAGGGACAAAGGGAGCCAGCAAGGTGGTTCAGTCAGTAAAGGCACTTGTTGACAAGCCTGAGGACTTGAGCACCGTGACACACAGGCATACACACACACACACACACACACACACGCACACACACACACACAAACAAACGCGCGCGCAGGAAAACAAGCTGAAACAACTACCCAAGAACTAAATGGACCTGCAGGAAAGGGAAGAAATTAACAACAAAACGAAATGCCAGCACCTGGGAGACTGGAGAAAAAAAGGCAAAGGCTGATTAATACCGTGTATCTTACCTTCCCAGTGGCCCCATTTTCCTCCCGGTACAAGTAGGTGATTGTTTCACAATGCTGGGAATTGAACCTGGAGTCTCCTGCCAGTGCTAGACAAGCACTCTACCACTGAGCTGTAATCCCTAACTTCTATATGAATACTTTTTTATCAACTGCTTCATAAGTACTCTGAAAACATTTTGTAGATGGAGGGAATCTTACTTCGGTTCCTTTTTCAAGTGTACTTTTCTTTCCCCTAAGGCAAAATCATTTGTTATTGGGTTGAACAACGAGAAAAGAAACACAGTATTAAACAATGGAAGGCGCTGAGTGTCGTCGGTCTGCTTACCATTATCTGTGTTGGGTGAGTAGAACTGGTGGTCCTTTTTCTATGTAATACAAAGCTATAGTGAGCTGTTAAATTTTACATTGCCTTACCATTCATTTTCAGTCTCAACTGGACTCTGTTATGCCAAAAGTGGGGCTCAGTCACCCTTCACAGTTGAAAGTTTTATCAGCCCCGCAAAGTGATAGGCACAGACTACGGCCTTATACAATATCATGCTGGAGGCCACCTCCCTAGGGGAAAGCTGGATCCACCTACTTGACTGACCCCAAGTCCCTTATGGAGAGTGCAGACATGCCCGCTGGCCACCTCTGTCAGAATCTTCCCAAAATCCCTGCAGCCGGTTCTAAGCCACCAACTAGAACTCCCCACAGGAACCCTGCTGGGGTAACACACAGTGCCCAGTAATCCATAGGTCCTCATGTTCCCCTTCTTGTTCCCACCCACTGCTGGGGTCTGTTCCAAGCAGTTTCTTGGAAACTGCTCCAGAGGGCCCTTTTCTCTGGGATTTGTAATTACTACAATGCTCTTGTGGACCCTCGGATTTGTTCTCCTGTCTCAGCTGTTCTCATCTGACCCACACCCTTGAACCTAGCTCTCCTCTAACTCAGGGCTCTCCTAGAGAGGGGCTATCACCCTAGAAATAAACTGGACAAAAAAGAGATGCACCCAGACATAGGTGGTCAACTTCAGCCTTTTGACATTAGAGTTGGGGGAGAAAGCAATATGCATTCTATAGACAGCATACTTCATATTTTAATTTTTGATCTTTTTTCTGGGCTGGCTACATACCGAACACTTCAGATGCTGGGCAGAGCATCAAGCTGCAGCTCTCAGTCAGCCACGCAATCACAAGGGGAAAAAAAAAAAAAAAAAAAAAAAACTGGTACTCTGCTGCACACTACGTTGCTAAGCAACAATGTGCAGTAGCTTAGGCGTATTCAATCTGTTTTCAATTTAAGATATGTTCATGTTACAATGTATTTATCAAGGTGTCACCTCATTATAAATCAAGGATTATCTGCAAAAATAAGTTCCCCCTGTGAAGGACACCTGGTTATAGGTGGGACACAGAACTATTACTAGGTCAAGCCATAGAGAAGGGTACACTGTAATATCCATGGCCAGCAAGCCCTGACCTGTCATCCCAGTGTTTAGGTTCTTTCCCTGTCACAACCACACTAGTGGAAGAAATAGTGACATGACAAGACTGTGTGATTGTGACCATGAGGGTCAAAACAAAGCACCAGAGGCCTGCGCTTGGCCCTCCAGTCTGCTCTCCCAACCACATGCACTCCTGACTGAAAACTGCACAGGAAAACCAGCGCCTCTGCTGAAGGTCTGTTTCTGCCTCGTGTGTTGCTCAGCCCAGCGCCTCAGCCGCCTGCTGCCTCCCCAGCCATCGTCCACCCTAAAGCCTCATGTTGCCAGTATCACCGTAAATCCTCCCAAGAGTGCACCTCTGGTCTAACAGGAACAAACCACTGAGAGAAGGACTAAAGACAGGGTCTTCCCTTCCTCCCACCAGGAGAGCCAACCAGACGAATTAGATTGCCAGGTCAAGGGCTGAGGTATACAGGAAATTAATTCCCATAGTGAGGGAACAAAGAGCAAGCCCCTGTAACTACTGAGTGGGAAGTCACAACGGGGTTATCCCTAGCCTATCCTCTATGGGGAGATAACCTTACAACTGGAAACCAGTGGTATCACCACAGGGGAAATAAGGATGGAGACTGTGCTGCCTGTTTGGGGCCTTCCTTCTCTCTGTCCCTTTGACCCTAATGAGGACTCCTTCGAGAGGGAGGCAGGTGGTCGGGAACAAGGACAGTAAGAACTAGAAATGGAGGCTGCTGCTCACAACAGGGACTACTTAATATTATCAGGAGCTTGGCAAATGTCCAAAGTGAGGGGAAAAAAATACTATAGCTGCCTAGAAATATGTCATTCCAAAGATTTTTCTTGAGAAAACAAAACCGAAAAAGGGTGAGCTGGGATGGAGTTCAATAGTAAGTGCCTGTCTATTATGCACAAAGCCCAGTATTGATCTGCTGCACCTCAAGCACAAAGGCAGGAGAGGGGGGAGGGGACACAGACAAGACACGACTAATTACCTTGCAGTTGGTGACTTTCCCAGAAAGAAGCCTCTGGCTTGGACACCAGATTCGCTCCCACTCCTTGTTCTTCCTCCAGACTGAAGACAGTACCTAAGAATTGAGGTTTCAGGTGGATAAAAGTCTAAAACAAAACAAAACCAAAAAAAGGCAAAAAAGATATCTGTCAGGCTACCTCACAACCAAATCTGTAAGAATTTATGTTTCTAAAACGAAAACATACTGAATGGCAATCTGGAATCCCACAATTAAAATGTCTTGACCATTTTCAATTAATTGTACCCCCATCTTAGTTTTACAAGAGTTGTTTCCTAAAAAAGAAGAAAAAAAAAAAAACTCTAGCACTCCCAGGTCTCCCTGGCTCAAGTGCCAGGTGCTCTGTCACGTCTTGGTCATGGGTATCCAATTTTCCTAACAAGCTTACATGCTGTGTATTGAAAAATTGAGCATGTTGTGTATGTGATAGTGATACTGAATTCTGAATTAATGGCTTATTGACATTTGAAGATTCTGATTTTGCCTCCAACTTTTCACTAGAAAGTCACTTGAACAACTGTTTAGAAAAGAATAACAGACTACATAGTTGTTTAAAAGTTCAGTGCAGGATAGGCGACATTGGCTCAATAGCACACGTAAAGGTAGAAGAAGAGAATCAAGCAGAGGCTGGGAGCACTTGCCTCCCTGCCACATGCATGTGCACACACACGTGCACATGTGAGCACACACAAACACAATTATAATAAATAGAATATTTAAATAAATCATCAGTGCAAAATGTAAAGAATTATGGATGAACTGAAACTCAGAATGGTTGTTCATGGCTAACCCCAGCATACCAAGGCTGAGGCAGGAGGATTGAACCTTCAAGAAAATCAGGAGTCTGGGGGCTGAAGAGGTGGTTCAGCAGTTAAAAGCACTGGCTGCTCTTGCAGAAGACCTGGGTTCAATTCCCAGAACTCACATGGCAGCTAACAACCATCCATACCTCCAGTTCCAGAGGATCCGACACCCTCTTCTGACCTCCACCAGCAATGCACAACCATGTGTACCTACCTACATGCAGGCAATACACTCATACACATAAAATAAAAATAAAAAAAGATATTTTTTTTAAAAAGTAAAGAAAATCAGGAGTCTTCCTGTAAGCAGCCTGAGCTGACCTATGAAAATGGTTGGCTACTATCTTGACCCAGAAAACTCAACAAACTCATGCAAATAGAAAGGGTTCAAATCTTTGTGTTCACTTTAAGAACACCGGGGAAACTGGCCAGGCCTTCAAGAGTACGCATATCTGAAAACTCACCAAATATCTGAAAGATGTCACCCCAAAGAATCAGTGTGTGCCATTCTAGCTCTATAATGGTGGAATCGAACAGGTAGGTGTGCCCAGACCGAACAACAGGGCTGGACACGGTCGGTGGCCAAAAGAGAGTGCTGAATTTTTACTGCACATGCTTAAAAATGCAGAGAATAATGCTGAGCTTAAGGGTTTAGATGTAGACTCCGTAGTCATTGAGAAAATTCAGGTGAACAAATCACCCGAGATATGCCACCGAATTTACAGAGCTCATGATTACATTAACCCATACATGAGCTCCCGTATCACAATGAAATGAGCCTCACTGAAAAGAAACAAATTTTCCTAAGCTGGAAGAGGAGGTTGCACAGAGATATCCCAGAAGAAACTGAAGAAACAAGAATAGGGAATAAATTGAGCATAAAATAAAGCAAACAAAAATTAAAAGGAAGGAAACAAAATAACAAAACAAAACAAAAAAACTAAAGCTGCATGCATACATGCATTAAAACTAAATTGAAATGCATGCGTACAAATTCTTAGCACAACCAGTAAAACCTCAAATGTGAGAAAACAGGAACGAAAAGGTTCTGCGATGGTGAGGATGCGGAGAAGTTAGACCCATGCACACAGACATGAAAACTGGTACCCAGGTCCCTCCAATCAAAGAACCCATCAGGACACAACAAGCGCTGCCTGATCTGATTCCCCAGATGGACAGAAAGATTCAGAGTCAGAGTCACAGACATAGCAGAAAAAAAAAGTTACCAACAACTAGTGGACGGGAAAGGAGCATGAGGATTTACAGTAATAAAGGTTCAGATTTACAGTATGAATCTGATCCGCTAGGGAGCTGTACAGAACTGTATGCTTGAAAGAAGTAAATATGGCAACTTTAACGTTTGGTTTTCAGTACAGTATTTTTAAATCATGAAAAACGAAAGGCCACAAGACAATATTAAATTTGTTCTGCTCACTTATGACCTCATTTTGCCCATTTAGTCCCCAGAAGGCACAACGAAGGCTCCAGATTGATCCTGCAACCCGCGTCTCTTCTCACTTGGGTTGTTTCCTTGTTGCCCTGTTGTGCTGAGTTAACTGTGTTCCTGCAATGGTAGTACCCGGACTGGCAGCTACTGTCAGGTTTTACTGTACTTGTTCAGGTGAGTCTGGGGGACAGCGTTAGAACAGTTGGTATGGGGAGCGGGGTGGTTTGTACCAGTCGGCCATAATAGTCCTCTGGCTGCACTGGACCACAGCACTCTCTGAGAGGACACCACTAGCGGGAGCTCACTTCCTGCTCCCGGTAGTATTGTTCAGTAATGCCTTGCTGTGTGAGCCTCAAACTAAGGAGCTGCTGAGTAGAATCCTCACACAGTCCTAGCCATAAGAAGTGTCACCCAAGGTAGTGCACTGTACACAATTATGGTGCTACAGAGCATTCCAAGACAAGGATGGGAGGCATGGAGAGATGGCTCAGTGGTAAAGAGCACTGACTACTCTTGCAGAAGACCCATGTTTGATTCCCAGCACCCACATGGTGGGTGGCTAATAATCATCTGTAACTCCAGCTCCAAGGGAATCTGATGCTCTCTTCTGATCTCCATGGGCACTGCATGACATGGGTGCACTTACATATATGCAGAAAAAACATTCATATACGTAAAAAAGGACAAGAACGGGGTGTAATCAAAAAAAAAAATCTCCAGAATGATAGCACTGGGGTGTAGGAGATCTTGAGAGTTCCAAGACAAGAAGACTGGGATGTTTGATACCCTCAAAGACATCCCTAACACAAAATTGAGCCCTATCATTCCCCAAAGAGTTCCAATACAACAGTTGGAGGTCTATAGGAGTCCTAAGCATTTGAGGGGATGAAGGTGTACACTCCCCCAGAGTCTAGGCTTCATAGGGATTGGCAATCCACACAGCTCTGTAAAAAGTACCTAGACCAGTAACCAAAATAGTACCAGGTCCCCTAGAGCACTGCCTACAAAATAGCACCAGATCCTAGCCTCCCCTGGGCAAAAGGATATGGGAGCTGCAGGCAGTCCCCTTCTACAATGCCCACTCTGCATCACTTCCAACTGTCTGTTCCCAAGTTCATAATAAACTGCTAATCCAATAAGCAAACTGTTTTCCAAAATTCCCTGAATGGATACAACAAACTGGTGAATGAAATGAGAAGTGCAAAATCGCTTCTGAGATCTCCTGACTATGTAATTCTGCAGACTATTTTGGGACACAAAAGGCATATAGCAGCAGTTGTATTTCGCAGTTTTCTCCCCCTTGGAGCAGTTGGCAGTACCACATCTGGCAGCGCTGTCTTACAGAGTACTACATTGCTGGGACATGTACACTGCACCAGAAGCAGCAGTGTAGGGACCAAGCTTAATGTGATCCCAGGCATTTGGGTCTTAATCTGTATTTCGCCCAACTTGTGACCCCAGCACACCTCCATATCCCTAGATGCCAAAGTTATACATGGTATGCAGGTTACCACTCACATTTGGGCAGCTTGGGTTTTGGTTTTTTATTTTTACTTTTTCAAAACATTTATTTGTGAGTATGCATACATACCCACCACAGTTACGAACCACGGTGTGCACGTGGAGATCAAAGAACAATTTGCGGGCCTTCCACCATGTGGACTCGCGCGATTGAACACAGGTTACTGGGCTTGGTGGGCAAGCACCCACCTCTACTCTCTGAATCATATTGGACATAGGGTATTGAATAAGCAGTCCTCTTGCTTCAGCCTCCCCAGTTCTGGGATTACAGGTATGTTCCACCACACCTGGCTTCCAGAATATTTAACTGATTCTGGACATGATAATGCTGTTTGAAAAAGACTATGTACATTTGGGTTGGTCTCAGCCAAGCTTTGTCTAGTTTAAATATAAACTCCTTCCTCCTGCTGCAGGAGTGCAGGAAACTACCTGTCTCACCAAGAAACACATCTATCTAAAATCCTTTTTAAAAATATTGTAAATTAGACATATAAGGACAAAACTAAAGGTTAAAGTATATTGTTAAAAAGTTTATAATGAGGAGCTGGAGAGATGGCTCAGTGGTTAAGCACACTGACTGCTCTTGCAGAGAACCCAGGTTCAATTCCCAGCACCCACATGGTGGCTAAGAACCATCCTAACTCCAATTCCAAGGAATCTAATGCATGGCAGAGGTGCACTTACATACACACAGGAAATACACTCATACACATAAAATAAAAATAATAAAATATTTTTTGGTCTTTTTGAGACAGGATCTCCCTGTAGAGCCAGCTGTCCTGGAACTTGCTATGTAGATCAGGCTGGCTTCGAACTTAGAGATCCACCTGCCTCTGCGGATGCATGCACCACCACACCCAGCTAAAAAAAGGGCCGGGTGTGGTGGTGCACACATGGTGGCACACGCCTTTAATCCCTGGAGGCAGAAGCAGGCGGATCTCTGTGAGTTCGAGGCCAGCCTGATCTACATAGTGAGTTCCAGTACAGCTGGCGCTACAGGGAGACCCTGTCTCAAAAAGACCAAAAAATATATATATAATATTTTTTAAAGTTTATAATGAGACTATCTCAAAACAAACAAACAAACAAACAGAAAAAGCCAAGCATGGTGGCATATATCTTTAATCCCAGCATACTGGGAAGCAGAGGCAGGAGCATCTCTGTGAGTTCAGGGTCAGCCCGGTCTACACAGAAAGTTCCAGGTCAGCCAAGACTACATAGTGAGACTTTGTTCCAAAAACACAAAGAAACAAAATTTTATAAAAAGTAAAATTTTAAAATGCATATGATTAAATTTACTATAAATGAATATTATTTTAAATGTCTAGAGCTTTTAAAAAGATGCACTTTTGTTTCTAAGTCTCCAGATCCAATTCTGGATCTGTCTGCCTTTTTCTTCAGTTTCTGGTTCTGAAACACCTGAACCAGTTTCTCTGAAACAAACACTAGTTTCTATGAAGCAAACATTTCATGCACTACAGGGCACTCTATGCCTAGCCCTGAAGGACTCTGCTTTTCCCAGCTCCCCGGTTTGAAGTTCAAACAACAAAAAAAGCAATACCCAGAAGGGCAGTAGACATGAAACAAGCAGTAGACAACAGCACAAGCATGCTCACATCAGCAATACCCTCTCAGGCATAGGCTGTCGTCTGGAGCCAGTTACTAAGTCCAGAGCAGGCAAAGGACCATGGTCTGCGTCTGGTAAAACCAACACACCTGCCACACTAACAGTTCTAATAACATCCAGACTTGGTTTGACCAGCACAAAGGTGAAAATAATTTCCCATATGAAGTCCACTTTAATAGCTTTCTTTTTGTGTGCGTATGTGTGTATGCGTGTGTGTGTGTGCGCGCACATGTGGGCGTACTCGCGCACGTGTGTTTGCATGTGCATGACAGTGTGGCAATCAGAGGTCAATTTCAGAAAACATCCTCTATCACTCTCTACCTTTCTTTTCTTTTCTTTCTTTCTTTTTTAAGCAGGATCTCTTTCTGAACATGAAGCCCACTGATTTGGCTAGACTGGCTGGCCAGCATGTCCCAGTGATCCTGCCACCTCTCCCTAGCTGAGGTTACACCTGTATCACCATGCCAGACTTTTAGGTAGGTACTGGAAATCCAAACTCAGACCTTGTGCTTTTACAGCAAGCACTTTACCCACTGAGCTATCTCCAGCCCCATACTATCTTTCTTTCATATTGATACATTAATCACCTTGTCCTACAAAGGTCTAGATTTGAGAAAAATGAAAATTATCTTCTAAAGGTCATTAACTATGGTAATTTATAGAAAGGCACATTTATGGTAATTTATAGCCATAGGCACATTTCAGCAATGCCCCTAACAGTATCAATAACTTTAGATAATTCAAAAGCCAAATACAGGAGCTGGAGAGATGGCTCACCAGTTAAGAACACTGGTTGTTCTTGCAGAAGACCCGGGTTCAAATCCCAGCACCCACATGGCAGCTAACAACTGTCTGTAACTCCAGTTCCAGGGGATCCGACAGCCTCTGCTGCCCTCCGAGGGCATTGCACGACATGGGTATACTTACCTACACGCAGGCAATACACGCATATACATAAAATAAAAATAATAAATAAAATATTTTTTAAAAAGCCAAATACAAACACACGTACGCATTCAAGTTCAAAAGCCTAGGCAGAAAATATCTTACCCGGATACAAGTGACATCTTCACTGAAGCATACATGATCCAAATGTTTTACTTGCTAACAGGAACACATCAAGAATTTAACAACAAATTGATACATTCAACGCATGGCAGTGGATCAAACACCTTGATATGATACAACTTTTTTTTTCAATATTCTTTTTACAATTGTGTGGTGTTTTTGTTGTTCTTCACAGGTTTCCCTCAAAAATGATGTGAGACAGACACCTCATCTTAAGTCCCAAAGCCTGGTTCTCAGAAAACATGCTGAATAATTGCTGAAATTACGTGTTCAAAGCAAACGACATGACAAGTCTAAGTTCATCTTTAAAAACACTGAAGAAGTCATAAGTAAACTGAGTTGAAGACATTTTTATTTTGCTTGCATTGAAAAATGAAGAAAACAAGTTTCACCAGGAGGTATAGCTCAACGTCTCTTTCCTCTAAATAAACCAGAAATCGTGGTTTCCATCCCTAGTGCTGCGATAATAATAATAATAATAATAATAGTTTTCAAGATTTTGAAAAGAAAATCAGAATGGTTATTCAACTGTTTCTTAGAAAATCAGATTCCATTGGAGCTGGGACTGTAACTCAGTGGCAGAAAGCTGTCCTATGCCTAGGGTCAAATACCCCAGAACCGGGGCAAAGAGAGGGGTAAGCTAATTCTACCAATATTAACCTGAAAAATGGAACTGCAGAGTCTTCAGAATGACCTTTTTTTCTTTCATTTCGGAATTCACTTACGGAGCAGCACTGGCACTGAACTTCATGAGGCTACACACCTCTCAGGCAGGTTTTCCCAGCTGATAATGTGCTTAGACCGCAATTACAGGCCCTGCGGTGGATTTAGTTAGGCTACATTAGAGAGATGTAATATTGGCTAATGGCTTATCTGAGCATACCATAAGCACTTGACGAAAGAGAATTCTGCCTTTACCAACCCATTTCCAGTCTGTAATCTCTTTGAAAATGCGTGTTTCGAAGTGTTTCGAGAGATCAGAGGACCGAGCTTTATTAAAGTCCGGTGGGATTTGCGGCTTGCCCAAGTCGGACATCGGGCTTGGCAGCCTAACGAAAGCGAGCACCGCCGGGCCGCGCATGGCCCACGCAGCTCGGAACACCGGGTCCAGCGCGGCTTGGGTGGCAGGCGGCGCCCGCTCCTCCCGAAGCCACCGAGCCCTGTGTAGAAGCTTCTGCCTCCGACTCACGCCCGACAGTGGGGTTTTCCCACCACCAAACCCACCTCCTCTCCCCAAACTTTTTTCACTCGCTCACCTCGAGGCACAGCCTTACACTCGCTCCCCTGACAGGAAGAAAACACTTAAGTCTTGCGTTAAAGACAAATCTTGTCCACAATCTCTAGACACCGGTCCCCATCTCAGGGGGAGGGTTAGGAACTGGAGAGTGACTTAATTACTGATGGCCATGGACTGAGTGGTCATGCATTCATATAAACCCTAGGACACCAGGGTGTACAGGTGGAGAGGACTGAGCGTTACTTCCCCTGCATCTTACACTGTTTCTCCTGACAGTGGCCGGTTCCCAAGTTCTAGCATCTGTAATAAACCTAGACTCCTGTAAGTAAACTGTTTTTCTGATTACTCCAAGCGATTTTAGTAAACTATGGAACCTGAGGGGTAGTCATGGAAACCTCTGATTTATAACCCGGTCACATGCACAGGTAACCACTGTGGCTGGCGTCTGAAGTGGGGGTTGGGGATGTGCAATCTTGGGGGACTGAGCCCCAGATCTGTGGAAGTTTGTGCTATCTCCAGATCGACAAGGCCAGAATTCAGTTTAATCTTTTTCTACAACCAGTGTCCGAAAAGAATCAGAGAACTCGCAGTGGAAGGAAAAAATCCTCCCAAATCTCGTGCTAGTAGTGGAACAGTGAGCATATTCTGATTATGAAAAGAAAACTGGCTTTTCCTATAGTAACGGCGTCAGCATTAATGAAATCAACAATGTTTTCTCTAGCTGAGGCTCGAGCAATTCTCCTCTGCTAGTTAAAATTTAAAAATCAAAGGGCACATCCTTTCTTTTGAAATTCAGCAGTGAAATCCTGAATGGACCCCTGCTAGCCTTACACAAGAAGAAAAAAGTGGGGGCCTCTAATGCTTGGTCACCTTGGTAACGACTGTTTTAAGCTTTTTTTTTTTTTTTTTTTTTTGAGGAATTTTGAGGAAGAAGCCTTGTCTGGCTCAAACCGGTTGAAACCGCATAGCCCCCTCCCCTCACCCAGGAGCTGCAGAAAATGTCTAATGGGCATGAGCGTCCTTTTGACGTCAGAGGGCCCCAAACCCCACCCTCAGGTCATGTTAATGCTGCCATTTTCTGAGCAGGCGACCTATGAAGTTTGCCTACGCACACACAGACCACCAATTACTTAAGCTTTCCTTCCCTCCAATCACCTTTCTCCGCACCTCAGACCACCGATTAGACCCTATCTCCAGGAGGCTGGTTGGAGTCCAGAGACTTACCCCTCCCCTATCTGCCTGCCTCTTGAATTAAACCCTTTTACAAAAATTGTTCCCTCAAGCCTGGCTCAGCATTATACATTGAGGGGCTGACACAGCAATCAATCTATTACTGTAATTTTTCCTTTCTATGTTCACTCTCCTCCAATTTCCTAATTTCTTCTATTTGCAGTGTCCTTGCGTTTCCTGTGTTCTTATTTGTACATCTAACTCTGCCTTCTACCTCATGAAACCAGGGCAGATACCAAGTCAAATAGTGTCATCTATACCATATATATTCCTTATTACAACCCAGCCCTTTGTGATCTGATCCTCTTTGTGATCTGAAGATAAAACATAGGAATATACCATTCTATGTTTAAGAATTACACAAATGCCTGGCACAGAACCTGGCTGATGGCAGGATCTAAGGAGACGTAACAGTGTTCTTAAGAACATAATTAATTAGTCCTTTCATTAGGGTGTAGACTAGCATATGACTTGTTAAAATGCCACAAATTTCTTGGGCTTCTAGCTAAGTTAATGATCAATGATCTGTGATCACGTTATTCGTGATCATTATCTGCATATTATTTGTGACTAGGGTGTGTGTGTGTGTGTGTGTGTGTGTGTGTGTGTGTGTGTTTGTTTCCATACTGGGTTTTATGCCAGGGTTCTACCATAACCCTGAGCAATTTTTCTTTTCCAGTTGTTTTTGCAGAGCTGGAGGATTGAAGTCAATTTCCACTTACTAGTAACAAAATCCACCATTGAGCAATACCCCTCAATCCATGATGGTTAGTTTTGATAACATTTTGCATGACTTTTAATCCTAAGAGAAAACATACATCAAGGGAAAGAAACTGCTGTAAACAGATAATGGTGTCCTAATGCCACAGAAAAGCTACATTATGTTGTGCCTTTCTTGGCAAAGTAGGGCATTTTGATCATGTGATAACATCCTAATAAAGTGACTCGTAGATGAGTTCATTTCTCCTGATGAACATCAGTGCAACATAGCTGAGCTTCTCTCTGACTGTCTATAATCCAACTGCCTTCACAACTGATCAATTATCTGCCTCAGCAAGAGAGAAATTCTGTCTGGGCGCTCTCTTATGTTTGATGAATATATTACACACTGATTGCTTGAAAAAAAAATGTAAAAAGCAAGAAATGGTCATTTTATAAGAAATTGCTGAAGAGCACCCAATCAGTGTGAGCAGATTTCACTTATAATACACTGAGAATAATTTTCAATCTTTTTTTTTAAGGTTTTAAAAGACAGGGTCTTGCTATGCAGCCAGGCTGACCTCATATGCAATGGAGAGTCCAGGCTGACCTCGGACTCATGATCCTCCTGCCCCAGCTCCAAGAGTTGGAATTACAGGCAGGAACACAGCACTATGCCTGGCCCAGTTGTTTTGTTTGGTTTTGTTTTAAATCAAGCTTATATTTTATTTTTTTTAATATTTTATCTATTATTTTTATTTTATGTGTGTGAGTGTATTGCCTGCATGTAGGTAAGTGCACTCGTGTCATGCGATGCTCAAGATCGGAGCCCCTGGAACTGGAGTTAACCAACAGTTGTTAGTTGCCACGTGGATGCTGGGATTTGAACCTGGGTCTTCTGCAAGAAGAACCAAAGTTCTTAACCACTGAGTCATCATCTCTCCAGCCCCCTTATTTTTAAGTTTCAAACAGAATCTGTGAATAGCATTTTTTTGTTGCTGTTTTGTGTGTGTGTGTGTGTGTGTGTGTGTGTGTGTGTCTATGTGTGTGTGTCTGTGTGTCTGTGTCTGTGTGTTTTAAGACAAGGTCTCATGTATCCCAAGCTGGTCTCCAAATCACTGTGCAATTGAGGATGTCCTTGAACTTCTGATCCTCCTGCTGGGATTGCTGGCTAAGGGTCAGTGGAACCCAGGGCTTTGTGTACACCAGGCCAGCACTCTTATCAGCTGAAATACATACCCAGCACCATGTGAAGTTAAATGGTACATATTCTCTAGAATTGTTATCTTTTCTTCCTGTATTTTGGAAAATACATTTTTAAGGAAATCAGAAACCACTGTTACATAGTGTTTGGTATATTACACATTTTCCTACAAGACAAGTAATTTTACTGTTTTGTTTCTGGAGCTGAGGACTGAACCCAGGACCTTGCACTTGTGAGGCAAACAGTTCTACCACTGAGCTAAATCCCCAGTTCCTAGAGAAGCAGTTTTCAGTGTGTTTGAAATTGACCCTTCCCTAATCAACTGCCTCAAAACAAGAGGCAAGGGAGGAAACCCCATATTTATAGGGACTATCTTCAGAAAGTGAAGTGTCCTTCCTAGGCAAGGAACAAAGGATTGAGATCTAGGATGTTTCACTGTTTTCAAAAACTGACTAAACTACATGGTTAGTGGATATAAAAAATTGTAATTAATTAAACATTTACGGTATGGTGTTATATGTGTGTGTGATGGGGGGATAATGATGAAAAATCACTTCGGAGTCAAATGTTTTACTGTGTTTTGTTTTGCTTTGTTCTGGAGCTGAGGACCAAACCCAGGACCTTGTACTTGCTAGGCAAGAGCTTTACTGCTGAGCTAAATCCTCAACCCTTTTTTAATTATTTTTATTTTATGTGTATGCATGTATTGCCTGCGTGTAGGTAAGTGCACCCATGTCATGCAATGCCCGCAGAGGACAGAAGAGCCTGTTGGATCCCCTGGAACTGGAGTTACAGACAGGACAGTTGTTAACTGCCATGTGGGTGCTGGGATTCGAACCTGGGTCTTCTGCAAGAATAGCCAGTGTTCTTAACTGCTGAGCCATCTCATTCAATCCCTATTTTTAAAACAGTCAATGAAACAAAAGCCCTTATAAAGTAGGACAACCTGAATCCCAGCACCCACATGGCAGCTAACAACTGTCCGTAACTCCAGTCCCAGGGGACCCGACAGCCTCTTCTGACCTCCACGGGCATTGCATGACACGGGTGCACTGACCTACATGCAGGCAATACACATATACACATAAAAATAATAATAAACTGAGCTCCGCAGCATTGCACGACATGGGTGCACTCACATACATGTAGGCAATACACTCATACACATAAAATAAAAAAATAATGGGGTTGGGGATTTAGCTCAGTGGTAGAGCACTTGCCTAGCAAGCGCAAGGCCCTGGGTTTGGTCCTCAGCTCAAAATAATAATAATAACAATAGTAATAATAATAAATAAATAAATAAATAAATAAAACATAAAAAAAATACAACAGGGGACTTAGGAGGCAGAGGCAGACAGATCTTTCTGAGTTCAAGGCCAGTCTAGTCTACATAGCAAGTTCCAGGCTAGCCAGAGATATACAGTGAGGCCCTGTCTTTAAAAAAACAGTGGAGGCCATCAAGATGGCTCAGTAGGTAAAGAACCTTGCTGGCACACCACCAAGCCTGGTGACCTGTGTTCGATGCCTACGACCCACATGGTGGAAGGAAAGAACTGACTCCTGAAAGTTATCCTCCAACTTGCATGTGTGTGCTACAGTGCACACACATACACACACACACACACAAATAATTAATTAATAAAAATTTAAAACACAATTGGGTGAAAGAAAAAATAATTTCTATCACCACAGCATCTTCCATAAGTTAATGACAAAATCGATTTGGCTCAGCTTTTATTTCTTGCACTTCCAGGAGATGCTGAAATGAAAGAGAAAACCAACAGCTCTTCTAAAGAGCAAGTTGTGTTTTTAGACGTTACTTCCCTACTTGAACTCTTCCCTGACCTGCACAAACCCAGACCCCCGTCTACGTCGTCGGTCTCCCTGCTCTGCACTCTCTTCTTGGAGAGGAGTACTGACACACTGAATGCTCATTTGATGAACGTCTGTCTCCTCCCCAACAATGTATTTTTGTTTCCCTTTATATCTCTGGAGCTCTGCACAGCACCTGGTTGGTACATAAGAGGGCTCAATGATACCCAATGAATGATCAAAAGCCTACTCAGTGAGCCTTGAGAAAAGGCATTCATGCCATGGGCATGGACATCTTGACAATAACTAACATGGATTTTTATCTGAGAAGGCAAAAGTGGAGTTTTCAGCTCTCAGCAAATCCATTTGTGTTCAGTGCCTCTTTCTACTGAGGGGGTTGAAAGAATGCTGGGTACCTGGCAAAGCTAGCCTCACTCCTGGGATGTGTTCCATCTGTTCAGCCCAAGTCAGCATGGTAGTGCACCCCTTTAATCCCAGCATGCAGAGGCAAGCTGACCTTTGTGAGATCGAGATCAGCCTGGTCTACATAGTGAGTTCCAGGCCATTTGGGGCTACAGGGAGACCCTATCTCAAAAAAATTTTTTTTCTAAACACCCACAAAAACCTGAAACCATCTGTTTAGCCATTTCCTTAGACTTTTGACTGGTGGCAGTTCCCATTTCCAGAGAAAGAGGAGAGATCTTTTCCCCCCAATCTATCATCAAGAGTTACCAAGTTTATGGTTATCCAATCATGAAGTACTTATAATGAAGCCTAACTACATGCAAGGAAGTAAGTTCTAACCATGCCTAATTACCTCAGTAGCACTTAACACATTTGGTAGTGCTCGTTAAATATGATACCGTGCTAAGCAACATCACATGGACTTTCACGGTTAATTCTCACAACAATCATAAAAGAAATTATTATTATTTCCATGGTGCTAAAGGAGGGTGGGCAACTGGCATCTTTTAACGTGATCTGATTATGTAAAGCAATTGTAATGGAGGAACCACAGGCAGTTCATTTAGTTATTATACCAGGTGACTGGTTGACCATAAACGATTAATCATTTTTTTTGCTTTTGCATTAAAACATGTGAAAGTAGCACTAGCGAGAATCATCTTGCATTGCTTTTATATGATTCCTAAGAGAAGACAGTGACCTCTACTTGCTATATTCCTTACATGCTAAACAACATGAAATGAATGAGCTGGTTTCATCCTGCCTGGAGCGTTGTCACCTAGGAATTTCCTTTTTCTGTGAAACCAAGGCACTCTGGTTTGGATGTTGTTAGAATAGCTACCTAACCTACTGGTGAGCCCAAGAAGAATGTTAACACTTGGAGCAAAGTCTATCTTGAGCCTTGTTGCATTGGCTTGGCTTTAGACCCTGTTGTACCATCTGACCTGGTTAAATTTTTAAATGCTGGGCTGGAGAGATAGTTCGGCAGTTAAGAGAGCTTATTGCTCTTCCAGAAGAGCCGAGTTCAGTTCCCCGCACCCATGTTCAGCGACACATGGGTCTGTAACTCCAGCTCCAGGTGAACCAGACTCTTCTGGCCTCCTTGGGCACACACATGCACATACCCACAATGCAGACACACATACAAATAATTAACAATAAAAATAAATCTTTTGATTCTGAAATGCTGTGCAGAGATGAACAGCACTGAAATCAGGTTTAGAGGATTTACCAGAAAATCTTCATTGTTAGGGCTGGAGAGATAGCTAAGGGGTTAAGACACTGGCTGCTCTTCCAGAGCACCTAGGTTGGATTCCTAGCACCCACATGTTGGCTAACAATTGTCAAAAAGTCCAGTACCAAGGGATCCAAGCCCTCTTCTGGCCTCCAAGGCCATTGCGTGCATATGGTATACTTAAATACATGCAGGCAAAACACACATAACACATTAACTAAAAAAATAAATCAAACAAAATAATTTTTAAAGAAAATATTAATTGCTGATTTAAGTTAAATGTGGTTTCTCTTTACAGAAAAGATCAGAGTGTTACTGTGAACAGAGCTCTGAAAAATGTAGTCTTACATGTTTTATTGTAACCTAAAATTTGTCCTGCTTGACAAATGGGCAGGCTCTATGGTTTTATCCTGGGGTTGATAGCGGTGCCCTCCCATTGACAGGCAGTGCCCCCTGGATGTGAACCATAAATATATCACACCTTCTTACTCAGGAACTGAGATTAGAGATGTCTTCTACTGAAAATATGTTGTGATTCTATAACACCCTCCCCAAAGCATGCTGTTGAGGGGATCTCTGTGAGTTCAAGGCCATCCTGGTCTATACAGTGAGTTCCAGGACAGCTGGGGCTACAGGGAGACCCTGTCTCAAAAAGACCAAAAACCCCACAATACTTAGATATATTTCATTCACTAACTGTGGTGAAATTACCATTTTTAGACCTCTTGTGCATCATCCTGCACCACTGTCTGATTTTAGGCAGGTATGGGAACATATGCATACAAACATATATTTAAAAAATTAAAAACCCGTGTTGGAGAGATGGCTTAATGATTAAGAACACTTACTATTCTTCCAGAGGACCCGGGTTCAAGTCTCAACACCCACATAGCAGCTAACAACAGTCCATAACTCCAATTCCAGGGAATCCAAACCTCTTCTGGCCTCTGTGGGCTTTGCACGACACAGTGCACATATATACATGCAGGCAGAACATGCACATTAAAGTGATAAATAAAATATTTTTAAAAATTAAAAACCTAATAACAGCAGTACCTAATGTTGGAACTATTTCTATATCATAACAGAAAGATATAATATGGGTCAGAAACTTCTATAAAGAGTCAGATAGTGCCAGGCATGGTGGCACACACCTTTAGTCCCAGCACTTGGGAGGTAGAGGCAGGCGGATCTCTGTGAGTTCAAGGCCAGCCTTGTCTACCTAATGAGTTCCAGTCCAGCTGGGGCTACAGGGAGACTTTGTCTCAGAAAAGACAAAAAGTCAGATAGTAAGTATTTTAGGCTCTATAGGTCACATACAGTTTCTATGACATACTCTGGTTTTCTTCATATATATATATGGAAAGATCTCCAAACTAAGGACTAAATGAATCCTCATTAAATTAGTTACTGGTTTCCTCGTTTTACTCTACAAACTCTTTGTCTTATTGAGTTTTTAAATTTTATTTATTTATTTTTATGTGTATGAGTGTTTTGCCTATATGTAATTACACCAGTGCATGCAATTTCTGGGGATGGTGGAAGAGGGCATTGGGTCCCCTGGAACTGAAGTTGGGAATAGTTGTTAGCTGTCATGTGGATACTGGGAACCAAACCTAGTTCTTCTGCAAGGGCAGCCAAAGCTCTTAATTGCTAAGCCATCTCTCCAGCCCCTTGTCTTATTTTTCTGTGGAGGTGGCGCTTGCTTTTTTGTTTGATTTTTATATGGGAAAGTGTTCTATGTAGCCTAGTACTAGCCTAGTACTACCTAGTACTACCCTGACTAGACTAGTACTCACTGTGTAGACCAAGCTGGCCTTGAATTTTCAACAATCCTCCTGCCTCTGCCTTCTTGGGGTTGGGATTCACCACTACTCTTGGCTTTATATGTTACTTTTATAATGTAAAAAACAGTAAAACATAGTAATATTTGACAAAAGTTACTACAGTATTTATAATAGATGAACACTTAATTACCACTCTAATCTCTTTTGGGTATGCCCCTCTTCTATTTATTATTTTTATATATTTTT
>NW_008349068.1:3662420-3670900 GCF_000622305.1 Nannospalax galili | reverse complement strand
TTGGATCCCCTGGAACTGGAGTTACGGACAGTTGTTAGCTGCCATGTGGGTGCTGGGATTCGAACCAGGTCTTCTGCAAGAACAACCAGTGTTCTTAACTGCTGAGCCATTTCTCCAGCCCCATGGAAGATTACATTTTTTTAAATCTTACTTTTTGTAAACTCCCTTAGAGCTAAGGCTCCGGATGGTTCCTCAAATCAGATAAAGAAGTAGGAGCCCTACTTTCCCTTCCCCTCCCTGTCTTCTGCATTTCTGCTTTAAAATAGTCAAGGAACCAGCCACGGTGGCCCCATCTGTAATCCCAGTACTCAGGAGGGAGGCCAAGTCAGGAGGACTTCCATGAGTTCAAACCCAACCTGGACTACACAGTGAATTCCAGAGCAGACTGGGCCACAGTATGAAACCCTATCAAATAATGCAGTCACAAAAGGAGTTCCATATACAGGCACCAGCAGTGCTCAGGCACTTGCTGCCTCAGCCAAGAGGCAGGGCAGACCGCAACAGCTGTGGATGGTTCAGGAGCTGGTGGCAGTGCACGCTCCTTGACAGAATAAGTGGTGGGATGACCAAGGCTAACAACTGTTGTGGCAGCTTCCCAATTCAGCAAATGGCCTCCTGAAAATAGAACACACAGCAGTGTCCTGGATGTCCTGTTCCTACCACGTGCCTCTCAAGTTCATTTCTGAGCACTCAGCTAGGACGTTTCTTCAGCCCTCCAAATTATCACAGCTTTTCGACTAAAGCCAGTTTCAGTCAATTCAGTTCTCTGTCGATAAACCACAAGCAACACAGTGACCTATTCAGTTCTTGTAATGTATACATACAGCATTACAAGATTAAAGAGAAAATCCCAAGGTCACATACATTCTTTCTAATCTTCACAACAACCATTAGGCAAGATTCTCATTCCAGAGAAGGGAAAGTGGGCTAATGACATGAAATCCTTAGGTCAGGGTCATGTCACTATTAACCAGAACTGGAACTTGAACTCCAGACCATTTGAACACAAACCCCATGTTTCTCACACATACAAAAGGCACGTATGTCAGCTTGGTAATCATGATCCTCAGGCTAATTATGGAGGTAGTGGTGCATTTATCAAACACATTATAGATTTCATCTTTAGGTGGAAGTCACAAACCCCACTGGGAATTTGATAGGGCTACAAATCTTTTTTCCAGAAAAAGCTCATACTCTAGACTTGCTTAGTGGTGGATGCCTATAAACTCAGCACTTGGGAGGCTGAGGCGGGAGGATAGTCAATCCAGGCCAGCCTGGGTCACATAGTGAGTTGAGACTAGCCTAGGCTAGGCTATATAGTAAAGCTCTATCTCGAAAAGTCAATAAAAAGGAAAAGAAAGAAAAATTTTACACTCAACTTTAGGGAGTTCATGTATTCAAGTTAAGAACATAGTCAATAAAGGACTGGGGGTATAGATCAGTGGTATTACACTTGCTCTGCCTGTATAAAGACCTTCAATTTAGTTCTCAGCTCCCCCTTCATGAGAGAGAGATGGGAGGGAAGGAGGAAGAAAGAGAGAGAGAGAGAGAGAGAGAGAGAGAGAGAGAGGGAGAGAGAACATATTCAATAAGCATCATTACTTAGAGCTTTACTGTATCTTAAGATTCTAGAAGTCCATGTGATCTTAAAACAAGTACTGATGAAGTTCATTTTTCCAAAGAATTGAGTCTCATCATCTCCCTAATGAACTTTCTGTTGTTTATTTTCAAAACGGGTCTCCTTGTGGCACCTGGCCTGGAATTTGCCATGTAGACCAAGCTGGCCTCTATCTCACAAAGATTGACCTGCCTCTGCCTCCTAGTGCTGAGAATAAAGGTGTCGGGCACCAAGCCTGACTGAACTTTTTTTAGCAGGTTCATCACTGAATCGAATCAGTTCTAAACTTTCTTCAATGTCTTTTTTTCCTCTGTGCTATTTGCACTTGCAAGGTTCTGCCCCAGTTTCTCATACAGCAGAACCCCTAGTCTCACATGGGGTCTTGTCAGTGTGCTTTTTGTTTTACAGGGAAAATATCCATTTGTACCTGGTTGATCTATAATTGTATTAATTCATTAGGTCGTGCACAGTGAAAGTGGGAGGTAATCACCAGATGCAGCATAATGCGTATTCTCTGGGCCATATAAACCTGAAGGCTAAAAATCATCAAGACAGATGTCACCTAAAAGGATGACCTGGGTTTCACTCCCATCCCTAGTGTGAGAAATCCAAGCTTCCCTCAGTTCCTCCCAAATGGTGCTGCTAATCTCTGGTCAGTGCTTCCAACAAATCCTTGAAGCAAGTTTCCATTTGCCTCACCCAGAAGTTATACCTAGTGCCAGAGCCTCTGAAGCCAGCACGTGTTAGCCATGCCACAAGCCCCAATACCCTTTCTGTTGTTACTCTAACATACTCTCTCTACTTCTTGCTCCAACATCCAAAGAGGAAAATGTTCTTTTGGGTGCAAATAAGCATACTGAAAAGCAAGTATACTACAATCACTTCTGCCTTCAAGAGCCTGAGAGAGGGGCTGGAGAGATGGCTCAGTGGTTAAGAACACTTGCTGTTCTTCCAAAGGACTAGGGTTCAATTCCCGACTCCAGTTCTAGGGGATCCAATACTCTCTTCTGACTTCAACAGGCATTGCATGACACAGGTGCACTTATGTGTATTCAGGCAATACATTCATACACTTAAAAAAAACGTTTTTTTTTTTAAAAAAAAACAACCTGAAAGAGCATGATTCACATCAAGGGCCAAAAAGACACTGTTGGAGGAGGAAGGAAAAGGAAGACAAATTCCAAAGACTGTGGTACGGAATAAATGTTTAGTTCACCGCTCTCAGAAGTACTGATAAGACTTCAGCTCTGAGATGAAAGGCCTGACACACTAGGAAAGAAGAGAAAGTTGAAATTAGTACCAACACAGGAAAAACAGGGACTAGCTGTGATGGTTTAGGTGTGTTCAAAAAGCAGACTCTGGGGAAGAATTGGGCGTAGGCACTATGAGATGCATTGCCAGGAAACGGAAATGAGGGGGTGGGTGAAGTGAGAGACAGGGAAGAAAGAGAAATTGATGAAAGATGTTTGTTGTTGAAGGGATTACTGTTGGGAGTGACTATGCTCAGTCCTTCCGTCCTGCTGGGGACCATCTGACAGGCAGCCATCAAGGATGCTATAGACTATCCCACTAGGAAATTGGGTGGCTGGATATGTAGCTGTCTATCTGTAATCCTCAGTTGATAAATGAAAAGACGGCATTAAACCCCTTATGAAAGCACTAGGTGACCCTAGAGTGGGACAGAAAGAGTCTTTGAGGGAGGTTAAGCAATACTGGTGATAGGATGTCACTTCTGGCTTTAAATATTCAGTAAATCTGCCATATATTTGTATCAGTCTCTTAATACCTTTCAACGATGGCAGCGAAATAATCCTGAAAATAAGCCTGTGTTTCATGTCATTGTCACTGAAGAAATGAAGAGCCAAAAGGGCTGAAAGGGGTTAGACAGGTCAGTGGCAGCAGGAGTTAGAGGTGACAAGACACTGAAAGATGAGGGTTCTCTCACATGACACGATTACCACAGCTCCTTCTCCCCGTCTTCTTCCTCGGGATTCAGTGCAGCTAGGGAGCCAGCACAAGGACAAGCTGAGCAACACCCATCCTTCTGTCCTCAGATCTTTCCCATTCTTACCCGACTTTGCGTCTCACTGCCTTTGACCAAACCTGTGAACTACAATCCTTTCTTCTTTTAAAAAAAAATATTTACAGGCCGGGCATGGTAGTGCACGCCTTTAATCCCAGCACTTGGGAGGCAGAGGCAGGAGGATCTCTGTGAGCTCAAGGCCAGCCTGATCTACATAGCGAGTTCCAAGACAGCTGGGGCTACAGGGAGACCCTGTCTCAAAAAGACCAAAAAAAAAAAAAAATATTATTTTCATCTTATGTGTAGGAGTGTGTTGCCTTCCTATATATAAGTGCACCTGTGTTGTGGAATGCCCAAGGAGATCAGAAGAGGGTGTCGGATCCCCTGGAACTGGAGTTACAAATTGTTGTTAGCCACCATATGGGTGCTGGGACTCAAAACCCAGGTACTCTGCAAGAGCAGCCAGGGCTCTTAATTACTGAGCCATCTCTCCAGCCCCAACCCTTTCTTCCTTTAAGATGATTCATTTCCCACCACACAGACACTTGCATATCCATGTTTATTGCTGCTCTATCCACACAGCTAAGGAATCCACCTAGCTGTCCATCAACAGATAATGACCAGATTCACCATAAGGACAAGTAGTGGGGAACGGCTGGGGGTGCCGACAACAGAGCAGACAGTAGCAGGGATATCGGGCTCCAGTCGGGGGAGGAAGGCTATGGGAGGGTGCTATCTGGGAAGTGGGTGTAAAAATAAAAAATAAAAAAAAGTGTGGTACATATGCACAGTGAAATTTTATTTAGCTATAAAGAAAAATGAAATTATAAAATATGCAGAAAAATGTATGGAACTGGAAAATAGTAATTAAGTGAGGTAATACAGGTTCAGAAAGACAAATGCCACTTGTCTTTTCTCATATGAGTAGCGTAGCTTCTAATTTATAGATGTGTACTTATGTGAGAGTGAGTGTAGGTAGATGCCGGGACACTAAAAAAGGCCTCATGAAAGGAGGGAAAAAAGGCTTTAACTGAAGAAAGAAAGGAAAGAAGTGTAGAATATATGTGATATGAAGCCAGAAAGGAGAATACTGGGAACAGAAGTGGGGTGACAGGAAGTTAGGAAGAGGAACACATGGAGAAGAATAGACCAAAACTATGTATGTATGAAAATGTCATAAGGAATCCAATTACTTTGTTAATTAAAAGACTGAGAAGAGAACATAGTTTTAAAGACAAAATAATGGGTCTCAAGATGTACCTCTGGCAACTGAGGCATGGTGGTGAGCTACTGTAATCCCTACCACTACAGGGAGACAGATGCAGGAGGACTAGGAATTCATGGTCATCCTTAGCTAAGGAGCGAGTTTGAGGCCAGCCTGGGCTACATGAGACCCTGCCTAAAAATGTTTTTTGGTTTTTTTTTAATAAAAAGAAAAGATAAAATAGTAACAATAGTGAAATTAGAAAAAAAAAAAAAGATGATTTATTTCTCATAAGGCTCCTAATTCAAAAGTCCAAACCCCTGGCACACATTGGTTTTTCAGATCATGTCCAAGCAACTCTGAATCCCAAGATGAAAGGAGTTTAGACCATCAGACAAGAATCCCTACTCTAAACCTGCCGAAAGGTGGCTAGCTGATTGATGCCTTAGTGATACAAGTCACAGTGTGTGCAGCACTCAGGGAGGGCCTCCAAGAGCCAGAGACAGCTATTCTCCAATCCCCTGGAAAATAGCTGTAAGACAAAGCCTGGTTCTAAGAAGCATTAACCAGGATTTTAGGACGTGGGCAACTTAATTACATTCCTGCACAGTGGGGCTCCCCAAGAAGGAACAGGGAGAGCCACTAAGTGGGAAGCTGGGGCTCAAGATTAAGCCAGAGAAAAAAAATTCCAGATTCTGCCTGAAGATGGGGAAGGAGTTCTTAATATTCCATCAGGCTAGTTTCTCAGAGTTCCCAGGCCTGGTCTGAGTCAAAGTTTCCAAACAGCCACTCTCCTTCCTTATACTGAGTGTTAACCAAGTCTTCCACAGACTTGCTGAAGTTCCAAGTGCCTCATCCTGTTACTGCAGCAACCTCCTGCCTTTCTGCTCTGATTTGAGGGGCTGTAGACTGGGACTCCTACTAAAAGGAAAATTCATTTTAACTAGAAAGGAAAAGCCAGGTATCATGATGCTGTCAAGAGAATCTGCT
This sequence comes from Nannospalax galili, assembly GCF_000622305.1. Classification (NCBI taxonomy): domain Eukaryota; kingdom Metazoa; phylum Chordata; class Mammalia; order Rodentia; family Spalacidae; genus Nannospalax; species Nannospalax galili. The sequence continues at coordinate 3,665,065 of NW_008349068.1, read as the reverse complement.
CTTAACTTCCACTTCTGCGAAACAAAGACGCCGAGGGGGGGGAAACCCTAAAAATCAGAACAGAGGCCTAACCAGAAAAAGAACAGCAGGTGCTCATGGAACAAACAGGACCAACTACAGAGTCAGCAAGCAAAAGCTAACAGTCTGCTCCTGACTCAAATCTGTGGGACAAGGAGAAAGAATCACACTGGGAGTATGAGCTTCTTCCTGGGCCAGAATGGCTCTGTTAGCACCAATGTCTTGCAGATTGGAAGCAGTCATATCTTATCCTCACCCTCACTGCACATCCACTGGACCTTGGCTGGTGACTTGGTTCAGGTTTTTTACTTACTTCAGACCCAGGGAGAAGAAGCAGACAATCTCAGGAATATTGCTTGTCCTTCCTGTTAAGAGAAAAAGAAGGTGCACATAGTTAATGAATTCTGAAAATTCAAAAGAAGGAAAAGCTATCTCCTTTAAAATCTCTTTTCAGGGGCTAGAGAGATAGCTCAGTGGTTAAGAACACCGACTGTTCTTGCAGAAGACCTGGGTTTGAATCCACGTGGCAGCTAACAACTGCCCATAACTCCAGTTCCAGGGGATCAGACACCCTCTTCTGTCCTCGGTGGGCATTGCACAACACAGGTGCACTTACCTACATGCAGGCAATATATGCATACACATAAAATAAACATATTAAATTTTAAAAAAATTAATCACTTTTCAATTAAAAAAGGGCAGCAAGCTAAGCTTTCTTAAACCCTTCCAGTTACATCTTCTTTACATTTACTTATTCATTCACTGTAGGTGTGGTATATACATGCATTGAACTCAGTTAGTCCAACATCTTCACCTACTGAGCCATCCAGAGGGTTCAACCCCCAGCATTGCATAAACCAAGTTTGTTGCCAGAGATCTACAATCCTAGCACCCAGAAAGTAGAGGTAGGAGTACAGGCAGGAGTTCAAAGTCATCCTTGGCTACATGGCAAGTTTAAGGCCTCCCTGGACTGCATGAGAGCCTGTTTAAAAAAAAAAAAAAAAGTGAAATAAAATGAAATTTTCACCATTGTCTCAAAGACACTCAAACAGAGGTCAAACATTTTATGTGGTTATGATATCCTATAAATCTCTTTTATTTTATAAGAGCCCGTCCCCTTCCAGGCCTATACCATAAATGTGTTGGAAGATAAACAGACGTCTTCCTTTGGAAGGTTCCACGTTTTGGACATGGCTGGTTGCTTTCTCATAATGTCATGTAACTTCTCCATGCCCTGCATCCGGTGGAAAATGTTAGGCACTTAATCAGACTTGGTTCTCTCCACTAGGGAAAAATACTTTGAGGTTGATGCTGTGCACTTCTGATTCTACCACATAAAAAGGTCAGCAAAATGTGATGTTAAGATTTGTCATTGGGGGCTAGAAAGATGGCTTAAAGTTAGAGCACTGACTACTCTTACAAAGAAGACCTGGGTTCAATTCCCAGCATGTACATGGCAGCTAACAACTGTCCCTAACTCCAGTTCCAGGGGAATCTGACACCCTCTTCTGACCTCCATGGGCATTGCACTACATGGGTGCACTTATACACATGCAGGCAATACACTCATACACATAAAATAAAAATAAAATATTTTAAAAGTTGAAAAAAAGACTATTCATTGGTTTAAGGTAGTAACAATACAGTTCCTTCACTGTAAAGATCCCAGCAATCTTCAATGCAGCTTCCCCAAATCCGCAAGACCACTGCCAGATCCATCATGTCCTCAATGGCAGCAAATTGTGATGATCTAAATTCGCTGCTTTTCCTAGAATTACAGGGTAGATTTTTTTATGTAAAGAAATTATTTAACCATCTTGTAATACAGGGGTACAGAAAATCCCCCTCTGCTTCCCTGGGCCTGCCCGACACACAGGCCTCTCTCTGGAGTAGGTCAAAGGCACCCTCCCTCCACGTCTTGACTCACCTAGCCTCATTCACCTTCCCATCCCCCCACTTCTCTTCTCCTAGCCTGGGTCCTGTCCCATTCCTTGTCTTGGTACCCCAGATACTGGGGAAACCACCACCGCTTCCTGACCCTTTGCATCCAGACCAACCCAGTTCCTGCTCCCGGTCCCCAGGAGCCCTCTGGGCCCAGGTCTGCCCTCATCTCCCTCTGCTTCCCTGGGCCTGCACTGCCTGCCAGCCTTTTTCTGTAACACCCTTTGGCTTCCTGATCCATTGCATCCAGACCAACACAGTTGCTCACTGCAGTCCCCAGGAGTCCTTGGGGGCCTCTTCCTGCCCCCATCTCCCTTTGCATCTCTGAGTGTCACAAAAACCAGCTGGTAACACCAGCATCTTTCCTGGGCCCAGCTCCCAGGCCAGTCCAACCCACAAATTCCTGAGGCCAAATCTATCCTGGAGGGATCTAGACCTTAGGAGAAAGCCTGAGAGCATCTGATCCTCATCTGACTTGGGCCTCTGTGGGAACTCCTGAAGACAAAAGCAATCTGGCCACTCCAATATAAAATCAAAAGACAGCACTGGAAGCTTAGAGGAACCAGCCTTTCATGCCCAAAAAGTAAACCACAAAGGCACATACAGTTTACAAAAAGAAGCAGACCTAAACTTGAAGGTTTGAGTCTCACACAAGAATCAGAAACTACAAAAGAACTTCATGTCAA
>NW_008349068.1:3662085-3662326 GCF_000622305.1 Nannospalax galili | reverse complement strand
TTTTCAGTGCAAACTATGAAAGCCAGAAGAGCCTGAACCAAAGTATTCCCACTTTTAAATGACCACAGATGCCAATCCAGATTACCATACACAGGCAAAATGTCTATTATAGTCGAAGGGGAAAGAAAAATCTTCCATGACATAAACAGGCTGAAGGAATTCATGTCCACAAAACCAGCCCTTCAGAGAGTTTTGGAAGCAATACAAAGAGCTGAAGAAAGGAATGACTATATCCAACGGA
>NW_008349068.1:3661657-3661802 GCF_000622305.1 Nannospalax galili | reverse complement strand
CTCTGTTAATTCTAATATCTGATAAAATAGACTTTAAACTAAAACTAATCAGAAGAGATAAAGAGGGCCACTTCATTCTGATGAAAGGAACAAAAAACCAAAAAGATATTACAATCATGAACATATATTCACCAAGCTCTGTGCG
>NW_008349068.1:3658611-3659631 GCF_000622305.1 Nannospalax galili | reverse complement strand
ATCTTATATCTAAGGGATGCTAAAAATTCCACCAGAAAAATTCTAGAAATTATTAACACATTCAGTAAGGTGGCAGGTTACAAAATTAACCTACAAAAGTCTATAGCCTTTCTATATACCAATGACAAACAGTCAGAGAAAGAGAACATGGAAACACTCCTCTTCACAATAGCTGAAAAAAAAATCTCAGAATAAACCCGACCAAAGACATTAAAGACCTCTACAATAAAAATTCTAAACCTGAAAAATTGAGGAAGACATCAGAAGATGGAAGGACCTCCCATGCTCATGGATTGGAAGAATTAATATTGTGAAAATGACCATCCTAGCAAGAGTCATATATAGATTCAATGCAATCCCAATCAAAATCCCCATGACATTTTTCACAGAATTGGAAAAAACTATCCTAAGATTCATATGGAAGCACAAAAGACCTCGGATAGCCAAAACAACCCTGAGCACTAAGAGCAATGCTGGGGGGATTACTATACCAGATTTTAAGATGTATTACAGAGCTATAGTCATAAAAACAACATTGTACAGGCACAAAAATAGATCCATAGATCAATGGAACAAAATTGAAGACCCAAATATGAGTACATGGAATTTCAGCCACCTGATATTTGACAAAGGAGCCAAGAATATTCACTGGAGGAAAGACAGCATGTTCAGCAAATGATGCTGGAAAAACTGGATCTCCACCTGTAGAAGAATGAAACTAAACCCCTATCTTTCACCTTTCACAAAGGTCAATTCCAAGTGGATCAAAGACTTCAATGTAAATCCTGAAGCTCTGAAACTGTTAGAAGAAAACATTTGGAAAAACCTACAAGATATAGGTATAGGAAAGGATTTTCTAAGCCGGACATCATTTGCTCAGGAAACAAGGTCAAGCATCAACAAATGGGACCTCATTAAACTAAAAAGTTTCTGTACATCAAAGGAGGCAACCAAGGAAACAAACAGAAAACCCACAGAATGGGAGAAAATCTTCACCAGCGACACATCTGATAGAGGTTT
>NW_008349068.1:3657047-3658015 GCF_000622305.1 Nannospalax galili | reverse complement strand
TAATGGAAATGTGGTTCATTTATACGATGGAGTTTTACTCAGCAGTAAAGAAAGATGAAATCATGAAATTTGCAGGTAAATGGATTGAAGTAAAAACTGTTATAGTAAGTGAAGTAACACAGACTCAGAAAAAATATTGACATATGTTCTCCCTCATATGTAGATCCTATCACCAAACCCTGATAAGTGAGTGAGTATCCAGACATAATTACAGGAACCAGGATAATGGGTGGGAACCAGGTGGGAGGTAAATGAAAAAGAACCGGAAAGAGAAGAACAGTAGGAAACAGGCCTTAATAAGGGAGATATGGATAAAAATTGGGTTAGTTTAAGGGAGGTGGAGGGAAGGGTATACAAGGAACCTAGAGGATAAAGGAAGGAGCTCAAGAGAGGTAGGACCATAGGAGGAGGGTATTATTAAGGGAAAGGGGGAAAATGGGGGCACCTTAATTGGGGAAATCATGATGGAGGGGTTAGATAATGCGAGAGATAAATAATGCCTTGCTAATTTTAAAAACCAGAGGGAGTCAGGTGTGGTGGTGCACGCCTGTAGTCCCAGCACTTGGGAGGCAGAGGCAGGCAGATCTCTGTGAGTTCAAGGCCAGCCTGGTCTACATAGTGAGTTCCAGGACAGCTGGGGCTACAGGGAGATCCTGCTTCAAAAAGACAAAAAAAAAAAAAACCCAGAGGGAACCATATTAGTCCAACAACCTACTGACAAATTATACATACCAGATCAAGAAATATATGTCTAGGTAAGGTTTACCTGAGAACAATTAGTCTTTGCCCAAAATTTATCTGCATGGCACACAGTAATTAAAAGTACCTATACTAATGTGGTCAGAGGGACATAAGGACAGTTTTTGCTCCTTACCCTCCTAGGTCAACTAGTTCCAGGGGACTATGAGCATCTCCCAAAACGTCCTGTAACTATGGTGGGTCACCTGTCCTCTTGATGAAGGTGGCCG
>NW_008349068.1:3655967-3656936 GCF_000622305.1 Nannospalax galili | reverse complement strand
AACTTATCTTCACATAGATGGAACTGGTAAAAGAAAGGAGCCAGGGGCTCCTCCCAAGTCCATGTGACCCCTTAGGAACAGATCCTTAAATGACCTTAAGAGTAAAAATAAATTGGTTTATCTTGGCCAACTGTATGGCCTTAAACACCCAAAAAGAAAGTATAACCAAAGATTAAAGGCGCCAATATAATTTTTTAAGAGTCCATATGCATAGCTAAAGGCTACATAACAAGAAACAATGCCAGATAGGAGATACCTTCCTTTGAGTTATTGGCCAGGGTGGTCCAAAGACTCCCAGACAGTAACCCAGCACAGAACTAGGAAAATGAACAGCCGACGCCAATCTTATCTAAAGGAATATTGACAACTGATTGCTGCTAGATGAGGAACAGATGACCTTCCTAAAACAAAGACCTCTAGATAGGCTGACTAGATTCACCAGACGGACAAGTAGTGGGGAATGGCTGGGGGTGCCGACAACACAGCAGACAGTAAAAAGGATAACAGAGTATAAGGTCTCTAGTGGGGCAAGTGAGGCTATGGGAGGGTGCCATTTGGGAAGTGGGTGTATAGTTGAATAAGATGATTTGGGATGTTCTGCGTGGTATATACACACAGAAAAAAATCAACAAATTAAAAAATGGATTATATTTGAGGAGGAAACATAAAAGTTTGCATCATGTTAATCAGTAGAGGTGATGAACATTACCATTGAAATCTACCCGATGACTTTATAGACATACACAGGTGCCAAGGATCTGAGTGCAAATGATTATTAGTAATAATTAGATACATACAGATTAGAGACGCATGTGCCAACATCTCAGCGTTAGCAGCAGAAACAATGAGTCTTTCTATAAGAAACAGTATATTTTAGAATGAGATGGAAATCTTTTTTGAGGGTTAAAAACTCATTCAATTTTATGTCTTACAGGGCTTATACTGAGTTCAATATTGTATAACTGTATT
>NW_008349068.1:3635945-3655739 GCF_000622305.1 Nannospalax galili | reverse complement strand
TTACCAGTTCCGCCTATGTGAAGATAAGTCAAAGGTCCTGCTCGACTAATAATCAGTAATCAGATATATAGAGATTAGAAACTCATGTGCAAACATCTTAGTGTCAATTGCACTAAAAGTGAATTTTTCTGTATGAAACTGTGTATTTAATAATGAAATAGAGATCTTTTTTAAAGGTTAAAATCTCATATAATTTTATGTCTTAATGAGTTTATACTAAGTACAGTATTGCATAACTGTATTATTAATTCAACTGTAAATAGATATATAGAGATTAGAAACTCATGTGCAAACATCTTAGTGTCAATTGCACTAAAAGTGAATTTTTCTGTATGAAACTGTGTATTTAATAATGAAATAGAGATCTTTTTTAAAGGTTAAAATCTCATATAATTTTATGTCTTAAAGAGTTTATACTAAGTACAGTATTGCATAACTGTATTATTAATTCAACTGTAAATCTAAAAATATACAGCCAATTTTGAAACAGATGCATCTTAACACTGGAAACTGTTATTGAATATGTCAATGCTGTTGTCATGAAATGCTTCTTCTAATTATGTGGTTATTAAATAAATAATTTAAAAAAAGAAAATCCAGGGGAAAAAAATACTTAATTCTGTCCTAGTTTCCAGGGTAATGAGAGCAAATGAGTAATGACGCCCTAACAACATTTAAATAGTGACCAATAAGTTTGCCCTTAAATAACACTATCAACTCATAGATTGCTAATATCCTTCTTTGTCTTCATTCCTGCCTCAAATGCCTCTCCCCAGACCAGAGGGTGGCTCTTCAGGATGGCTCCTATATCCTTCTTTCTTAATTTTCTAAGGGGTTGTTGATATTTTTTTTAATTTTATTTATTATTTTTATTTTAGGTGTATGTGTGTATTGGCTACATGTAGATAAGTGCACCCGTGTCATGCAATGCCCACAGAGGTCAGAAGAGCCTGTCAGATCCCCCGGGACTGGAGTTATGGAGAGTTGTTAGCTGGCATGTGGGTGCTGGGATTCGAACCCAGGTCTTCTGCAAGAACTACCCATGTTCTTAACTGCTGAGCCATCTCTCCAGCCCGTTACTGTTTTTTATTGTTACTGTTGTTTTTGGCAGGGGGCTTTAAAGTTTAATTTAATTATTTGTATTCTATGTGTATGGGTTCTGTGCCTGCATGTATGTAAGTGCACCTCTGTTATTCAATGCCCACCAAGGCTAGAAGAGGGTGTCAGATCCCCTGGAACTGGAGTTATGGATAGTTGTAAGCCACCATGTGGATGCTGGGAACTGAGCCCAGGCTCTCTGCAAGAGTAGTCAGCACTCCTAACCACTGAACTATCACACCAGCTCCCTTTTTCTGGTTTTGTTTTGTTGAGACAGAGTCTCTACTACATAGTCCTGGCTGACCAGGAACGCACTACATAACCCAGGTTGACCTAGAACTCCCAGCAATCCCCTGCCTCTGTTTCTTAAATGGAAGGATACTGTCATAAGCCACTGCCTTGGCTAGATCTGGGGATCTGGGCCCTGTTGACGCTCACCGCTCCTGGCTTTCATTGCTTCTAGGTGCCTTATGCACCAAAGCTAAAAGGTACATTTTTAAGAAAGAAAAGCAATGTTGAGTTCATTTTTGTTTCTCCAATTCAAATTTAAGATTACAATGTGTTGGCTTAACCTCTTTGATTTTTATACATTATCTTCTTCTCTTACACTGACTATAATATCTTCATTCTGAACAATATTGACATGAACTTGAATTTCATTTTAGTTTTCAATAGAGTTATAACAGTTTCAAAATAACAATGCCAATATTTCTGCTAACAGTAACTACTAACTGAAGTTTTAAATTTCTTTGAAATTCTCTTGTCCCACAGGATGTATGGGGAAAATAATACATTTTAAAGTCACTTGAAGTAATTCTTTTTCTCCATATGGATAGGCTACCAATTTGGTATAGAGTTAGCTTCATCAGCCTCAATTTGTTTTCAATTTTTAGTGGTTGCCCTTTTCATTTGATTCAGTTCTGTTGATTGATGTAAAACTACGATAACAAAAACAAAAATTCTATACCAAGATACATTCAGAAAAGTTGATCTCTCTCACCTTTATCTTTTTCTTTTCTACCCTGTTATCGTATTGTTATCTATAGATAACTTTTTTAATTTTTAAAAATATTTTATTTATTATTTTTATTTATGTGTATGAGTGTATTGCCTGCATGTATGTGAGTGCACCTGTGTCATGCAGTGCCACTGAAGTCAGAAGAGGGCTTCGGATTCCTCTGCGACTGGAGTTAAGGACGGTTTGTAGCCACCATGTCGGTCCTGGGAATCGAACCCAGGTCCTCTGCAAGAGTAGTCAGTGCTCTTAACCTCTGAGCCATCTCTCCAGCCCCCAGATAACTTTTTTTTGAGTCAGGGTCTCATGTAGTCCAGGCTATCCTTGAACTCCCTATGTATCTGAGGATGACCTTGAATTTCTCCCACACCCAGCCTTTAATTCATGTGTGTGTTGTGTGTGTGTGTTTGAGACAGGGTCTCCCTGTAGCCCCAGCTGTCCTGGAACTCACTATGTAGACCAAGCTGGCCTTGAACTCAGAGATCTGCTTGCCTCTGCCTCCCAAGTGCTGGGAGTACAGGCGTGCGCCACCACGCCCGGCGCTTTAATTCATTTTTACGCATATATGTGTTTCCATGTGTATGTACATGCATATGTGTATGCAGTAGAGGCCAGGAGACAACTTCAGGTGCTATCATAAGAAACATCATCCCCCTCCTTTGAGACAGGGTCTGTCATTGGCCAATTGTTCCAGAACAGCTGGCCAGCAAGTCCCAGGGATCCTCCTGTCTCTACCTCCTCAGCTCTGAGATCACAAGTACACACCACCATATCCAGCTTTTTAAAACTGGGTTCTGGGAATCAAACTTAAGCAAGTACTTTAGTGAACCACTCCCCTTAATTCATTTTTATATAAATGTACACACACACACACACACACACACACACACACACACACTGTCTTTTTTGCTTTGGTTTGGGTGTTTTGTTAAGACAAGGCCTCACTCTATAACCCAGACTGGCCTTGAACTCATGGCAATCCTCCTGCTTCAATCGCCTAAGCATTAGGATTATGTGTGAGCCACTGTACCTGGTTTTAAAGGCCATGAAGCTTCCTCAATTTGGGGGAAATCTCAGTGATTTTTTTTTTTACAGTGCTAAGGATCAAACCCAGGGCCTCTGACATGCTAGAATAGCATTGCTACCAGCTGAGCTCTATTTCCAGCCTGTACATACATTCTGTCTTACTCAAAAAGTAGCATAATGTAACATAGTTCTGAATCCATTTTTAATAAAATATATCTTGGTGATTGCTGTATATCAGTGCATAAAGATATCCTTTATTCTTCTGTCATCTGAAAATACTCCACTGTGCAGATGTACAAGAACCTCCTGAGGTAGTTGTATCTCTCATACACAGAACAGAATTTAATTACCTTGTTTTTCACTGTCATAAAAAAGACTTACACTTTTAGAATGCAGTTACCAACACTGTATGACAAATGCATGATATATCTATGAACGGCTGTCACAGAATATATTTCCTTCCACTTAAATTAGGGAAAAGGTTGGATAAGCAGGACAGAATTATGGGAAGCAGTGATCATCCCTTTTGTGTGTTGTGCACTTCATGTAGACACAGAGGCTATACATCAGGCTCCTGTGACAAGAACACTCAGAGGACTCTCAGTAATGTTCAGATGGGGTATCGCCATAGTCTAGAGAGAACAGACTTCCAATGAAACAAGTGTACATTTTTTGAGAACCATCTCTTCCATTGTAATATTCCTTAAAATTTATCTAAAGACAGTATGATGATAAAATAGAGTAGGTTAGTAAAAAGCCCTCTATAGAATGTGGGTTCATCCTGGCACTGTGTCCCCCTGTAAGTTTCAGTGACCATCGGTCTTTAGTCACTCTGACTACCACATCCTTTCAGAAGTTTTAACCGTCAAAAAGCTACCAGAGTCCCTGAGTTCAGGCCTATTCTGTTATTGACATGCTGTCTCAGGAGGTGGGAAGCCAAGCTCTCAGCATCAGGCCAGAGTGCTGATTGTACATCCGGCCTGAGCAAGCGCTGGATGGGGGCAGAGTACACAAGTATATGATTGCGTTCAATTCCAGAAATAGCATCAAGAGATTGCAAATTGTTTCCTGGCACTCTCCTCAAGTAGACGTCCACTCCTTTTCAATTTCCAGCCCTGTGAAATCCATCAGCTTTTCTCTAGGACCTTGTGTCTAAATCACTTTAGAGCTGACATCCTCCTGAGCAACAGATTCATCAAACAAGTCCATTTTGATGAACTATAAAAGTGATTGTCCCTACTTTCTACCCCAAGAACAAACAATATTTTCTTCACCTTGCTTCCCTTTGGGTTGGCCCCATAATGCCAGCAGCTATAGACTGAGTCCTTATGATGTACCAGGCACTGGATTAGGCAAACCAACTTATGTGCTTTTTTTCATTCCATCATTGCAACTCTGTAGAGTTTTCAATCAGGTTGTTTGTTGGTTGTTTCACAAACAAATCCAGGTTATTTCATCCAAGGAGACTGTTTCGATGATACCTTCCATGATGAAGTGTTAGTTATTTTCAAGGAACTTAAAGAAGTGCAGTGCACTATCCAGTTACACTTTGGTATGACAACAGAGAATAACAAACTCAAAATAAGAGTGACCTAAGCATACAAGGGCTATATCTCTCAACAGACAAGAAGCTTGGAGGCCAAAGTTGCTGGCATTTCACTCCAGTGCCTCAAGAATATCAGGGCTGAGATCAGGCATGGTGACAAAGAATTTTAAGATTGGCTGTTTAGGATTCTGTATTTCAAAAATAACTTCTTCCCTGACCTCACTTGTCTTTCCCTTATGTTTCATAGGCTACAGCTCCCTTATCCATCTTTGAAGGCACATCTCCAAAGCTGGGCCAGCTTTTCTTGAAACCCCAGTGTATTCTTAGTGGCCATTTTGAGCTTGCATGGAAGCTAGGAAATGTGGTGTTTGTCTAGGTATATTTCTGCCCTAGATATAATTTTAAAATTATGGGACTTATGGTAAGGAAGGTGGGAATAGGTTTTTGAGGAGGCAAATATATTTCCTGCCGCATGATGAATAAAGAGATGTACCCTGGGCAATTGAAACAAGTAACAGCAACAGTATGGACATTGATAGAGGCCTCACGCTTTGTGTGCTTTAATATGCACCAACTTATCAAACCACAACCTACCACTATGAGGTAGCGAAAATCATTATCCCCTTCTCCAGACTGAACAAAAATATAAACAAGCAAACAAATCAGGGCTTAAAACAAGGAATGGGAGTGCCTGCCAGCACTAAGGAAATGGAGTCAGGAGACTCAGGAGTTCAAGGTCAACTTCAGCTATGTAGAGATTTCAAGGTGAGCCAGGGCTACAAAGCTCCTGAATTAAAACAAAATAAAACAGATTAAAATGAAAGCAAAAGCAGAGCTTGAAGAGTTTCAGAAAAATGCTTCAGGTGACGCAGCCATTACACACAGGGGAAACCTGGACTAGAACCCAGGTCACCAAAAGCCCACAGTTTTGCAGTCAGTCTTGGAGGCTTTCTCTCTGGCTCTGATCCACTGTTACAGTGTGGAAAGTTGAGCTTCCATTCTGGAGGGGAAAGACCTCTCCGGGAATGTGGCTGGCGCCTTCTCCAGGGCTGTGCCCTTTATCACAGTGCAGCGTGACAGGCAATCTGACTCTGCCTTCTCTCCTGGGAATCTTCCCCGTGCCATTTCCATCTCTGTCTTAGCCAACTGTGCTCTACTCTTTGCATCTGTCACCCTTATATGCACTGGTGCCATAATTTGGTTTTTTTGTTTTTTCTTTCAGGTAAATTTCCAAGAGTAATGCATAATTCAACTTTTTAATTTCTGAAATTTAAATTTTTGAATTGCATTTACTGATTGTTTGGGAAAAGAAACTCTCAAAGCACATAGGCAATTAATCCTAACCAACTCATAACCATTCATAATCCTAACCATCCATACTTACATGAATAATCGCTAATAATCTCTTTTTAAAAGCTTTTTAGCCGGGTGTGGCGGTGCACGCCTTTAACCCCAGCACTCAGGAGCAGAGGCAGGCGGATCTCTATGAGTTCAAGGCCAGCCTGGTCTACATAGCAAGTTCTGAGGCAGCTGAGGCTACAGGGAGACCCTGTCTCAAAAAAAAAAAAAAATCTTTTTAACTGACAAACTAAAAACATACACACTTAACAATACTGTGTACTGTTTCCATAGATATATACATTGAGTAATGTTTAAATTGAGTTAAACATGTCCTTATCCTCAAATATTTATCATTCCTTTCTGTTAAAAACATTCAAAATCCTTTCTTCTAGCCTTTGAAAGTTCTAGTGTCACTGTCCTTATATATAGCCCTGTTACTCAGCTATAGCTTACCAGAATGTACTCCTACCTGCTTATAACCAGTACCAACTGGTTAATGTTTTCCCATCCCTCCCTCCTTCCCTACAACTCTTCCTAGCTTTTTGTAACCATCATTTTACTCTCAACTTCTACATCAGTGTTTTTAGACTCCACATACAACTGAGATGACTCAGTGATTGTTTTTCTGTGTCTGGCTTATCTCACTCAACCTAACAATCTCCAGTTCCATCTGTGCTGTCACAAATGACAAGATTTCATCTTTTCCTATGGCTGAATGGTATTCATTGTGTACACGTACCACAGTTTCTTTATCCATTTATCATTTGGTAGACCCATCAGTTGCTTTATTTATTGGTTATTGAATGCTGCCTCAAGTGAAACACAGGAATGCAGATGTCTCTAATGTATTGACTTCTTTTCCTTTGGATATACAGCCAGGAGAGGGATTGCTGGATCACATGGTAATTCCACTTTTAATTTTCAGAAGAAGCTCCATACTGTTTTCTATGACTATACTAACTTACATCCCTACCAATAGTCCCTTCTCTTTTCTCTATGTCTTCATCAGAGCTTGCTACCCTCTTTTTCATAGAAGTCTTTTTATTTTTTATTTATTTATTTTAAATATTTTATTTACTTTTTTAAAATTTTATGTTCATGAGTGTATTGCCTGCATGTAGATAAGTGCACCTGTGTCATGCAATGCCTGCAGAGGTCAGAAGAGGGCATAGGAGTCCCTGGAACTCAAGTTACAGTTGGTTGTTAGCCACCATGTGAATGCTGGGAATTGAACCCGGGTCCCTCTGCAAACACAGCCAGTGCTCTTAACCACTGAGCCATCCCTCCAGCCCCCATAGTAGTCTTTTTTAAAAAGATAGTTTTTTTTTGTTTGTTTGAGATATTCTGTATGAAATACAACAAAATCTAATAAAAGCAAGTTTAAAAAAAAAAAAGGTAGGTTTTTGAGACAGGGAGCTGACATGTGCCCAGACTAGGCTGGACTCAAACTCCCAGGCTCAAGTAATCCTCCCACTGGAACTAAGGGCACACTCTACTGGGCCATTCTTACTGATGCAAGGTAATATCACATTGTAATTTTGATTTGTATTCCTCAAATGATTAATATTGCAACTTTCCAATAGTTAGAATGGCAGGAAAGGAAAAAAAACACCAAGCCTGCTCCATGTAGTATACTGTAAATGCTATGAATCTGTGCCGGTCATTGAGGGCTCGTGGCCTCCAGGTGAAGCTATGAACTTGAAATTCTGCTGCTAACCTTCAGAGAATTCAAAAGAAGTTTTCATTGTTTCCATTTCCTAGGTTGTATAAGTCAACAAAAACTTCCCACTCTGCTTCCTGGGTCGTATAAAACTTAAACGGAAAGTATTAAATAGCTCAACAGCAGGGTAATACCAAATTGCATGCCAACATTTTAAAAATATAGTCTTATTATATTAAATATGCCTCATTATTGTAATTACGCTACTACAAGTGCACTGGATAACACATCACATCATTATTTAATTTGATGGAAAAGCTTTCTATAGTTGTTTGTTGACAGATAATACCAGATTCTGTTTCCTTTTTGCCTAAATTGTAGCCTGTACTAAGATTTTTGTGTTTTACTGTAATATTTCTTAAAATGTGCTTATCTTTTAGGAACCAACCTGATAGCACTTTATTTCTCCATGAGATGGACCAGTAATTGCTTAGAAAGCTGGTTTGACAGCAAAAACTTATGTGTTCAAGGGTGGCAATAAAGTTGCCACTTTTAAAAATGTCTTGAAGAACATCAATAGAGTGTGGTAATATGCAGTCATTAAAAAGCCCATTTTTCCCCCCTAAAGCACAACTCCCATCAAAAAGCATATTTTTGAATAATATATAATGACTGAAAAATGCTCATGGTCTAAGTGAAATGGGTAGATTACACAACCCCATGAACAGCATAATCTTACACAGATATTTTAAAAATGTAACAATATACCAAAATGTCAATACTGGTTTCTTTAAATAGTGAATTTAAGGAACATTTTAATCTTCATTTTAAGATATTTATCTTATTGTTGTATTATTTCATCTATTAATTATTATATCCATTACTATTAATGTTCTATAAGCATGTATCTTTTTAATTTTTTTAATTATGTGTGTGTGCATATTCCCACTGAGGCCACAGGTATCAGAACTTTCTGAAAATGGAGTTACAGGCAGTTGTGAGCCACCGTACTGGGAATCAAAGTTGCATCCTGCCTAAGAGCAAAAAGCCCTCTTAACCACGAGCCATCTCTCCAGTTCCAGCACAAAACCTTTAAAATTGACTCACAAGGCTGAAGCAGGATAACGCTAATTTTGAGGCCAGCCTGGATTACATGGTAAGACCATGTCCCATTAGAAAAAAAAAAAAAAAAAAGCCAAGTATGATGGCTCAAGTTTATAATCCCAGTATTTAGAAGGCCGAGGCATAATGACTGTCCTGAGTTCAAGACTAACCTAGACTACATTGTGAGTTCAGGCCAGCCTGAGACAATTACATAAATAAATAACATTTTTATTTTCTCTTTTTTTTTTTTTTTGGTGTCTGTATATGTGTGGTGTATATGTAGGTATGCAAACTGCGCACCACTTCAAAGCTAGAATAGGTGTCATGCTCTATCATCTATCATTCTCCACCATATTTCCTTGAGCACTGAACCTGGAGCTCCAGAGATCCCTTTGTTACCAGCCCCCTCAGAGTTGAGGTCACAGGCATGCACAGTCATGCCTGACTTTTTTCAAGGGTGCTGGGTTCTGAACTCAGGTCCTCATATAAATGCAGCAAGCACTCTTATCCACTAAGCCGTCTGTCTCTCCAGCCTTTTCCTTTCCTTACCTCCCCTCCTCTCCCTTCCCCTCCCTCCCTTCCCTTCCCTTCCCCTCCTCTCCCCTTTCCTTCCTCCCTTCCTTTCTTCTTTGTTTCCTTCTTTTATGTAGCCCAAGCTGGTCTCCAATTTACCACCTCCTCCTGCCAGCTTCCCAAGTATTGGGATTCCAGAAGTGTTCCACCAGGCTTGGCTGTTTTCAAAGCTACTTCCAAAGTAGGGAGGGGTATGTCATAGATGACACTGACTGAAAAATAGTCAAATTTAAATAAGCAACTAACATCTTTTATGTACAGTTTCGGTTCAACCAGATCAAACATTTTCAAACCTGTGATTAAAAAAAAAAAAAAAAATTTGGACCACTAGTATGCTACCTGGTCCCTGCCATTATAGGCAAATCAGGTCAGGCTCATCATGACTTGCTTGCTCACTCAGTGCCCACACTGCCTTGTCCAGGTTGCTAGGCTAGCCTTGGGTCCCCTCACTGCCTTATAAATGAACTGAAATGGGAGAGGGGCTAGAGAGATGGCTTCTTGCAGAAGACCTGGGTTCGAATCCCAGCACCCACATGGCAGCTAACAACTGTCCATTAACTCCAGTCCCAGAGGATCCAACAGCCTCTTCTGACCACCAAGGGCATTGCACGACATGGGTGCACTTACCTACATACAGGCAATACATGCATACACATAAAATAACAATAATAAATAAATTTTTTTTTTAATTCATGGGAGAGAGGCTGGAGTTAAGAACAGCAGTTAAGAACACTGGCTGTTCTTGCAGAAGACCCAGGTTCAAATACCAGCACCCACATGGCAGCTAACAACTGTCTGTAACTACAGTTCCAGGGGATTCAACAGCCTCTTCTGTCCCCCTCGGACACTGCATGACACTGGTGCACTTACATACATGCAGGCAATACACACACACACACATAAAAAAATAAAAATAATAAATAAAATATAGTTAAAAATCCTGGGAGAACTGGGCATGTGGTACACTCATGAGGCAGAGACAATCAGATCTCTGAGAGCTGTACCTCAGAATGATATTGAATTGTTTTCTAAGATATATTTTCTTTATGTGTATGAATGTGTGCATGTCTGTGCTCATGTCTGCAGGTGCCCAAGGAGGCCAGAAGAGGGCATCAGATCCCTTGGAGCTGGAGTTATAGGTGGCTTTGTGGGTGTTGGTAACCATACCTCATTCCTCTGAAAAAGCAGCAAGTGCTCTTAACCACTGAACCATCTCCCCAACCCCTAATCTTGAACTTCTGACCCTCCTGCCTCTACCTCCTAGTGCTGGGACTGATAGGTACAAGCCTGGGTTTATGTGGTGGAGGGGAACAAACCCAGGGGATTCTGAGCTACAGCCCCAGCCCTGTCTTTCTTTGGTTTAACTCATAAGCATGAGCTTTGGACTTAAGAGAGCAGGGGAAGTTTCCTTCCCTGCATTACTTTGACAGTCCCTGTGTATCACTGACAACTGGAGTGGGTTAATTTTAGGATTCCCTTTCCTTCTCAATACGAACAAATTCTTTCCAGCAATATCATGAAATGAAACAAAAATATAGTACTCTTCCCCTGAGCATCAAATATATGTAAATATGCTATAAAACAAAATTTAAAATACATGATATATATTATATATATATATATATAGTACAAAAAGGAGAAAAGTCAAGTATTTCTTTAGTAATTTGTTGTTGTTGTTATTTGTTTGTTTTATTTTGTTTAGGAAAGTTCTCACAGCCAGGCGTGGTAGCCTCACGCTTTTATTCCCAGTGCTTGGGAGGCAGAGGCAGATATCTGTGAGTTCAAGGCCAGCCTGGTAAAAAAAAAAATAAAAAATAAAAAATAAGATCTTGCTATGTAGCTCTGGTTGGTCTGGAACTCACAGAGATCCACCTGCCTTTGTCTCCCGAGTGCTGGAATTACAAGTGTGTATTACCACACCTGGCTAATTTGTTTGTTTTTCCTTCTGGGGTGGAGAGGGAGCATGGTCTCACAATGTAGCCCAGGCTGGCCTCCACCTTTTGATCCTCCTGTCCCAGATTCCCAAGTGTTGGGATTAAAGATATGTGTCACCATACCTATCTCTTCAACAATTTTTTTATATGTAACTTTTTTTTTCCCTTTTCTGTAGTGCTGCAGATTAAATCCACACCCTTGCACATGCTAGGCAAGCTCTCTACTACGGAGTGCATCCCCTACCACAGAGTACATCCCTGCCCTTTAACTAATGATTTGCCCATTGATCCTATGGTTACAGAATGACAATGACATTTTATGAAAATAATTGCCCAGAAATCAATAACTGGATTTAAAAAAAAACTGAAATGGCTACAGAGGGCATAATTTAGGTAACTACTAAATTTTGTCATTGCTGTTATTAATTTTTATTATTTTTAATTTTTATTTTATGTGCATGAGTGGTTTGCCTGCATGTATTTAAGCACACCGGTGCAGGCAATGCCCATGGAAGTCAGAAGAGGGCGTTTGATCCCCTGGAACTGGAGTTAGCTACCATGTGGTTGCTGGGAACTGAACCGAACCTGGGTCCTCTGAAAGAACAGCCAGTGCGCTTAACCCCTGAGCCATCTCTCCAGCCCCCCCCGCCCCTTTTTTTTAATTCAATGCTAACCATTAGGGGATTTTTTGGTTTGGTTTGGGCTTTTTTTACATTATTTATCTTGTGTGTGGGTGGGTCGGTGTCATGTGCTTGAATGAAGATCAGAAACAACTTGAAGGAATAAGTTTTTTTCCCTCTACCATGTGGGTCCTGGGGATCAAACTCAGGTTCAAGGTGGTGGCACAGATCTCTGTGAGTATGAGGTCAACCTGGTCTACATGGTGAGTTCCAACCAGAACTACATAATGAGACTCTGTCTCCAAAATGCAAAAAACACAACAAAAAGGCCAGACCACAGCAGTGAGTGTCTGTGATCCCAATGCCAAGAAGAGACAGGAGCCCCAAAACAACAGGACAACAGTTCTTAAGTTTTCCTTGCTGGAGGCTAGTAATGCCAGAGCAGGAGTTCTAGTTCCCTGTTAACCTTTCATCTCTGCCTGGAAGCTGTATGTGAGGGCCTGACAGAAACTGAGGATGCAACCGGACTGACCAGCTCATCCCCTCCCTAGACCTCATCCCAGTTTCTGCCATAAATCCTTTAAAAAGTCCCCAGACTGGCAGCTTTGTGGTTTCCCATTCCCAAAGACCTGTTCCTGCTGTTTGGGAGTTCTTCCTTCTCTCTTAAACTTCGACCTACAAATCTATAATAAACCTCCCTAAAACTCACCCTCTGTAGTTCATAAATTTCATTCTTTGAATTCTGGAGACAGGAACCTGGAAGCCACTGACTCGGTGGAAATTTTGTATGACTGAGTGCTCATCACTCTGAGTTAAAGCCCATCTAAGGTGAGAGGAAGGCCTCCTTGGAACTCAAAGTCACCCCACATTTCCGTATCACCACCACTGAGAAGGCAAGAGACAGGCAGATCCCAGAGGCTCACTGCTCACCATTCTTACTGAACCTGTGAGCCCAACGTTCAGTGAGAGACTCTATTTCAAAGAACAAGGAAAAACCTGTCATGGTGGTTCACACCTTTAATCCAGACTCTGCAGAGGCAGAGGAAGGTGGATCTCTGTGAGTTCCAGGCCAGCCAGGAATACACAGTATGACCCTGTCTCAAAACAAACAAACACAAAACCACCAAAAATGTGGAGGAGGACATCAACCTCTGGATTCCATAAGCACATGAACACAGCTGTACATACATATAACATCATATACACACACACACACATACACACACACACACACACACACACCAAAACAAAACAGAACCCCCAAGTGGTGGCATGGACTAAAGAAGTTGAAATTAGTTAAATTTTGTTTCTGTTTCTTCATCAATACCAAGATTGTGCTGTCACTATGTGTATCAGATGTTTTGTTTATATACAGGCAGATATAACAACAAAATGGTTAAGATATAAACTGCACCAATGACTTGGAACACTTATCAACTTAATCTGCAAAGAAAATATAACTAAAGGTATGCATGGCCTGGGGCAACTCCAGAACTGAAAATATCATCAGTTACCTTCAATGTAAAATGCATTGTCTCTTAAAGAATAAGTAGCAAAGCTGGGCATACATACTTGTAATCACAGCACTTGGCAATCAAAGACAGGAGGATCATTGCAAGCTCCAGGCCAGACTATACCTATGGATTCTCCATCTTAAAACCCCACCCCATTAACTACAATTAACAAAAAATAAAAATAATTGACTTTTAGCCAGGCACGCTGGCATACAATGATAGCACTCAGCAGGCTAAGTGAGACATGAGGATGGTGAGTTCAAGGCCAGACTGGGATATAGGCCAGATTCTGTTTGAAATTTAAAAAAATACAAAAAACAAAAAACTAAAGAATAAACAACTTATATGCAAAATACAATGCCTAATACAAATAAATGAGGTTTGGGGAGATGGCTCAGCAGGTAAATCATTTGCTGTCCTGGTAGACCATCCAGAGTTCCCCAGCATTCACATAAAAGTCAGGCAGGTGTAGTGGTCCATAATACTTATAGTGTGCTAGAGGTAGAGACAGGGAAATCCTTGTAATGAGCTGACTAGCCAGACTAGCCAAAACAGCAAGCTCTGGATTCAGTAATATATAAGGTGGGGAGCAATCAAGGAAGACACCCAGGAAAACCTCAGGCCGCCACATGCACCAACACACACACACACACAAGCAACCATGCATACACATAGCACCCAAACCCCCCTCACACATATATATGCAAAATAAAATAAAATAAATGACAGCTGGGCATGGTGGCACCTGCTTGTACTCTGAAGCACTCAGGAGGCTGAAGGAGGATCCCTACAAACTCAGGACCAGCCTGGGCTACACAGTGGGTTCCAGGCCAGACAGAGCAACATAATAAAACCTTGTCTCAAAAATGTAAATAAATAATTAAAATATATTATTGAAACTCATAATAATCACAGCAATTTTGTAGACTCTAAACCATAGAAGACACTGATCTTGGGGCTGAAAAAACAGCTCCATAGTTAAGAGCACTGGCTGCTCCTACAGGCCTCAGGTTTGGGTCCTAGCACCCACATGGCAGCTAACAACCATCTTAAATTCCAGTCCCAAGGAATCTGATGCCCTCTTCTGTCCTCCGAGGGCATTGCACAACATGGGTGCACATACATACATGTAGGCAAAACATTCAAACACATAAAATAAAAATAAATAAATCAAAACCAATGTTTAAACAAAGACACTGATCTTGTTTAGAATTGTTGACATGGTGTTTGGCAAGCAGAAGGGCTTTAGTTTTATTATTCCTTTTAATACAGGCAGTGTGTCTTACTGCCTACACCTGAGTTGACTGCTTCCTATTATGCTCCTCTAGCACACACAGTTCCACAGTTAAATTCCTTAAAGCTGTTTTCATTCATTTCATCATACTAGAGAAATGTTGGGATTCATGCTTTTCCTTTTTTTCTAATGTTTTATGACACTGAGGCTGTGTTCGAACTCCTGCTCATCCTACCTCACCTCTCAAGAGCCAAGATTATAAGCCTGTGCCACCACACACCCAGTTCAACTCTCTTAAACTGAAGAAATTCAACAAGAAAAGAATGATGTCTTTAGAGAAGGCCACAAGGGTGAAGACAACAAATTGCTGGAGGACCCAGGATGGTGTCCAGGAGTGAGGAGGGCAGGAAAGAAACATGTCCTGCCTAAAGTGAGAGCTGCCAATACTCAGTCACCTCCAATGGCACCCCCACAGGGACTCTGTCCCCATGTACCCAGACAGGCTAATCCTTTTCATGAAGAATCAATAATCTAAGTGGCCATTTAAGATGTCTTGATTTTTTAATGCTGGAAGTAAATTCAAATTGTAAAAACCCTGCAGTGTAAACAAAACACATCCACAGTTGCCATGTGTCCCCAGGCTACCAATTTCCTAATGAAAAATGCTAAACTAGCAGCTAAACCAGCTAAAAGAGGTTGAGAAAATGTGCTTTATTCAATGATCCTTTTCCTTTCCTAAAATGTGATATTTTGGAAATAATCCAGATATTCTGACATCATAGCTAGAATTTAGTGGAGTTTAATGAGAAAAGCACCATCATTAGCGTAGGTAGCTGGGAGTGGGCCTGACCTCCCAGAGTAGCCCTCTCTTTTGAATCAAGGCCAAAGGATACTGTCACCTAACTGGTGTTGGGCAGATTTATTTAGCCACTGGCAAACCACATTTCCTTTCCCAGGGCAATAAGTTAAAAGATCATTCGCCTCCCTTGCTTACAAAGAGAGGAAATACTTCTTCCTTGACTCAGGGCAGCTGCAATCAGTTCTCCCAGAAAAATCATTAAACCTGGAGGATTCAGAGCACAGAGCTCTGAAGACGGGGCTGCCCACCTTCCAGCCTCCTCGCTGCTTTGAGCAAAAGCACCTTTCCAGAGGTGAGTGTTTGTTTGCCTGAACCCCCCCCCGCCCCCCAAAGCTTCACCCTCCCACTCTACCACTCCCAGGCATGTGAGTCAGACAGACAGTAGGTAAGAAAATCAATTTAAATCCTTTTATCTAGATCTCATTTGAATTGGCATTTGGCTTATTGTGAAGGCTTATTCAAATTAGAGAGAAAATAGAAGCTGTTCCCCACATTTCCGCAGGGAATTAAAGCCTCCTGTATCTTAGTGAAAAAGATGTAGATGCTGTCTTCTAACAGACATCACCCCCCTCCACCCCAGTCCTCCAGGCTCAATACCTGCAGGGACTAATAAAAATTAAAAGCAAGAATTTAGACCAGGCTCTGTCCTAGGTGACCTTTAAGAATTCTCTGGTTTAAGTGGAATAAAAAAACACCCGTGTGGCAGGGTTGCACAGCTCCTTGCTGTGAACCCCCAGGGCCACAGTCTGTGACTGTGAATCCATTTCCATCCTTGGAAAGCTTTCATGCTTCCAGCCTCACTGTGCAATCGAATAAAGACCCCAAACCTCATCTCTGACTCTGTCTACCTAGAAGCAGCAGGCCCAAGAAGGGTCCTGGATAACAGAAAAGAATTGAAATCATCTTTGTGAGAAAATGTCCCTTTGTGTACCTCTCTCCTGTGTATCTGTCTCTGGGCTGTTTTTCCTATCTTTTTATTTTGCAAACAACAGCAGCAAGATTAGACATGATGATTAACAAAAATTACGCGATCAATTGTATTCTCTCAAATGTCTATTTCTGAAATTATCATCAGAGTATATAAATATTTCGAGCAAATACTTTATTTTAACGCCAGATAAGAGAAAGAATAACAGCATCCTTGATCTTGTGAGAAAGATGTGAAGTAAAGTTGCTAACTCCAGTATTTTCTAGTAGGATTTAGGGAAAGAAGAGGATGACCCATTTAAAATCACTGCATTAGATTACATATGCATTGTTTACAGTATAATATCTTCTAATCTCCAACAGTAAAAACTTTCAAGCATCAATGGAGATAGCTATTTTTATGGAATGGACGATCCTCTGCACCTGCACCGCCCCCCCCCCCCCCCCCCGCCCAGATAATAAAAGACACTGTGTGTCTTCCCTCAGCCTAGTTGTCCCTATAAACATGGAAGCAGGGACATACTCTCTCAAGATGCTCTTTGAAACACTAACCCTAACAGGTTTTAGAGAACTTGCAAATGTTTTAGAAAGTACTGAACCTATCCTGAAATCCTTTTATCTAGTAGGAGTTATTGGTACCCTTTCCTCCTATTCACTTAGTTCTGTAAAGATCTCTTTCAGCAAGGAACTGTATAATTTAAAGGGAAAATCTTTTAAGAGAATGGTTTTTGGAGTCAGGATGTCTGAAATGAACTCTACCACTTTCAGTAGAAGCTCACTTCCTTTTACTTATTTAGTTAATGTGTGTGTATGCATAGGGTGTATGTGCCACAGTGCGTGTGTGGAGGTCAGAGGTCAACTTTCTGGAATCTGTTCTTTCCTTCCACCATCTAGGTTCTGGAGATCAGACTCAAGTCATCAAGTTCCCTTACAGGCTGAGCCATCAAGGGCCCAATAGAAGCCCTCTCTCTTAACAGATCTCTAGTAAACTGACTTACCAGCCAACCCAATGTCCCAGTGTGGTGGATGTCCATTGCTTCCTTAAGGCTCAAGAGTAACAGCTCTTTTTTTTTTTTAATATTTATTTTTATTTTATGTACGAGTGTTATACCTTCATGGATGCGAGTTACCCATATTGTACAGTGCCCACATAGGACAGAAGTGGGTGTCAGATCCCTAGAACTGGAGTTACACACAGTTGTTAGCCTTCATGTAGGTGCTGGGACTCAAACCCAGGTCCTCTGCAAGAGCAGCCAGTGCTCTTAACCACTGAGCCATCTCTCCAGTCCTCAACTTATCTTTAGTACATTTAAACACTTTAGTTTCAGATACCTTTGCATAGCTCGTCAATTGCAACTGTGCCTTCTAAGACTGTGGGGGCGGGCGGCTCTTCAAAGCAGTGCACAGAGGCACACACCTGTAGTCTCAGCTACTTTAGATGCTGAGGCAGAACAATCTTTTGAGACCAGCCCAGACAATATAATAAGGAAAAAAGGGAGAGGTGTTCTGTAAACACAAACTATAGTGCTCACTAGCAGAGAGATTTGATTTACCACAGTGATTTAACTTACTATATTTTGGGATTAATTTCAAAGCTAAACAGGCACAATTCTGGTTTAGATGGTGACATTTTCACATTCTTGGGTTGCAATGTATACTGTGCTTAAATTATGCTGGACACATAATATAATCCTTAATCAGTGTCTTTTCTCTTGTTGCTTTTTCCATTCTTTGCCTCTCCATGCTTCCTGCTCTACCATGCACCCGTCCCCCGCCCCGGCCCAAAAACTATGTTAAGTAACTAAAACTTTTGAAATTCTCCTCAAAGTGTCTTTTGTGAAAGCAGTTGTGCTTTTGTGTGATTATAGAGCACAGCCATGGGAAGGTACCCTGAGTAGCAGACAACAGTAACAATCACCTCCTCAGCAACCACATGTATCCCTAGGAAAGGCTGAAAAGAAATATGCCAAGATGGTAATGCGCGCTTATCTCTGCTGTAATCAAAGGACTCCCTGAGGGTGAGTGGATGGTGCTCAGTCTTCTAAGGCAGAGGGAGGGTGGAGTTTGGAAAGTGCTTCCACCCCATCACCCAACTCCCACCATGAAAATGATTCCTTTAGTTTTTTCTAGGTATGGTTCTAAACAACAAATACAAAATCATGTGCTTCTCTGGCAGTTTTTTATGTCCCAATGATGTTCAGTTGCAAACATCACAGAGTCAGGCTTTTGAGCTTAACAAAGTCAAGACAGGTCTTCAGAAATGCTATCAGCATCCAAGCTTGTTTACCTCCTGTCTCCAAACTTCTCATCTCTTGAACTTCTGAATTGAGACCTGCCCCAGTACCCAAAAGTGCTACATCTGGCCAGGACCACAGACAGTGGGTGATGAGGGATAAAAATCAATTTTTTAATTTTCTCAGGGTTAGTGAAGTTCTCTCACCCCACTTGTGTAAAGAAATTTAAAAATATACAAATAAGATTTCATTTCTTCACTATCATAACATTGGCACCCAGTTTAAAAGGGGGGAGGGGTCCACTGGAGACATGGCTCAGTGGTCAAAAGCACTTGGTGCTCTTGCAAAAGACCTGTGTTCAGTTCCTAGCACCTACTCACAACCAACTCTAACTCTAGTTCCAGGAGATCTGGTGCCCTCTCTTGGCCTCTGAGGGTACCAGGCATACATGTAGTATACATACATACATACATACATACATACATACATACAGGCAAAATACTCATACACATAAAATAAAAATAAATCTTGCCAGGTGTGGTAGCACATGCCTTTAATCCCAGCACTCAGGAGACAAAGGCAGGCAGATCTCTGAGTTCAAGGCCAGCCTGGTCTACATAGGGAGTTCCAGGTCAGCTGGGGCTACAGGGAGACCCTTTCTAAAAAAGACCAAAAAAATAAAAAAGGAAATCTTTTTTTAAAAAGAGCAGGCAATCTCAAAACATTAAAATAAAAACAAAATCTGGCCAGGGGTGGTGGCACACACTTTTAATCCCAGCACTCAGGAGGCAGAGGCAGGTGGATCATTGTGAGATCAAGGCCAACCTGGTCTACATAGAGTTCCAGGACAGCTGAGGCTACAGGGAGATGCTGTCTCAAAAATACCAAACCAAAACAAAACAAAACAAAAAACTACCTCAGGCTGGTGAGATGGCTCAGCTGGTAAAGATATTTGCCACTTAGCTTGAGAACCTGATTTCCAGAGCCCATATGGTAGGAGAAAACTGACTCCTGCAAGTTGTCCTCTGACCTCACCCACATGTGCACACACACAATAAATAAATAAATTTTGAAAAGTCTCTCCTAATGAGCCGTCATTTCCTGTGTAT
>NW_008349068.1:3628251-3635840 GCF_000622305.1 Nannospalax galili | reverse complement strand
TTTCATTCTGTTGCTGCCACTATAACTTGACTTTTTATAAGCAAATGCGCCCCCAGACAGAGGAGCTTCAGATCACCTGGTGCCCTGCCAGCTGGACAGCTTATACCAGTGATTCCCAATTTTTAAAAAAACTTACAAAACGGTGAAGGGAAAGAACTAATTTGTACAGTATGTTCATTGCTTACTTTCTTCCTGGAATACATTAAGAGTTTTTCTTTTTTATAAAGAGAAAAGAAAAAAATTATTCTTTTTGTATAGTGTCATTTTGAAAGCCAGATAAAAGCCATATGAGGAGGCTGAAAAAAGAGTGTGCAATTTAAGAGATTGGAAAACCACCCACCATTTCATTCTGGACCCAGGAAGTTAAACCCAGACACAACAGCTTGGCTTTGCATAGAACATTAACAGGTAAGCACTCTGGATGCTTTCCTCAAACTGACATAAAAGTAGCCAACCTGCAGAGGATTTATTTACAAGGCAGCTTTGGACTAGCGACCAGCTGGTGATAAAGGGAAAGACTCCTCATAGTTTACAAAATGCTGTCTGTAGATTCATATTTCTGGTCCTATAAAAACTTTTAGGGACAATCACACAAAATTTGCTACATTTGCTACACTATGATGCTAAAAGACAGAAAATAGAGTTTGGCTGGGGTGGGAGTGAGAATACAAAGAGTGATCAGTAATTTTTTCAGCTTTTATGTAGATAATAAAAACACAGAAATTTGAATTTTAAGTAGTTGCAAACTGAAAACGCCAGGCATTGTCATGGAAAATTCATTGCAGAGAAATTAGCTTGGGGCTCAGAGCCGAAAACGAGTAATTGTTTTTTAATTAAATGGCAGGAAAAACTTACCACATTGATTTATGTGCTTACTACACCCACCCACTGCCCATCCCTTATGAAGACGAACTGTTTCTGAATGGTTCTACTCTCCCATTTGATCTTGCTTTGTTTCTGAAACTTTGTTATCAAATGCACTTTTAAGATTAACTGGATCGTAGGCTCTCCTAACCCTTCTCAGAACTCTGAAAAGTCTCACACTGTTTGCCCAGGTCTTAGAATTCCAGGCTCTGGTACGTCGCCTCCTTTGGGCATTACAAAGCTCTGCCGCATGGTTCATACCACGACCACACATGGTCCTGCATGCGGCATTCCACACACACCACGCGGCACTCACACGTGTGGCATGCTGTGTGATATGCCATGTGTGATACGCCATGCACAGTCCTCATTAGAAGGCTGAAAATGTGCAGCAAACCCAGAAGCACCAGCAAAGCATCCCTACCAGCTACGGCCTTCTGGTCTCAACCACCCGACTCCCCTAGCCTAACCTAACCGTTGTCACCTGGTATAATGGTTACCTGGAAGAAGGCCTTGCACAGGGTCACAAAGGGAGGGACCCAAGTGAGACGAACAGGCGAGCACAGGAAAGATCCAGAAGGCTTCACTGTCTTCCCAGGACTACAGGGGAGACAGGAGGTGGAAAGCAAGCAGATCAAATTCAGGATTCGCCATCACCCTCTCCCAGCCGCTCTTCCACCAAGACTTTTAAAATTATAGCTAAAAATATAATATTAAAGACACCAATATTTAGAGTTGATGAGATGGCTCCGCAGATAAAGGCACTTGCTACAAAGTCTGACGACCTGAGTTTGATCCTTGGGATCCACATGGTGGAAGTAGAAAACCGACTCCCGAAGTTGTCCTCAGACCACCACACAGGTGCCATGGCACGCATACACCCAAACACGCATGCGTGCACGCACAGAGAGAGAGAGAGAGAGAGAGAGAGAGAGAGAGAGAGAGAGAGAGAGAGAGACGCAAAATATAAATTAATAAATAGTTTTTATATATTTTTATTATTTATTATTTTTATTTTATGTGTATGAGTATATTGACAGCATGTAGGTAAGTGTACCCATGTCCTGCAATGCCCATGGAGGACAGAAGAGGCCATCAGATCCCCTGGAACTAGAGTTACAGACAGTTGTTAGCTGCCATGTGGGTGCTGGGATTCAAACCTGGGTTTTCTGCACGAACAACCAGTGTTCTTAACCACTGAGCCATCTCTCCAGCCCCAATAAATATAATTTTTAAAAATGTTACCATATTTACTTCTTTTAAGCATATAGTTCTATAGCAGATCATATTTACATTGCTGTGCGACCAATCAAAGAACTTTCTCATATTGCAACTCTGAACTTTTTTTTTTCTGGTCTTTTTGAGACAGGGTCTCCCTGTAGCCGCAGCTGTCCTGGAACTCGCTATGTAGACCAGGCTGGCCTTGAACTCACAGAGATCCACCTGCCTCTGCCTCCCAAGTGCTGGGATTCACCACCACCCCTGGCTAGCAACTCGGAACTTTTATGGTTAATAAATCCTGATGCTCCCTTCCTGTCCGCTAGTCTTTGGTAGCCTCTTTCTGCTGTGGCTTTGACCCTGACACTTTGGATCCTTCTGTCCATCTGGGGAGTCAGGTCAGGCAATGCTTGTCCTGTCCTGATGGGTTATTTGATTGGAAGGACCTGGGTACCAAAATCATGATGGATGGCCAGCTCACTGTCGGTGCTTATGGGTCTATCTTTGCATCCTCGCCATCGCAAGGTCCTTTTTATTCCTGTTTTCTCATCCAGTTGAGATTTTACTGGTTGTGCTAAGGATTTGTACACATGCATTCAATCTGTTTATAATCCTTTTTATTGTTTCTTTAGACTTTTATTGTTGTTATGGGGGAAGTGTGTGCACCGCCATGACCTGTGGAGGTCAGAGGACGACCTTGCAGCATCCAGGGATCAAACTCAGTCCTTAGGCTTGGGCAGCAAGTGCTTTACTCTCCCACTCTACAAGTGTTAGCATACTGCACTGAAAATTTAAAGAACCATGTAGTTGTGATTCTTTTCTAAAAAATACTACTTTCTAGAGTAAAAGTTGGAGACATTTTTTAAGAGGCTACCAAGTGTTAGTACCTTCAAATGTCAGTAAGCTGTTGATTCACAATTTAAAGCTATATTCATGGCACGCTCAAATTTTCACTTGTTCACAGTACATTACCATAAGCCTATTAGGAAAATTGGATGCCTACAACCTAAGATGTGACAGAGCACAGGGGATTATGACAGTGGGAGCTAAGAACAAGGAAATAATTCTCCTAAAAAACAGTATGAGAATACAGTTTAAAATGTTCCAAACATTTTAATTGCAGGACTGTGAGTCCAAATTGCCATTTAAGAATCGTAAATATAAATTCTTTTCTATTTGATTTTGAGGTCACCTGACATCTTTTTGTTTTTATTCACCCAAAGCCACAGTTCTTAGATTCTGTCTCTGGTCAATAGGAAGAAATGGAGAGTGAGAACAGACCTAATGCCCAAACCCAGTATCTTCTTTCTGAGACTGCCCTCCTCTGCAAAATAATCACCACTTACACACACACACACACACACACACACACACACACACACACCTTGTTTTATTATAGTTGAGGTTCAAACCCAGTGTTTTGTGTATACTAGGGTTGTCTTTAAGACTGAGGCATCTCAATCCTACCTTTTTTTTCTTTAAGTAAAATCTTTCGGTGGCTTATATTTCTAGGTGGTTGAAATTTCTTGTCCTCTCTTTTAATCCTTACCTGCTATGCCCTAGGAGATACCAAGAAGTCTCTGTTGTGAATGGCAGCCTCCATTTTAAGTTCCTGTTCTCAGCCAGCTGCCTCACTCCCCAAAGTGCCCTCAGTAGTATCAGAGATGCAAAGAGCAACAAGAAGTTTCCAAATAGGGAACACAGGCTTCAGTCCTGTTTTCTCTGTGGTGATTATATTGGTTTTCCATTGTGAGGTTATTCTCATGGTGATGAGGAATATAGTCCTAGGCTAGGGATGTAGCTCCATTGCAGACGGTGTGCCTGGTGACCTTGTGAGGCCCTGAGTTTGATTCCCAACACTGCATAAGAAGGATGGGGGTATGTGTGTGAGGGGACTAGGGAATGACTATCCATTTGATGGGCATCATAGCACAAACCTACAATCCAGAGACAGGAGGCAAAATAATGGATGGCAGAGTTTGAAGCTAGGCTGAGCTACATAACAAGCTCCATCTCCAGACCAAGAACATCATCCCAATATGAGTCCCTGTGCTCAGTGGTCACAGGAGACAATGTCTCCTTGTTCCTTGCTATGAGAATTCATTTCCTGAATACTGTCAACCCTTAGCCTCATTTTGGATGGGATAAAATACCTAGAAATCTAATCCAGGTTTACAGACTTCCCTAGCATGAGATGTAAGGCCACTGTTTCTTTTGTACATCTGGGGACTCTCTGTGGTCTGTTCTCATTAGAGGTGGGAGCCGCCTTCCTTTGGGAGGATTTATGTTGATAATGGCAACAGCGACACTTGGGGGTGGACAGGGCAGACAACAGGCAGCTGAGGCACTCATAAAGGCAGCGTGACAGACCATCAACAAGAAGAGCTGCTTTCTCCGGGTGGGGCACACAGGAGGTCAAGGGAAGGGGGCGGGGTGGCTTGGCCCTTCACAGTCACAATCACACGTCCTGCTTGCTGTGTCACTGTACCTCCTCTAATTTGGTCCTTTCAGGGAGGCAGCCCCCGCTCTGCCCTAGCAGGGCTCCTGGGGAGGGGGTCATGTTTGTTACAGTGTGCTTTGGCCTAATGGTTAAGGGTCCAACCTGTGTCTTTCACAGGAGGAACTTCTTTATGCAGATAATCCTTGATTTATGATGGGATTACACCTCAATAAACACATTGTAAGATGAAAATATCTTAATTGAAAACAAATTGAATACACCTCACTTACTGAATATGGTTGCTTAGCAACGCAACGTGCGGCAGAGTACTGCTTTTTTTTTTTTTCCTCGTGATTGCATGGCTGACTAAGAGCTGCGGCTTGATGCTCTGCAAACTGAAGTGTTTGTTATGTCGAATTGCTAGCTCAGAAAAAGATCAAAATCTAAAATATGAAGTATGGCTTATACTGAATGCATATCGCTTCCTTCTCTCCATCCTAAGGCCAAAATGCTGAAGCTGACCACCTACACCTGGGTGTATCTCTCTTTTCTCCAGTTTATTTTTAGGGAGATAGCCCCTCTCTTGGAGAGCCGTGAGTGGGAGGAGAGTTAGGTTCGAGGGTGTGGGTCAGATGAAAACAGGGGAGGCAGGAGAACAAAGCCCAGCGTCCATCAAAAGCATTGTAGCAATTATAAATCCCAGAGAAAAGAGCTCTTCGGAGCCAGTGGGACCAAGAAACTGGAACAGAGACCCCAATAGTGGGTGGGAACAAGAGGTGGAACACCGGGACCTATGGGTTGTTTGAGCACAGGGTGTTATGTTACCGCAGCAGGGTTCCTGTGGGGAGTTTAGTGGGTGGCTTAGAACAGGCTGCAGGGATTCTGGGAAGGTTCCAACGGACTGGCCAGCAGACATGTCTGCACTCTCCATAAGGGGCTTGAGGGTCAGTTGAGTCAATCAAGTAGGTGGCATCCAGTTGCCCCCCCCTAGGGAGGTGGTCTCCAGTATGAGGTTTGATAAGGCAGTAGCCCTTACCACTTTGAGGGACCAAAAACAAGCAATTGTATGAAGATAAGACAAAGTCCAGCTGAAAATGGATGCTGAGGCAATGTAATAACAGTTCACTATAGCTTGTATTACAAGATATCTCAAAACAAAACAAAGCAAACACCAGAAGTTCTGCTCACACAGAGAAAATATGAAATTGTCCCTGTGCCCGTCCCCCCCGCACCCCCTTAATTCAAAATCCCACTATTTTCTGTATGTACAAAAATAAAAATACAAAGTTTGGCATAGATCAAGACCAGCCTGCATAGTGAGTTCCAGGTCAGTTGGAGCTGCAGGGAGTCTTTGTTTCAAAAAACTAAAGCAAAAAACCCTGCTTAAATATAATAATGATAATGATTTCTTTTGGACTGAAGAGATGAGCAGTTAAGAGCACTGGCTGTTCTTACTGAGGGCCCAGGATCTGTCCCAGCACCTATATGGAGGTTAACAATGATCCATAACTCTAGTTCCAGGGGATTTGACACCTTCTTGTGCCTCTGGGCATTGCATGCATAGGTGCACATACACACATGCAGGCAAAACACTCATACACATAAAATAAAAATAAAAAAATTTAAAAACAAAACAGCCAGGTGTGGTGGCACACTCATTTAATCCCAGCCCTTGGGAGGCTGGGGCAGGCAGATCTGAGTCTGAGCCCAGGTATCTAGGTAGTGAATTCCAGGCCAGCTAGGGTTTTTAGTTGGGCATGGTGGTACACACCTTTAATCCCGGCATTCTGGTGGCTGAGGCATTTGGATATCTGAGTTCAAGGCCAACCTGGTCAACATAGTGAGTTCCAGACCAGCCAGGGCTACATAGTAAAATCTTGTATCAAAAATAAATAAAAAGGGACTGGAGAGATGGCTTAGCAGTTAAGAGCACTGTCTGCTCTTGTGGGTTTGGTTCCCAGCACCCACATGGTGCCTAACAATCATCTATAACTCCAGTTCCAGGAGATAGGAGATCCAATGCCCTCTTTTGACCTTCATAGGCACTGTACAACATGGGTGCACTTACATACATGCAGGCAATACACTCCTACACATAAAAAAAAATAGCAAATAAAATAAATAAATAGATAAATAATAAAAGCATTTAGCCAGCACTCAGGGGGTATTTGGATATCTGATTTCAAGGCCAACCTGGTCAGGATAGTGAGTTGCAGACCAGCCAGGGCTACCTAGTGATACCTTGTATCAAAAAAATAAAAATAAATGCTTTTACATTTAAAAAATGGGATGAGACAAGATTCCTTACACGTTAAACATGTTTTCAGAGCAACTTTTTGTACATCTATACAACCATGGATAAAACACCCCTTTGGTGGTTGTATCAAAAGCTAGATAGGCAGGGACCAGTGATAGGACCACAAGGTATATGGTATTAATCAGACTTAGCCTCTTTCCTCCTGCTTCATCAGAAATAGCTTCTCCTCACTTTTAGTTTCCCCGTTTGCAGCAAATAAACCTCTCATTTCTTGGTTGGCCACTCCAGCCTGTTTTCCCCCTTTCCCTTTTGTTTTTGTCTTTTTGTTAGACACTTTGGCCTTTCCTCTTGATTTGTTTTTTTTTTTTTTGGCTTCACATCCAGTTTTGTAAGAGTAAATTTAGCTGAAACACTTACTCATCTTCTTCACTGCCCTTTAGCTAAACTGACCTTCCTCTTGGCTGATGGAAGGAGCGGCCTGGATGCTGTGAGCATCACTGCATCTAAGGGACTTGAACTTCCATAGAGTTTGATAGCCACAGAGGTGGGAAACGGATCCTCCACAGATAGGTTCTTTACTTTTAGAAAAGTCTTCTCAGGTGTGATATATGTATCCAGGTCACACACAGGCCAGTGTGTAAACCAACAGGTACATGACAGTGAATCCTGAGTTAAAATTCTAAATGCTACCTGATTTGTTCTCACAGTACAAAAAATTCCAGGTTTTAACAATAACAAAATATATAGTACTTTATATCTTATTTTTATTATTTTTTAATTAGTTTTTTTATTTTATATATATTAGTGTAT
>NW_008349068.1:3607386-3618907 GCF_000622305.1 Nannospalax galili | reverse complement strand
TTGAAAAACAAAGTGTTTTTTATGTATTTTCTGTGTATGAGTGCCTGTTTTAAGACAAGATCTGATGCAGTCCAAACTGACCTCAAACCAGCTATATAGCTAAGGATAACCTTGAACTTCTGATCCTTCTTGCCTCTATCTCCCAAGTGCTGGGATTATAGGTTTGTACCACCACATTGGGCCACAGTCATATTTTTTTTTTAAGATCTATTTTTAAGGGTGGGCTTGGTGGCTCAAACCTTTAATCCCAGAACTCAAGAGACAGAAGCAGGAGGCTCTCTGAGTTCAAGGCTAACCTGGTCTGCATAGTGAGTCCCAGACCAGGCAGATAGTGAGACCTTGTCTCAAAATAAAATTCTATATTTATTTTTAATTTGGTATATGTGGGAAGCATATACCTTGGGGGCATTGAATCCCCTGGAGCTGGAGTTGCAAACAGTTGTGAGCTGCCATGAGGATGCTGGGAACCAAACTTTCCATTCCGAAGCAAGAACAGTATGAGCTCTTAGTGGCTGAGCCATCTCTCCAGCCCCTCAATACTATTCTTAATAACCCTACAGAGTACTACCCTCAAAGAAATCCATTTCTTACATGAATTTGCAACAAAGGATCTCACTCAAATTCTTAAAACCTATAGTCTCAGTGTTGCTGCCTACATGTATGTTTTAGAATTTAATGAAGGAGTGATGAAAGCCAGTTCAGCCTTAAGTAGGACCAGGAGCTTCCAAGTGGACTTTGCTTTAAGTGGAGTTTAAAACTGAAGAATTGGGCTGGGTGTGACGGTGCACCCAGATCTGCCTGCCTCTGCCTCCCAAGTGCTTTAGTCCCAGCACTTGGGAGGCAGATCTCTGTGAGTTTGAGGCCAGCCTGGTCTACATAGTGAGTTCCGGGCCAGCTGGGGCTACAGGAAAACCCTGTCTCAAAAAGACCAAAAACAAAACAAAACAAACAAGCAAACAAAAAAGAAAACTGAAGAACTGAATTGAGTAAGGAAGGATTCTAGGCCCACTAGATATTCCTAGAATACCAAAACTTTGTATCACTGGCAAAAGGCAATTGTAGGTGTCAAAGTTGCAAGCAAGTTTAAATGGGAAAGTGACTCATCTCATAAAGTTTAGCATGTAAGGAATTGAAGGAGATGCCACAGTGCTCATTTAGGAATGATAACACAAACAAAGCAGACGTAGAGTATAGAGAGGGCTCAGTTTGATCCTCAGATTTCACATAGTGGAGGGAGAGGACTCCTGCCAGTTATCGTCTGACCTCTACATGTGTACTCACACACATACACAAACACAAATAAACAGATGTAGTAATACTACTATTAATGATGCAAAAAAGATCTCACATGGACTTAAAATAACATCCAGGGTTAACCTCTGAAGTGCTCTCCTTCTTTTTATGCAAAAACAAAGCATTAGGGGCTGGAGAGATGGCTCAGCAGTTAAGAGCACTGACTGCTCTTGCAGAGGACCCAGGTTCGATTCTCAGCACCCACATGGCGACTACGTTCCGTCCTTAACTCCAGTTTCAGGGAAATCCAAAGCCCTCTTCTGATCTCCGCAGCATTGCACAACATGGGTGTACTCACATACATGCAAGCAATACACTCATACACATGAAATAAAAATAATAAAATATTAAAAAAACAAAGCAGTAATTAATTGTCCATAATTAACAAGTCATTTAATATAAGAAGTTATACATAGTTATATATAATTCCACCATTACAGATGCTGCATATATCAGATATAATAAAAGCCAATATTAACAAAAGTGACCACTCTAAACATATATATCTAAGCATTCCAGAAGAAGTAAGATTGACTTAAGGAACAGCAGGGCAAGGGTCAGCACTTGGGATAAAGACAGAGTTAATACTGAGAACTGAAAGACGTCAGTGAAGGAGGACTTTTCAAAGGACACGGCATTCTGACGGCATGAGAAAGATAAATAACCCAAGACAAATAGAAGATGCATTGTGTCTGGATTTTCATTATGAATAGTGTCCCTAATGGCATGGAAAGTAATAATATAGAAAGTTAGACCTAAGTTGATCATTGAACCTGGAAGAAGCTGCTTACATATAGAGATTTAATTACACATAAAACTTTCTCTTTCCCAATTTATAGGGTTGAACCTCTGCTTAAGGAAAAAAGTATAGTAATGAAATATTATGCCTAACTATATAATGAAGATTTCACATAGGGGCTAGAGATATAGCTCATTTGGTAGAATGCTTGCCCTGGGTTCAAGGCACAGCATGGCATAGACCAGACATGGTGGTATACGCCTGTAATCCTAGCACTTGGGAAGTAGAAACTGGAAGATCAGAACTCTAAGGTCATCCCTGATATATATATATATAAAGAGCTTGAGGGCTGGAGAGATGGCTCAGTGATTAAGAACACTGGTTGTTCCTACAGAAGACCCAGGTTCAAATCCCAGCACCCACATGACAGCTAATAACTGTTCATACCTCCAGTTCCAGGGGATCCGACAGCCTCTTCTGTCCTCCGTGGGCATTGCACGATGCGGGTTCACTTACCTATATGCAGGCATAACACCCATACACATAAAAATAAAAATAACAAAATATTTTTTTCAAAAAAAAAGGGTTTGAGGCCAGACTGAGATATATAAGACACTGTCTTAAACAAATGAACAAACAAAAAAAGAGTTGAGAGAGGTTTTCATTTATTAAGTTGTATCACATAAGAGTATTACTATTGAACAGCCTGTGTCTGACCTGATGTAATAAAGGTTTCTTATGTCTCAACAGAAAACATGGGTTAATAATTTCAAGACAAAGTATAGGCTATATTTATGTATAATAACTTGTCTTAAACATTTTCTTAATTTATGTACTTTATGTCTACATGGGAGGTAGTTAAATATTTAACATTAAAACCATGACCTGGTATGGTGGCTCACCATATAACCCCAGCACTTAGGAGGCTGAGGCAAGAGGATTACTGTGAATCAAGGCCAGCCTGGTCTATATAACAAGTTCCAGACCAGCCAAGGCTATATAGTGAGACCCTGTCTCAAACAAACAAAAACAAAAAAAAAGGCAGTTTGTCATAGTGACACACATCTGTAATCTCAGCTACATAGCAAGTTGGAGGGCAGCCTGGGCTACATGAGACCCTATGTCAAAAAAACAACAAAAGCAAACAACAATAGCAAACACTAAACAGAGTTGAGGAAGATTTTTGTTGTTGTTACTTGGTTTTTGCTCAGGCTAGCCTAAACTTATCATCTTCCTCCTCTGCCTCCTGAGTATGGTGTACTCCCCTACACCCAGCTCATGACAGTTTTAACGAACGAGAAATTGCTTGTTGCTGCAGTAACTGAATATTGACTGAATACTTATCAGTTTCTCATTCAGTGCTGTAGCTAGACACACAGGAAAAGTAATGGCAGGCTATTCCCGTGAGGCTCTCACAGTCCAGTAATGGAGATAAACATCTAGTAGATGATGCACTGAGACTAAGTAGACAGGGTGAAGAAGGCAGATCCTGAAGTCAGACACATCCAGAAGTTCAGTCTGGGCAGACCACTTTTACCAACTGCCCATCTTCTCTTCGCTACACAGAAATCCTCCCAGGATTGTGAGAATTAACTATGAAAGTGCATGTGAAGTTTCCTGGCACTGTATGACACTTCACAAGTACTCATGAAACATTAGGTAGTACCAAAGGTGTTAAATGCTTTGAAGGCAATTAGGAATAGTGGGTACTGCCTTCCTTCCATGTAGTTAGGAAAACTGGCTTCATTATAAGCACTTCATGACTGGATAACTGTTAATATTTTGCCGTGAACTTCATAACTCTTGATAGTTTTGGGGGGAGAAAAGTCTTACCCTCTTTCCCTAGAAATAGGAGCTGCTGCACATCAAAAGTCTAATGAAGTGGCTGAACAGATGGAACACGCTCAGGAGTGTGGCTAGCTTTGCCAGGTACCCAATGTTCTTTTAAGCCCCTCAGTAGAAAGAGGAACCGAACACAAATGGATCTGCTGAGAGCTAAGAACTCCGATTCTCTTCTCAACACACTTCTGCCTGCTCAGATAAAAATCTATGTTCGTTCTGGTCAAGAGGTCCATGGCATGAATGTCTTTCTCAAAACCCACCAAATAGGATTTTGATCAGTGGGTATCACTGAGCCCTGATGTAGACTGGGGCCTGGGTTTGTGCAGGTCAGGGAAGAGTTCATGTAGGGAAGTAACAGCTAAAGATACAACTTGCTCTTTAGAAGACATGTTGGTTTTCTCCTTTGTTTCAGCATCACCCGAAAGCTCAAGAAATAAAAGCTGAGCTAAATGACTATGTTGTTCACTTATGGAAGATGCTGTGTTGATAGAAATTATTCTTTCACCCAATTGTATTTAACATTTTTGCTTGTCATTCTGTCCCATAATGTTTTTGTTTTGTTTTGTTTTTGTGTTTGTGTTTGTTTTTTGGTTTGTTCACTGTTTCCAGTTCTGGGAATTGAACCTAGGGCCTTACGTTTATAAAATTAGTGCTCCATCACTGAGCTATATCCACAGCCTTCCTTTTTATTTTTTACATTTCTTTCTTTATTTGTTTATTTATTGACAGGGTCTCATTGTATAGCTCTGGCTGGCCTGAAACTTGCTACGTAGATGAGGCTGGCCTCAAACTCAGAAATCTGCCAGCCTCTGCTACTGGGATTGAAGGCGTGCCACCACACCCAGCTAGCCTAGCCTTCTTTTTTACTGTTTATTTTGGCCCAGACTGGCCTTGAACCCAGTTTGAAGCCCAAGCTGGCGTTGAACTTTTGATCTTCCTGATTCAGCCTCCTAAGGAACTAAGATTACAGCCTGGACGACCAATCAGGCTCCCTAAAGGCTTTCATTATTTCTTAGAAATATTGAAAATAAAATCATTCACCTCTGAAGAGATATTTCATTATTAGTACCACTCTCCTACAAATGTATACTTTAAGTTCTTTCTAGTCATTAACCAAGAAGTTCGGACAATTTTAGAAGATAATAAGATCAAATATAGATCTTGGGGCCAGTGAAATTGTGGGTAAAGTCTCTTTCCACACAAGCCTGGCAATGTGAGTTGAAACTCACATAAAGGTAGAAGGAAAGAACCAACTCTGCCAGATTGTCCTCTGATTTCCACATGTATGCCATGGCATGTATGTACCATACACATCACACAAACACAATGATAAATTTATAAAAAAATTAAGACTGGGGGCTGGAAAGATGGCTCAGTGGTTAAGAGCACTGACTGCCCTTGCAAAGGACCTGGGTTCAATTCCCAGCACCCACATGGCGACTATGAACCATCCTTAACTCCAGTTCCAGAGGCATCTGACGCCCTCTTCTGACCTCCATGGCATTGCACAACGTACATGCAGGCAATACACTTATACACATAAAATTAAAATAATAAAATATTTTTTAAAAATTAAGACTATAGATCTAAGTTCTTTGTTCCTTGTTGTGAGGGACACCTTGCTCTGGAAAAATCTTCCACTTACAAACATGCATTTCTCCCTCCCCTGCCTTTTGTTTTGGGGCACTAACTAAAGAGAGAATTTCAGCACACATTTTATATTTTTTTATTATTTTTATTTTATGTGTGTGTATTGCCTGCGTGTAGGTAAGTGCACCCATGTTGTGCAATGCCTGTGAAGGTCAGAAGAGGCGGTTGGATCCCCTGGGACTGGAGTTTTGGACAGTTTTTAGCTGCCATGTGGGTGCTGGGATTCAAACCCAGGTCTTCTGCAAGAACAACCAGTGTTCTTAACTGCTGAGCCATCTCTCCAGCCCCTCAGCACATACTTTAAATTGCTAGTTTTATGGTACATAAAGGTGGTATCAAGCCAGATTTTGAGAGGAAGGGGCAGCAAGATAGCTCAGAGAGAGGATAGAGGTGCTTGCTGCCAAGCCTGACAACCTGAGTTCAATTTTCTAGATCCATATGATGGAATAAGATAACCAACTCAGGAAGCCAGGCGTGGTGGCACACTCCTTTAATCCCAGCACTCAGAAGGGCAGAAGCAGGCATCTATGAGTTCCAGGCCAGCTAGGGCTACAGGGAGACCCTGTCACACATGTGATGTGGCATACGTGTATGTATACACACATGCACCACACACACAAACACACACACACAATAAATAAATGTAATTTTTTAAAAAAAGCCAGCTGTGGTAGAGATAGTAAAACCAATACTTGGGAGGTAGAGGCTGGAGGATCAGGAGCATAAGGCCAGCTGTGGTTATACAGTGAATTCATGGCCAGTCTGGGCTCAAAATAACAACAAAAAGATTTCTTATAACTAAATATATTTCAGTTTTGATTGTGTAGGGTATCTAGCCATTTCAGGGTTTTGTTAGGAGATGTGCAAGAATATTCACATTCATCTGCTTTATACGTTAATAAAAGCTTGATTTTTAAAAAAATTACTTTCTAGCTGTTATAAGTAGAATTTGTTCAAATGGGCTGGGTGTTGTTCAGCAATTTCCTACAAACCATTCCTTCCCTTTTACATTTTTCTCAAACAATCAGTATATAATATATTCATCAGACTTAAGAGCATGCCAGACAGAATTTCTCTCTCACTTAGGAAGGTAATTTTTCAATTCTGAAGCCTGGTAGATTATCTCTCATCAGTGAGGCCATAGAAAGAAACTCAAATATGCTGTACATCATTCATCACCAGAAATGAACTCATCTATTGAATGACTTGCCACAAAATAAACAAACTACTAGAACATTATCTATCACAAGATCAGAATGTCCTAGTTTTACAAGAAAAAAAAAGAGCACAAAGCAACAATATTGTAATATCAGGACATCATTATCTGGCTGTTTACAATGGTTTCTTTTAACTGATGTTCTCTTAGGATAAATATAAATCCAAAGAGTTATCAAAGCTAACATATAATATCTTCAATCCAAATTAGCTCTTTGATCAGAGCCATTGGTCATTAACTTAGCTAGAAATTCAAGAATCTGTTCCCCTTCTATAGTCATATGTTAGCCATAAGAATTATATACCCGAATAAAAGAATTAATCAGTAGGGTCATAGGACCACACACATTTATGGAGTTATTACCATGAGCCAGGCACTATTCAAGACACTAAATACAGTATTTTGTAAAATTATTCTTTTTTTTTTTAACAGGGTATTGCTGTAGCTCCAGCTGATCTGGAACTCACTGTGTAGACCAGGCTGGCCTCAAACCCACAGAGATCTGCCTGCTTCTGCCTCACAAGTGCTAGGATTAAAGGCATGCACCACCATGCCCCTAGCCTATTGTGAAATTCTTAAAATAAAACCAAAATGGTTTACTTGTGACTTTTCTTTCAGATCACAAATAAACACATGGGAATTGATTGCAAATTAAAAAAAAAAAAATCAGCCAGGCATGGTGGTGCATGCCTTTAATCCCAGCACTTGGGAGGCAGAGGCAGGCCTCTCAGGATCTCTGTGAGTTTGAGGCCAGCCTGGTCTACAAAGTGAGTTCCAAGCCAGCTGGGGCTACAGGGAGACCCTACCTCAAAAAACCAAAAAAAAAAAAAAAATTTATAGCTGGATGTGGTGGCACATGTTTGTGACGCCAGCACTTAGGAAGCACAGGCAGGAGGGTGGTGGGTTCCAGGCCAGCATGAGCTAAGTAGGGAGACCCTCCTTCCACCCTTAAATTGTATGAACCTGGGCATGATGACATGAGCCTGTAGCCACTATGAGAGACAATTTGAGGCAACATAGTAAGCTTTTGTTACTAAAAAATTAAAAAGCAAATAAAACCCTGATATATATATATGGTATGGCGACTACTGCATTTAAAATTTTATTACTTATTTTTATTTTATGCATATGTCTGCAATGAATGTAAATGTACTCATGTTATGCAATGCCCGTGGAGGTCAGAAGAGGGCTTCAGATCCCCAGAACTGGAGCAGTTGTTAGTTGCCACATGGGTGCTGAGAACTGAACCTGGGTCCTCTGGAAGAGTGCTCTTAACC
Organism: Nannospalax galili; assembly: GCF_000622305.1. NCBI lineage: Eukaryota > Metazoa > Chordata > Mammalia > Rodentia > Spalacidae > Nannospalax > Nannospalax galili. The sequence continues at coordinate 3,610,890 of NW_008349068.1, read as the reverse complement.
ACTGAGCTGTCTCTCCAGCCCCATGGATACTGCACTTTATTTGAAATGAGGGTTCTAGAAGAGAATAAAACTATATCTACCAATAAAGTAAATTAAAGAACTGCATGTGGTGTGACATGCCTGTAATCCCAGCTCTTAGGATGCTAAGGCAGGAGGATATGAGTTCGAGGCTAGCCTGGGATACACAGTGAGCCTCTCAAGAAACCAAGAGCTGGGGATTTAAGTTCAGTGGTAGAGCTGGCCTAGCATGCCCCAGCTACAAAAACTGAAAGGGAGGAGGCAGGCATGGGTGGACTGTGTCTTTAATCCCAGCACTCTCCCGAGACAGAGGCAGGAGGAGTTCAGTGACTGAGACCAACCTTGTCTATATAGAGAGTTCCAGTCTAGCCTGGTACTATAGGGAGACCCTGTCTCAAAACAACAAACAAATAATAAAAGAAGAAAAAGAAGGGAGTATGGGAAGAAGGAAGAAAGGAAAGACAAATAGAGGCCAGGTAGGAAACTGAAGGAGAAAAAAAATAGGAAATTATCCTTTTGCAGTTGTCCTATTAGTTTATTAAATTCTGACCCTGTGTATCTGCCGAAAACAGACACCACAAATTCAAAGTTCAGTCCCCTAAAACCCATGCCAGGGGAATAGTTACCTAAACTTATGAGCGGTTATTAATCCGAGGTTTCCCTTACCATGCCTCAAGTTCCATAGTTAAGTAAAATAGCTTGAAGTAATTAGAAAAACCATTTACTTACAAGATGAGTTTACTGTCGAGGTTACAGTTTGTCGCCATTGAGGACTGCCATGGTCCTCAGCCGGAAGTTGTGGGGTTGGCCAGCAGTAATTAGGTTTCTGAATTAGGTTTCCGGCCTCTAGCGCTCCCCCTGCGGTGAGGCTGGAGTGATACATAAACTGTTCACATGATTTATGAGTGCCGCATCACTCCTCTAGTTCCAGCACTTGGGAGAATTGTAGCGAAGTCCAGTCCAGTCTGGGCTACCTCGCCAGATCCTGTCTCAAAACAAGAATAATTTTTAAAAGACCTTCTTGGGGCAGAAGGTGGGTTTGGAAAACACCAGTTAAATACTGGTTCAGGATTCAATCTCCAGCACAGGAAAAAAAAAAAAAAAAAAAAAAAGTTTGATTTAAATTTGAAGGGCTTGTTTTGGGTGGCAATGCAGAAGATGGCGCGATGGGACCAGGCACCATAAAATCAGGAACCGTGGGACAAAGCCCCTTGGCAGCGCTCTTCCGGCCGCATTGCTAGGAAGAAAGCAGGTCAGACCCTTGAGCTAATGTGCCACATGAAGTGCAGTTTTCTTTCCTGGCTAGACGAGGTGGGCTCCTGACACATACATAATATTAAAAATAAAGCAAAATAAAATTTACAGATGAACTCTTAAATGAATTATATCGGGCTGAGGATGTACCTCAGTTTGTACAGTGTTTGGGTAGCATGAGTGAAGCGCCGAATTTGATTCCCAGCATCACAGAGAACTAGAAGTGATGATTTATGCCTGTAATTCTAGTACTTGGGAAGTAAGGGCCGAAGGACCAAACATTCAAGATCGGGGCCAACAAAATAGCTCAGTGGGTGAAGGCCAAGTATGATGACCTGAGTTGGATTCCTGGAACCAACATGCAGAAGGAGAGAGCCAACTCCCACAAGTTGGCCTCAGTTCAAGCACTGAAGCACACACAGGCACATACACACATTAAATAAAAGTAACAAAAATTTTTTTTTTGTCTTTTTTGAGACAGGGTCTCCCTGTAGCCCCAGCTGTCCTGGAACTCACTATGTAGACCAGGCTGGCCTTGAACTCACAGAGATCCACCTGCCTCTGCCTCCCAGATTAAAGGGGTGTGCCACCACGCCCGGCTACAAAAAACTTTTTAAAGAAAGAAATTCAAGATCATCTTCATTTACACAATGTGTTGGAGGCCAACCTGGGCTATTTGAGACTTTGTCTCAAAAACCAAAAACCAAAAGTAAAGAGGGGGCTTTGCATGGTGACACATGCCTTTAATCCCAGCAATCTGGAGGCAGAGGCAGGCAGATCTTGTGAGATTGAGGCCAGCCTGGTCTACATAAAATGTTAGGCCACAGGGAGAATTTGTCTCTGTAAAAAAGAAAAGGAGGGAAGAAAAAAAGGAGATAAAAGGAGAGGGACTTAAAGTAAAAGATGCTGGTTCAAGGTTAAAATATATGACTGATATTTAAAGTGATGTGTAGCTGAAAATGAACTCAAATTGCTGATTCTCCTGCCTCTACCGCTGAGTGCTGGGTTTACAGGCTTGCACCACCACATTCTGCTTACAGAGTGCAGGGGACTGAATTCAGAAAAATAAGGAATTATTATTCAAATTTTGGCATTAAGAATTTTTTTTTCTCTGTTAAAAATACAAGAATTTTAAAAAATCTGTTATAGTGAGTGCTAGACAAACACTCTACTGAATGAACTATATTCCCAGCCCCCTTTCTCAATTAAAAAAAAAGAGAAAAAAAATGTATGTGTACTGTATACCCAAGTATGTATACTGTCTTCTTTTTAATTCTGCAAACTGAAATATGAAGACCTAGCTGAAAAGTGGAGATTCTGTTTCTTCTAAAGTTCAGCAGCTGTTTGGGGCACTGCAATGTTTATAACACTCTCTCACAGATGTTACATTTTATGAAATGTGACTCATTAGGGTGGTACGAATATCTTCAGTTGGGAAGAAATCCCAGCGGGTGGGATGATTACGAAAGTCAACCTCATGCACAATCTGAAATATTTGAATAAAATATTTCCTAGGAAAAAAAAAAGGCAACCAGACTTTGCCATGCTTAGAAAAAGCAGAGAGACCAATGAGTTCAGATTCTTTAAAAGAAGTATTAAAAATTTTATTTAGTGTGATGTGTGCGCGTACTCATGGAGGTCAGAGGACAACTTTCAGGAGTTGGTTTTTCTCCTTCTACCATGTGGGTCTGGCAGATCGAACATCAGGCTCCTAGGCAAGATTTTTTTTTTTTTTAATTAACCTATTTATTGCAGGCTAGAGATGTCCCAAACGGCAGTGCTTCTGCTGGTCTCTCGGTTCATACAGTCGTCTGATGGCAGACTTGACCGTGACAGCAGAGGTGGTATTATAGGTCCAGGCTCCACCAGCCACTGTTTTCATGCAGGAATCACAGTGCCAGTGTAGGACAGCCTGTCTCTTCATCTTGGTCTTGCCACAGAAGGAGCAAGTATACTTGGTGTGCTGGCTGGCTGAGTTCAATCTTCTTCACCATTTTCCAGAGGGATGCTCCTGATCTTCTTGATGCATGTAGCCATGTCGCTGTGACCTAGGCCCAAACCTGGAGAACTGAGCTACATTCTTAACTTGGAGATTTTTTTTTTTTACATGTATGAGTGTATTGTCTGCAAGTATGTAAGTTCAACTGCGTCATGCAATGCCCTCAGAGGTTAGAATTGGGTGTCAGATTCCCCTGGAACTAGAGTTATGGACTTTTTTTTTTTTTTGGTTTT
>NW_008349068.1:3602792-3606755 GCF_000622305.1 Nannospalax galili | reverse complement strand
TATAGTGGAGTTGCAAAGGTGGGTGTGAGTTGAAGGTGGGTTTCCTAGACAGAGTCCAGATCCTGAGACTTCTGTGAGAGTTAGAGAATGAGGAGTTTCTCTGTGGCATTGATCAGTTGAGGTGGTGTTCTGGAATGTTCCTAATGTAGCTATACCTTCATAATAGGGGGGTGCTGCTGCTAGACACAGCCAACAAGATTCAGTCAAATTGGGGTTTATCTGTCTGATGGCCTTATATGCTCCCTGAACTAGATTAAACAGCCGGTTTCCTGTGGTTGAAACCTGCAACCTTGGGTAACGAGAGGTCTGTTCTGACAGGATATTAGCTGGGAAGGTGCTAGGAAGAGAGTTGGGGAGGTGCTGTGAGGTGGCTTCAGGTATCAGAGCTAGCAGGGAATTTGGGTAGCTGAGGATGGGTTTCTGGATAGGCAAGACCTATAGCTATTGGGTAGGAGGAAGTATCTCTTCTAATAGTAAAAAGGAGACCATCATCTGTTCGTTCCTTATATAGTCTAATTCCCCATGAATATCCCCTATCCCAATCTGTAGCCTTTTTACCTGCTGTTGTGAATTCTACTCGGAGGGGGTTGCACCATTTACCTTGACGGGCCTGCTTATGAGTAGTTTTCCATTCGTCGAATTTTCCTTGCAAACGACTGTTCCCATGAGAATAATTTGTTTCTACAGTGATGTAGTCCCATGATGAGGACGGGGACCACCAAGTGTCCCCAGTTGTCTCACATCCCCAGTTTTTGCAGTAAAAGTAGGCCCTCCCTCCACACTGGGGGTTAAGATATTTAGCCCTGTGATTGCCTGGACAGACATAAAAGGTTAATGTACACAACATGACCCGGTGTTCATGAGGGCCACATCCTCCCCACAGGTCACAAACGACTGTTCCCATGAGAATAATTTGCTTTTACAGTGATGTAATCCCATTATGAGGACGGGGACCACCAAGTGTCCCCGGTTGTCTCACATCCCCAGTTTTTGTAGTAAAAGTAGGCCCTCCCTCCACACTGGGGGTTAAGATATTTAGCCCTGTGGTTGCCTGGACAGACATAAAAGGTTAATGTACACAACATGGCCCGGTGTTCATGAGGGCCACATCCTCCCCACAGGTCAAGTCCCAGTCTCCCGGGGGGACTTTTTTTGTCAGGTACCACCTCAGTATTTTAGTTTCCTTCTAAGTCCCAGGGCTCTGGTGCTCCTAAGGCTAATTTACACAAATCTGGATACAGTATAGGCCACCAAGTGCCCTTTGGTGCCATCTTGTGGGTTTCAAACACTACAATACTCATTTGATTAATTACCCGCAGTCTCCCGGGGGGACTTTTTTTGTCAGGTACCACCTCAGTATTTTAGTTTCCTTCTAAGTCCCAGGGCTCTGGTGCTCCTAAGGCTAATTTACACAAATCTGGATACAGTATAGGCCACCAAGTGTCCTTTGACGCCATCTTGTGGGTTTCAAACACCACAATACCCATTTGATTAATTACTCATCAGGTGGTCAGCACAGGGAGATGGGGATTTCCATAACTGGGGACAAGCCTATAAACAAATAGAATTATTAGGAATTTCTGGAGAGTCTTATTTTTAGAGGGTTGGATGCTCTGTGTAGATGCCATTTTCCAGTGTCCTCTTGAGTCGGAGCTCTCTTGACGTGGGAAGTGTGAATCCAAGCTGAGATTCCGTCCACTTTGAGGGCCGTAGGAGTAGTCAGGAGAACTGTGTAGGGTCCTTTCTACCGTGGTTCAAGGGTTTTCACGTTGTGTCTTCTCACGTACACCTGATCTCTAATTTGATAGGAATGAGGCGTTTGTAGATCACCAGGCTGGTAGACTGCAGCCAAGGGCCTCCAAACCTGGTTCTGGATGATCTGGAGGGCTTGGAGCCTTGATTTTAAGCTGGGGTTATCAAAAGAAGAGGGCAAGGGGGACAAGGTTATATCGAGTGCAGGGGGTGGTCCTCCAAAAAGGATTTCATAGGGGGTTAAGCCATGTATAGCAGGAGTATTTCTAGCCCGAAATAAGGCTAGAGGCAGGAGTTGTACCCAGTCTTTAGTGCCAGTCTCTAGAGCTAATTTGGTTAAGGTCTCTTTAATAGTTCTGTTCATTCTTTCTACCTGTCCTGAACTTTGGGGTCTGTAAGCACAATGTAATTTCCAATTAATCCCCAATGCTTTGGCCACTCCCTGACTTACCTGGGAGACAAAGGCAGGGCCATTATCAGATCCAATTACCTTGGGCAGTCCAAATCGAGGGAAGATTTCTTCAATCAGTTTCTTTACCACAGTCTGGGCTGTTTCCTTTTTGGTGGGGAAAGCTTCAACCCACCCTGAAAAAGTGTCTATAAACACTAAAAGGTATTTATACCCATATTTTCCTGGGAGTACCTCAGTAAAATCTACTTCCCAGTTAGTCCCTGGTCGTGTCCCTCTTTCTCTCTTGCCAAATGGGACCTTTGACTTAGTTGCATTTACCAAGGAACATGAGACACAATCTCCCACTACCTTTTGAACTAGTTGATTGAGTTCTGGGAAGTAATAATGTTGTTCTTCTCTTTCCAATAGTGTTTTTAGTTTCTTGTGTCCCAAATGTGTCCACTGGTGGAGTTGGGAGATCAGCTCAAGTGCTGCTTCCCGAGGCAGTATAGTACGATTTTGATGTCTCCACATCTTGGTTTCAGGATCCAAAGTAGCATTAAGCTTTTGAACAAGTTCCAAATCTTGTTCAGTGTAAGTAAAAGAAGCTTCTGCTTTCTTTTCCTGTTTCTTCATCTCAGCCTTAAGGTCTGCATGTGTGTAAAGAATGTATGTACCTTCTGCTGCCTGACGGGCAGTTTCATCCACCATCCGATTGCCTCAAGCAATTGGCCCCTGGTCTCGTTGATGTCCAGGGCAATGAATTATGCTGACCTGTTTTGGCAAGTATAAGGCTTGTAGAAGGGCCACTATTGCTTCTTTGTTTTTGATGTCCTTACCAGCCGAGGTGAGGAGTCCCCGCCTCCGATAAATTTCCCCATGTATATAGGCAGTGGCAAATGCATAGCGGCTGTCAGTATAAATATTGACCTTTTTGCCCTTTGCTAATTTTAGGGCCTGAGTTAGAGCTTCTAATTCAGCTCGCTGGGCTGATGTTCCAGCTGGCAGGGCTTGGGCCCAAATTATCTTTTCCCCATCAACCACCGCAGCCCCCGCCTTACGCTCACCATTTCGTAGAAAGCTGCTCCCATCCGTATACCAAGTGGCATCTGCATCTATTAGGGGCTGGTCAGTGAAGTCCTCTCTGGTCCCATGTGTCTCTGCAAGTATTTGCTGGCAGTCATGAGGAATCTCAGTGCCTTTCTCGGTGGCTGGTAGCAGCGTGGCGGGGTTTAGGGTGGCAGGGCTACCAAACTTGATCTTTTCTGGATTTAATAGTAGTGCCTGATAATGGGTCACACTGGTATTTGACAACCATCTGTCAGGAGGTTCAGGAGGCTGTCTGATGATGGACTCCACTGCATGAAGTGTGATAACAGTTAGGGGCTGACCCATAGTGATTTTGTCTGAGTCTTTAACTAGGGATGCTTTAGGGGCTGACCCATAGTGAGTTTGTCTGAGTCTTTAGGGATGCTATTGCCGCCATGATTCTCAAACATGGGGGCCAGCCAGCGGACACATTGTCCAGTTTTTTTGAGAGATAAGCCACTGGCCTTTTCCAGGGTCCCAGGGTCTGAGTAAGGACTTCTTTTGTCATTCCTTTATTTTCATTTATATATAAGACGAAAGGTTTTGTCAAGTCTGGCAATCCCAGAGCTGGAGCCGTCAGCAGTGCTTTTTTTATTTTGTCAAAGGCTCTCTGGTGTTCTTCAGTCCAGACGAAAGGAATCTCATTCTTTGTCAAGGGATATAGAGGAGCCACTATTTCAGTGAAACCTGGTATCCATAATCTACAGAATCCTGCACTTCCCAAGAACTCT
>NW_008349068.1:3581939-3599219 GCF_000622305.1 Nannospalax galili | reverse complement strand
CGGCTTTAGACATGCCTGGACATGCCCTGGCATGCCCTGACCCCCACCTGCTATTCCCCCCCTGTAGGACCCCCAGATTGGGGTACCCTACGTTCTCGGGAGGTCGCACCCCAATAACTCAGTCCTCAAACCAGTAGATGCAATTGCAAGAGGATTTAATCGCCCAGGCGGTCTCCCCCTTAATCAAAAGGGGAAGTGCAGATTCAGTTTAGAAGCTAGGTTATATAGACAGAAACCACAAACCACAAGCAGTAGGAGGGGCTGGTATTCAGGTCGGAGGAGCTGGCATCTAGGTCACAGTAGGAGTGCTCGGTTACATGGTTACAGCAAAAATGGGAGGGGGATTTTTCAGGTATTTTTCCAGCTCAAGGAAGCATGAAAAGGTCATCTTTTCTTTTCTATAGTTAGAATTATTTTTCTTTTATTTCCTTGTACAGTTTCCCAGAATATAGCCTGGGAAACTTAGTTTCAGTTTACTTTAATCTGGGGGGCTTTGATTTAAAATTCTATCACCAGATGCCAACAGCCCATCTCTTCATCTTGGGCTTGCCACAGAATGAGCAAGTATATTTGGTGTGCTGGCTGATTTCAATCTTCATTTTCTGGAGGGCGGCTCCATAGCGTCCGGTATTTACCCAAGATCCCAACCTTCTTGGTGTGTTTAGCCATGTTGCCATGACCTAGGCCTGAGCCCGGAGAGCCTTGGCAAGCATCTTTACCCCCTAAGCCATCCTCCCAGATTTCAGATTCTTTTCTATGGTAGAAATAAGGGTGGGAGGATATTTTTATGTGGCAAGATTTTGTTTCATTGAAAATATTTCTTTGTGTGGGGCTTTTTTTTTTTAGTGAGTGTCTAAGTTTTTTGTTTTTTTGGGTTGTTTGTTTGTTTTTTGAGACAGGGTGGGTCTCCCTGTAGCCTCAGTTGGCCTTGAACTCACTATGTAGACCAGGCTGGCTGTGATCTCTGTCCACCTGCCCGCCTGCCTCTGCTTCCCAAGTGCTGGGATTAAAGGTGTGCGCCACCACTCCCGGCTTAGTGTCTAAGTTTTTTAATTAAAAAAAATTTTTTTTTTGTCTTTTTGAGACAGGGTCTCCCTGTAGCCCCAGCTGTCCTGGAACTCATTACGTAGACCAGGCTGGCCTCGAACTCACAAAGATCCGCCTGCCTCTGCCTCCCAAGTGCTAGGATTAAAGGTGTGCGCCACCAAACCCGACCTAATTACAAAAATTTAGTTGGAGACTTTTTAATGCATTTTTTTCATATATATACAGAGAGAGAAACAGAGAGAGAGAGAGAGAGAGAGAGAGAGAGAGAGATTGTTACTATGCAGCATTGTCTTTTTTACTTTTTTTTAAACTTTTTAATTTTATTATTTTTATTTTATGTGTATGCGTGTATTGCCTGCATGTAGGTAAGTGCACCCGTGTTGTGTGTGCATTGCCTGAGGTCAGAAGAGGCTGTCAGATCCCCTGGGACTAGAGTTACAGACAGTTGTGAGCTGCCATGTGGGTGCTGGGATTCAAACCCCGGTCTTCTATAAGAACAACCAGTGTTCTTAACCGCTGAGCCATTTCTCCAGCCACCTTTTTTTACATTTTTAAAAAAAGATTTATTGGTATTTTATGTATTTGTGTGTGTGTGCCATGTGTGTGCAGAGGCCCTCAGAGACCAGAAGAGGTTAACCTGTGGAGCTGTGGTTAAAGGTAGTTATAAGTCATCTGATGTGGGTGCTGAGATATGAACTCAGGACCTCTGGAAGAACAGCAAGAGCTCTTAACCTCTGAGCCATCTCTCTAGCACTAGAGATTTTTTTTTTAAGATTTTTATTTCATGCTTCAATATGGAACATTAAAAAAATACTAAATACCAGTGTTTTCTGGTAAATATTGATTTACCCCTGACAAAATGACCAAGTATAACTCAATTTTAGGAGATAGTGACACCATCAGCATAATGACTAAAATGAAAAATAGCAGTACTTAAAATTATGTACACTATTTTACCATTATCATGTAAAATTTCTTTTTTAACTTCTACAAAGTTTCTCTATAAAAAGAGACACCTCCAAAACTGAATAACAACACTAAACTATAAATTTTAATTCAGAAAAATAGGGAATTGTTATTCAAATTTTGGCATTAAGAATTCTTTTAATCTGTTAAAAAATATCATGAATGTATTGAGACAGGTGAGGAGAAAAGGAACTGACAACTGACGGGTTCATCAAGTAGAAAATGCTCACTTAGGCAAAGAAAAATGTCAAGAGCAAGAACATGTAAATAAGAGTCTTTCTGAATCTGGGTGTGGTGACACATGCCTGTAATCCCAGCACTGGGGAGACTGAGAAGGAGGATGGACCATTTGAAGCAATCTGGGCTATACAGTGAGGCCCTGTATCCAAACAAGCAAACAAGATTCTTTCTGCAAGATAAACAGGTATGCTGTTCTTATATTATTTACCCCAGTGAAAGAGATGTTTTTGAAGATTGCTTGTCTATGGAAACTTCTATAAAATTCAATTACTGGCTTTCATGATTCATCTTTTACTAAAACAATATCCTGAGTCCATGTACTGTTCTAAAAGCTCATCCATCATTCTGCTTCTCATCTCGAAAGGAAAGTTCATGAGCAGAATCATAAAAGTTTAGAACTTGAGTGCTGGGGATTTAATTCAGTTGGCAGAGTGTTTGCCTAGCATACACCAATCTCTGGGTAGATCTCAGCACCACATAAACTGTGTATATGGAAAACACCTATAAGCTCAGCATTTGGGAGGTAAAGGCAGGAGGGTCAAGAGTTCAAAGCTATCCTCAGCTATATAGCAAGCTCAAGTCCAGCCTAAGATGTGTGAGACCCTGTCTCAAAAAAAAAAGGGGGGAGTGGGTTTTATCCCAGCCCTTGGGAGGCAGAGGCAGGTGAATCTCTGTAAGTTCAAGACCAGCATGGTCTATAGAGTTCCAGGCCAGCCAGGGCTACACAATGAGATTCTATCTCAAAAATCAGAAAAAAGGAAGGGGTGGTGGAATGGAGAGATCGCTCTGTGATTAAAAGCAGTGGCTACTCTTTCAAAGGACCCAGGTTCAGTTCCCAGCACCCACATGATGACTAACAACCTTCCTTAACTCTAGTTCCAGGGAATCCAACAACCTCTCTGGCCTCTGAAGTTGCACTTACATATATGCAGACAGAACACTCATATACATAATATAGAAATAGATAAATAATTTAAGAGTCCCAAACATTTAAAGAAAGAAAGAAATTCAGAAGTAAGGCTGGGTGTATGTCAACGGCAGAGCACTTGCTTAGCATGTGTGAAGCCCTGGGTTTGATGCCCAACACTAAAAATAAATAAATAGATTGATGATAAATTAAAAGATAAATAGAACTTAATGCCACATATATTTTCTACCTGAGGTACAACATGAAGGTTATTCTTCCAAGTTACACAACTGGTGACATACAGAACAAAGAGTTAGGACCATCTCTCCTGAGTTTCAGTGCCATACCAGACTACTTAGTACTGATAGGCTTAAATGGGGTCAGGTATCATGGCTTAAACTCACTCTAGCCTAGGTAGGCCTTGAATTTGCAGTCCTCCTATCTTGACATCCCAAGGACTGGGGTTATAAATATGTGCCATCAGGGCTGGAGAGATGTCTCAGCTGTTAAGAGCACTGGCTGCTCTTGCAGAGGACCTGAGTTTGGTTCTTAGCACCCACATGGTGGCTAGGAACCATCCATAACTCCAGTTCCAGGGGAATCTGACACCCTCTTCTTACTTCTATGGGCAACGTACAACACGGGTGCACTTACGTACATGCAAGCAATACATTCACACACAAAAAAAAAATTTTTAAAGAATAAAATAAATATACTAAATAAATATGCGCTATCATCCTTGGCTTGGCTGGGACAATTGTAAAGGAGTTTCTGAGTGGGTGAACTGAGCTGTCCAAATGCTTAGAAATGAATCACAAACCTTTGTCTACAATAGTGTATTTAGTTAAACTAACTCTTGTATGTTTTAACAAGAAACTGAGACTGAGCAATGAAGGAAACTTTAGATGTGACAATGGGTCATACTAATCTCTAGAGGACGCTGCTCCTGTAATAAACCTAATTTTTTTTTTTTGTCTTTTTAAGACAGGGTCTCCCTGTAGCCCCAGCTGACCTGGAACACACTATGTAGACCAGGCTAGCCTCAAACTTACAAAGATCCCCCTGCCTCTGCCTCCCAAGTACAGGAATTAAAGGCATGCGCCACCATGCCCAGCTAAACCTAATTTAAAAAAAAATTATTTATTATTTTTATTTTATGTGTATGCGTGTATTGCCTGCATGTAGGTAGTTACACCCATGTTGTGCAATGCCCACGGAGGTCAGAAGAGACTGTCGGATCCCCTGGGACTGGAGTTACGGATAGTTGTTAGCTGCCATGTGGGTGCTGGGATTTGAACCCAGATCTTCTGCAAGAACAACCAGTGTTCTTAACCGTTGAGCCATCTCTTCAGCTCCTAAACCTAATTCTTTATAAGGACAAATTAATGACTGAGTCAGGCATGACATTTTCAGAACCCTATAATGAAGTTTGGTTTGAAGGTTGAGGTTAGAGCAAGGAACTTAGTTTTTCCCTTTTTTTGATTCTTTCCTCTCATCTATGTCCTGTGTCTCAAGTATTAACCAGAACCAGGCGATTGATGAGTTGAAAGTTCTCTGACCATAGACGAACAAGAAGAAATCCTGTTGGGAAAAACACAAGGAAAACAGAAAAATTCAAGTCCTGAGGTGAAATGTCCTACAGATTCACAGTAAAGTCTCAGTAGCAAAAGCAAACGAAGGACTTAGGACTTACTGTCTCCATGCAGCAGTCAATAGTATGACCTTGCTTGAGTGTTGGGCTGGGTAGGAACTGGTCTAGGTTCCTAGTTTGACAATTTGGTTCTTCTGAAGTTATTTGTTGAGCCAGGAATGGTGGCATGTGTCTAGAATTCCAGCACTTGGGAGGTAGAAGCAGGGTGATTGGGAGTTCAAGGCAAGTCTCAGCTATAGGAAACTGTCTCCAAAAAAAAAAAAAAAAAAAACCAATAATAAAACAAGGGACTGGAGAGATGGCTTAGCAGTTAAGAGCACTGACTTCTCTTGCAGAGGACCTGGGTTCAATTCCTAGCACCCATATGGTGACTAACAACTGTCTACAACTTCAGTTCCAGGGGACCCAATGTCCTCTTCTGACCTCTACAGGCATTGTATGACACAGGTACACTTACAATACATGCAGACAATATACTCATACATGTAAAATAAAAATAGTAAATAAAGTATTTTTTAAAAGCCGAAATAAAAGTTAACTTGCAGTGACTTTAACAGCAGTTACTACCAGCCCCAGGAATAATACAGATCCTGGGCAACTATGGAGCTAGACACAGTATTAATACTAATGCACAGAGCTATGAGGAGGCCCAGATTGGAAATAGTTCTTACAAGCTGACTCCACTAGGGAGGAGGGAGGTACAAAGTGATGGGCAAGACTCTAAGAAGAACCAAGCTTGCTTTCTTTTCCTTGTATTTTTCTGAATATCTTTCCTATGTAGAGATTCTCATTAGCAAAGAAGATGTTTACTTCTGTTTTGTTTTGTTTGTTTCAGTCACAGGTCAACTCCAGAAAAGAAAGTAGATTTTTCTCTAAATTCAGAAGCTTCTTAGAGAAGTGTTTTTGTGCCCCAGATGCCTAGAGATTAAGAACATTTGTCAATTTGAACAGCAATTTTAGCCATGCCACTTTACCGAGTGTTTATAAATCCTTTAATTTTTCTAATTTTCACTAATCTGTAAACAGAATGATGGCTCAGAACTGATAGCTGTTATCACAGATCTTTACCCTTGAAGGAAGATATTCAGAGCCCCTTTCTTATGTGTAGTTAGTGCCTTCTGGAGAGCGCCAGTTCAGTAGCGCTCTGAACTCCCACTGTGTCCACTCAACGCATTATCTATTGTCTGGTTTGTTGGTTGGTAGGCTTTTAGCAGTCTCGCTTTTGAACAGAATTCCTGCCTCTTTAAGTCAAAATTTTCCTATTATACCAAGATTTTTTTAAATTATTACATTTCTTTTATGTGCTCTCTCTCTCTCTCTCTCTCTCTCTCTCTCTCTCTCTCTATATATATATATATATATATATATATATGCATGTGTGGAGGTATGTGTGTGGGTACACTCATGCCACAGAGCACATATGGAGGTCAGAGGACAACTTGCTAGAGTCGGTTTTCTCCATCCTCCATGTGGGTCCAGGGATCGAGCCCAAGTTCTCAGCCTTAGTGGCAAACACCTTTACCCACTAAGCCATCTTGCCAGCTCTATACTAAGATTTTTGCTGTACTTCAAGATCAGAACCATTTGAAAGAAACGTGTTTCCTTATCTTCAAGTTTCTGAAGACGGCTATCAAACTCCTCGTCTTTCTTTCTTCTTGGTTCCTTTCATCGTTCAGCAGTCATAATTTCAACTCCCTTTCCTGAGTCCTTCCTTGTGCACTGCTGCAGTTTTCCAATGGATTTTTCAAAGTCTGTTTTGTAGAATCCCAAAAAAAACTACTCCTGATAAAGATCGGCCATGATTATTAAATGGAATACTGAATCTGGGTGTGGAAACGCACCTGACATTTCAGCCCTGAGAAGCTAAGGCAGGAGGCCTGCTGGGAGTTTAAGATCAGCTTGGGTCCATAATAACTACCAGGGATACATAGCAAAAAACTGTGTCAAAAACAAAATCAAAAAAGGCTCAGTGGCTAGCTTTCTTTTCATTCCATGGAATATTAATATTTATTAAAGATGCCTAGTGACGATCATGTCTCTAAACCACCACAGGAGTAAATCTGGCACCCAAATGATTGTGAACAACGGACAAGTTTTTTTCAAGTCCTGCTCTATACTATACTCCCTCCTATTTCCTAGGGGGGAAAAGGCAAAAGTATGTCCAAGTATAATCTTGTGTGAATGAGAGGAAGCTTTCAAATTGCTGTCATTTCTCCTCCCCCACTGTTTTGCTGCTGTATGAAACAAAATTGCTATTGCTACCAAAACACGTTTCCTTTCCAGTGGCTTCATCAGGTTCACTTTTACCTCTTGGGATGATGAGCAGTATTGTTCTATAAAGTAACTTCGGCCTCAATATATTCTGCAGATTCCCTGACTATTGTTCCTTTTCCTTTAGAACAGCCTTTTCTTTCTTTAAGACAGGAGATGTCTTGATGTAAATTAAAATGAGAATATAGGGACTGCCAATTCAATTTCCTCTCTAAATCTGGTATTCCCCTTGGACTTCTATGGATATCATTGACAACCAACATGTCACTGAGAGCCAGAACATCTTTGGTGCCAAGTGACGATGAAATAGAAAACAGAGCTATGGCAGCACAGACACACACACACACCCACACACACAGACACACAGACACAGATACACACACACACACACACAGACACACAGACACAGATACACACATATACAGATACACACATACACACACACACACACACACACCATGTACCCCCTGCTTCTTAGAAGCCTTTCTTGGTCTGCAAATTTCAAGTCGTGGTTAAAGATTCTAGACCAAAACAAACAAGTTTTCTTTCATATTTAGCATTTAGTTTAGTTATAGTTAGTATTTAGTTATATTTACTATTCTATTTTTTTTCTCTTTTCCCCTCTTGTTTCTCTTCCTCTACTTTCTTGTTTGTTCTTTGTTCTGGGGTCAAACCCAGGGCCTTGTACTTAGGTAAATGCTCTACCACTGAGTTATGTCCACAGACCCTATTTAGCCATTTTTTTTTAAATTAAAAAAAATGTAAATCATAAGTTGTTTGTAACATACTTTATAATCTGTGTTAAGTAGTTCACTATGATTTCTCTGTGTGTGGAGGTAGGAGGGAGGGAGTAGGTATGGTTTTAAGACAGGGAGGTCTCTCTTCATAGCCCTGCCTGACTTGGAACAAGCTGAATCTCACAGCACAATGCCTGGCCACTGCTTTGATTTTTTTACTTCCTAAGTTAGTTCTTTATTGACTTACATTGTCCAAAAGACATGTAAAATGCTAAAATATTAGCTATCTCCAATACCTGTTCTATAAAAATAAGGTTACAGAAATTGTGTGCTATCAAGATTTCCAAATTCAGAGCTAGGAATATAGCTTAGTTGGTAAAGTGTGTGCCTAGCACATAGGAAGCACTGTATAAACGGGATGTGGTGATGCATCCTATAATCTCAACACTCAGGAAGTAGATAACCTCAGCTACATGTCAAGTTGAGTCTAGCCTATGCTAAATGAGACCATGTCTACACACACACACACAAAGTTTCAGATTTAGTGCTAAAGTTCTAGACAAAAGCTTATTTGTAGGGCTAGAGATTTGTAGGGCTTATTTGATGGTAGAGTACTTGCTTCACATGTACAAAACCCTTTGTTTGATTCCCAGCACTGAAGGAAAAAAAGAAGTTTAAAAATTAAAAGCTCGGCTAGTAAGGTGGCTCAGAGGGTAAAGGCACTTGCCACCAAACCTAATGACCGAAGTTCAATCCCTGGAACCCACATTATGGAAGGAGAAAACAAACTCCCACAAGTTGTCCTCTGACCTCCACACATGTCATGGCACACATGTCCCACACGCATATATATATTCACACATGCTCATCAAACAGATAAATGTAATTTTTTTAAAACCTTTAAAAATTATGTTACTTGAATACAGAGAAATCTCCTTCCAGGGCTGGAGAGATGGCTCAGCAGTTAAGAATGCTTGCTGCTTTTGCCATGGACCCAAGTTTGGTTCCCAAAACCCATGCCAATCAGGTGGCTCATAACCACTTTTAACCCCAGATCCAGGGTATCAGATGCCCTCTTCCTGTCTTTACAATAAAATGATCTTTAAAAAGAAAGAGACCAAGCTGGGCGTGATGGTGCACACATTTAATCCCAGCAATTAGAAGGCAGAGATCTGTGAGGTCCAATCCAGCCTGCTCTGCTCTATAGTGAGCTCCAGGCCAACTGGGGCTACAAGAAAACTCTGTCTCAAAAAAAGAAAAAAAAAGAACAGGAAAAAAAAGAAAGAGACCCTTCCCAAGAAAATGGTGGTTTGGGGTCGGTCTCTAAGAGGACCAGACTTTGAAATATTTCATTGTTGATGGTGATGATTCTTTTCCAGACTCAAGAAAAGATTTACAGAGAGGGCTGGGCATGGTGGTGCCTTTAATTCCAACACTTGGGAGGCAGAGGCAGGTGGATCTTTGTGAGACCAAGGCCAGCCTGTTCTACATAATGAGTTCCAGGTTAGCTGGAGCTACAGGGAGACCTTGTCTCAAAAACAAATTTACAAAGAAGTTAAAGATTTAGGCCATATTCTTTAATTAAAAGGGAACAGTAGCTTTAAAAAAAAAGAAAAGAAAAAGAAAATACTGCCTAGTGTTCTATTTTCTTCCTACATAGTAAAGTATGGGAATAATATGACTTTTTTTTTTTTGGTCTTTTTGAGACAGGGTCTCCCTGTAGCCCAGCTGTCCTGGAACTCACTATGTAGACCAGGCTGGCCTTGAACTCACAGAGATCTGCCCGCCTCTGCCTCTCAAGTGCTGGGATTAAAGGCGTGTGCCACCATTCCCAGCTGATAATATGACATTTTGAGGCTAGACATAGAGGTCCCCAATCCAAATGGCAGGAAGATAACAATATGTAAACCCTGTACAGATTCAAGAGTTTGTTTTGAATTGGGTACGGTGTTGTTCTCCTTTAATCCCAGCACTCAGGAGGCAGAAGCAAGTGTCTCTCTGTGAGTGCAAGGCCAGTCTGGTCCTCATAGCAAGTTCCAGGCCAGCTGGGGTTACAAAGAGACCCTGTCTCGAAGAAAAAAAAAAAAGTTTGTTTTGTTTTTTAAATTTTTATTATTTATTACTTTGTATAAAAAAAGTTTGTTTTGTTTTTTAAAATTTTATTATTTATTACTTTTATGTGTATGAGTGCACTGCCTGCATGTATCTAACTGCGCCTGTGTTGTGCAATGCCATCCGTGGAGGCCAGAAGAGGGCTTAGATCACTTGGTACTGGACTTATTGGCAATTCTTAGCCACCATGTGGATGCTGGGAACTAAACCTGGGTTCTCTGGAAGAGAAGCCAGTGCTCTTAACTGCTGAGCCATCTTTCCAGCCCTATTTGTTTTGTTTTTGAGACAGGATCTCACTATGTAGCTCCAGCTGGCCTAGAACTTACAGTGTAGACCAGACTGGCCTCAGACTCACAGAGATTCACCTGTCTCTGCCTCTGGAGTACCAGGATTAAAGGCATACACCACCATGCCTAGCTAACAAAACGTTTTTTTGAGAAGCATTTCATTACAGCTTTAACATACTCAATAACAATTTCCAGAGCAAAGATACATCTCTTTCAAAAGTGGCCATGACTAGTAATAATCAGATACATACAAATTAGAGACTCATGTGCCAACACCTAAATGTTGTTAGCAAAAACAATGAGTCTTTCTGTAAGAAACAGTATATTTTAAAATGAAATGGAGATCTTTTTTAAAGGTTAAAAACTCATTCAATTTTATTTCTTACAGGGTTTATACTGAGTTCAATATTGCATAACTGCATTAATTCAACTGTGAACAAAACATTTTTATTTTAATTTCTTTATGAACATCATACATGAGTATAGTCTTCACACCATTTCTATCCCTCCCAGTCCCCCTCCAACTCCACCCACATTCCCTTAACTCTTTCAATTTTCTGTCCCATTCCTTGATTATTATTGTTATATAAATATAAATTCACTGAGTCCATTCAGTGATACTTCTGTGTACCTATGCTTAGGGATGCCCACTTGGAGTTAGATAACCTTTGGGAACTAATCCTTGGAAAAAAATGATTCTCCTTCCCTCAGCATCAATTGATTGCCTGTAGCTCTTAATCTTAAGGTGGGACCCTTTGGTATTTCCCCCATCCACCTTGGTTTGTCAGCGGGTTTTGTTATTATATGAAGATCTTGTTAGACTACCATACTGCAGAGATTTCACTGGTGCAGCCTCCCTCTCATTCTAGAATGTATTAACTAGCAACAAGTGTTGTGTCCCTCTGGCTCTTACATTCTTTTTTTTTTTTTTGGTCTTTTTGAGACAGGGTCTTCCTGTAGCCACAGCTGTCCTGGAACTCACTATGTAGACCAGGCTGGCCTTGAACTCACAGGCGTGCACTACCACGCCCAGCTCTTATATTCTTTTCATCCCTTTTCTGGGATGGTCTCTCTGAGCCTTAGGCGTAGAGGTTGCTTTGTATATGTACGACTTAGAGCTCGGCATCACACAGATACTTACTCTCTGCATTTGACCAGTTGTGGAACTTTGTAATAGTCTCCATCTGATGCAAAAAGAAGCTTCTTTGATGTGTGGTGAGAGGTGCACTTGTCAGGCTAGTTGGGAGCTCTCTAGCAGCAGCAAGGCCCAGTGTAGTTCCCAAATTGGAAGATGGCAATGGAATGCCAAAACATTTTTAAAATTTAATTAATCACTTATTTTTAGTTTTATATTATGTGTATGAGTGTTTTGCCTGCATGTATGTAGGTCTACCACATTCAAGAAATGCCCACAGAGGCCAGAAGAGAGTGTCGGATCCCCTGAAACTGGAGTTACGGGCAATTGTTAGCAGCTATGTGGGTGCTGGGAACTGAACCTGGTTCCTCTGCAAGAGCAGTCAGTGCTCTTAAGCACTGAGCCATCTCTCCAGCCCCTAGATTTTCTTTTTTAAAAAATTTATTTTTATTTTATGTGCATGAGTGCTATGCTGTCATGTATGCAAGTGCACCCATGTCATGTAATGCCCATGGAGAACAGAAGGGGGCATTGAATCCCCTGGAACTGGAGTTACGGCCACTTATTGCCCGCCATGTGGGTGTTGGGAATTGAGCCCAGATCCCCTACAAAAGCAGTTTGTGCTATTAATTGCTGAACCATCTCTTCAGCCTCCCAAGATAGATTTTCAATATCAAATAAAATAAGAATGTTATTATGAAAGTTATACCCAATTCAGCTAAGTTCCTGATTCCCTTAACTTCCTAAATCAGCATCTTTCAAATATGTCTCCCTTGGTCTGGAGGGATAGTGCAGCTGTTAAAGGCTAAGGCTAACAACCAAAACATCAAATATGTTGTCCTCATGTCCCTTCTAACTCTAACTAAATCCCTTCCATTTTCATATTTTAGTTGTGGTAACCTTCTTCCATTCAAGTCTTTTTTCTAACTCATCTCCCAAACTCCTACCAGATGATTTTTACAAAAACAAAGATTTGGCTAAAACATTTTTACTTGCTCCCAACTGGCAGTGAAATCAAATCCAACCCTTAAGCATGACATTAAAAGACCTTCAACATCCAAACACTCCCTTATGTTTTGTCTCTTCCAATCAGATCAAAATAAATCCACAAATATTTTCACCTGTCTTATATACATGACATTAAGCAATAAGTGACATGGTAACTACAAAGAAAGGAAGGCACTCCTTTATTAAAGGAAAGGTTAGGCCAGGCTGGGCATGGTGGTGCATGCCTAAAAGACTAAAGTCCCAGCACTCAGGAGGCAGAGGCAGGTGGATCTCTGTAAGTTCAAGGCCAGCCTGGTCGAAACAGGGAGTTCCAGACCAGTTGGGCTTCAGGAAGAGTCTGTCTCAAAAAAAAAAAACCAAAAAAAAAAAAAAAAAAAAAGAAAGGTTAGGCCATGACTGGAGTTGGGAAGGTACAATCTGATAATTTCTATTCCATTTTCCAACCAATGAAGCCTGTCAGTATCACCACCAACCTTTTAACTTTCCATTTCTTTCTTTTCCTTTTTTTTTTTTTTTTTTTTAACCTTTGAGACAAGATCTAAGTATGTGGTTAACCCTAGCTTTCCTGGAGCTATTTACCCAGTCTTGCCTTGAACTTATGGTGATCCTCCTCTGCCTCTGGAGTGCTGAGATTATAGCATGCACTTTCTCCAACCTTTGACTTTAGTGTAAGCCCTATTATTGCCTAGTATGCAGAAGGCCCTTGATTTTCTTCTAAACATTGGTAACAACAGCAGCAGCAACAAAACCTGCTTTGCCCTGGCCCCCAACTGCCACTTGGGTAAATAAACAGGGTAGCTTATAAAACATTGTTGTGCTTTGACACCTTCCAAGAGACTGTTCATCCAAAGGGCAGCAGAATACTTTACTGATGCCAAACATCTTGAGTAAATTCTGGGGTGTGGTATGCAGTTCATGTCTGATAATTAGTGGAGAACACTGAGGAATGACCTAAATCGTTCTCCACCCTTGCCCCATTCACACACGTGTAGGCACATGTGAGCACACTCATGCACACATGCACACATTCACTTTTCCCAAAATCTTTCTTTTCTGAGAGGAAAGTCCTTGAAAATACAGTTTTGCTGTCTGGGTGTGATAGCTCATGCCTGTAATCCCAGCTCAGGAGGTAAAGGCAGGAGAACCAGGAGTTCAGGAGATTGAAGCCAGCCTCAGTGATATAGCAAGTTCAAGGCCAGCATGGCTACATGAGATCTTGCTCAACAAAAACAAAACAAAACAAAGTTTGCTGACCATTGATCATGTATATTTACTGGATCAGGGATCTATGATTTTCTTTCCTTTTTTGTAAAATTTTATTATTTTTATCTTATGTGTATTCGTGTATTGCCCACATGTAGGTAAGTGCACCCGTGTGGTACAATGCCCGTGGAGGTCAGAAGAAACTGTTGGATCCCCTGGGACTGGAGTTATGGACAGTTGTTCCTGCCATATGGGTGCTGGGATTCAAACCCGGGTCTTCTACAAGAACAACCAGTGTTCTTAACCACTAAGATATCTCTCTAGCCCCCTTTTCTTTTTTAAATTTTTATTTTTATTTTATGTATATGAGTGTTATGCCTGCACGTGTGTAAGTGCACCTGTGTCATGCAGTGCCCAAGGAGAACAGAGCGGGGTGTTGGAGTCCTTGGAACTGAAGTTACAGATAACTATTAGCTTCCATATGGGTTCTGGGATTCAAACCCGGGTCTTCTGTAAGGTCAGTGCTCTTAACTGCTGAGCCATCTCTCCAGCCCCGGATCTATGATTTTCACCAAAGTTTCTCTCATGTTAATAGCTCTCTTTCCATTTGTTCCTGTTATCGAATCATAAGAAAAATACATATTCTTCCAAAGGACCCTGGTTTTAAGGAGAAACCTGTTGACAAAAGTCAACAGCATCAAATCTTTCTCTGTCAAAATAGGTTAGAGTACCAAGCTTCCTTAAGATTCTGTTAAGTATACCTTTGCCATGGTCCAAGAAAACCCATCTACCTCAATGTTACAGGAAATAAATTCCACTTCTTGCATTTACTAAATGTTCTGCCATAAGGAGCTATTGTGTTTTGTCAAGGCAGAGCAACAAAATACTTCCCTCTGCAGCCAAGCCTTGTCTAAGGCCACATTTAGAAGTTTAATGATATACATTTCTGCCAGATGTCCTTCCCCTAAATTATCTGAGCTTTTTTTGTTTTTGTTTTGTTTAATTTTGTCTTTTGGTCTTTTTGAGACAGGGTCTTCCTGTAGCCCCAGCTGTCCTGGAACTCACTATGTAGACCAGGCTGGCCTTGAACTCACAGAGATCTGCCTGCCTCTGCCTCCCGAGTGCTGGGATTAAAGGCATGCACCACCACGAAATTATCTGAGTTTTATAGACTATTTGTCACTACACTTTCTGACAGAAGTCTTGTAGTAAAACTTGTTTGTTAGAAAAACGTTTCAGTTTTACCATCTATTAAATCCTGAGTAGATCAGGAACAAGTTTGTTTAATTCAGTCAATTTCTTTCTGCTCCAGAACTGGACAGATATTTGAGTATGTGAATAAATGTAAGCCAGGAATGTGATAGCTTGGGTCCTCACAGCAACGGAATCCCTGAATTTGCCCCTTCATTCTCAGGAAAGCACAGCACCAACATCAGTGACAGTTTCCTCAACTTGGCTCTGCATCAAGCATTTTCCACATATTTATGATAGATTTGGGTGGATCTACAGATATCCATGTCTATAGTGCAGCTTGACTTAAGTGACTGCTCAAATATTTTATGATTACAAATATCTTTATTAGTCTTTATTGCAGTCACAATTATTTACTGGCCTTTCAGAAGCACATATAATTTAAGACAAAAACAATAGCTATTTCCCATCATCAGCCAGGTCTAAAGCCCTTATCCTGCCATTATTATGTTCTTTAAAATTGAGAAAACCAACATCTCGGTGGAAAGTCACTGCAAGCACAGTCACTTGACCCTCCTGTTTAATAAATGACAAGATAGATTTCCTTTAAACCTGAGTGTAAAGACCTAATGTCTGTGTGCCATCCATCTTCCTTTCTGGTTACTGCCCACCATGGCTCCTCTCAACTGCCTCATTCACCTCTGAGACTTTATTCACCTCCCATCACCTCCCAAAAATGTGTGTTCATACACGTACATGTGTTTGCATGTGTGTGTTTTTCTATATTTGTCTCAATATAGTCTCTACTTGGTTACATTAAGGAGGAAATTTCTATTTTCTTTCTGTTTTTTCCTTTTTCTCTTACCTGCCCCCACCCCCCAAATAAGTAGATAAGTACAATACAGGATTGATGACACAATATAAGTTTTTGTTTGTTTGTTTTGTGAACATGAGAACTTTCTAGGTTTCCCAGGCTTGGTCCAAGTGGTCCTCCTGCTACAGCCTCCACCTGAGTGCTGGCACTACAGACACATGTGCAATCATGCCTGGCCTGATACCAATTAAACTTTTTTTATTTTTAAATTTTATTTTACTTTTTATGTGTATGAGTATTATGCCTGCCTGCATGTAAGTGCACTCATGTCGTGCAATGCCCAAAGAGGTCAGAAAAGGACATCAGATCCCCTGGAACTAGAGTTATGAACGGTTGTTAGCCATCATGTGGGTGCTGGGATTAAACCCAGGTCTTCTGCAAGAGCAGCCGGTGCTCTTAACTGCTGAGTCATCTCTCCAGCCCCTAAAAATGTTTTCAAAATAATGTATGTTCCAGACATGGTGGTACATGCCTTTAATCCCAGCATTTGGGAGGCAGAGGCAGGCAGATCTCCATGAGTTTGAGGCCAGTCAGGGCTACATAGTGAGACTCTGTCTCAAAATAAATAAAATAATGTATGTATGTCTGACATGAAAGTAGAACTGAAACTGTCTAGGGAACAGAGGACCAAAGGGAGAGAAGAGGGTGTATTAGGCATATTAGGATCCTGTAGAGGAGCAGAACTGACAGAATGAATTTAATATGTTCAAATTGACAACACGATTAAGCAGCACAAGTCCACCTCTTGTCAACTTGACACCCAATCACATCTCCTTATGTCAAGTTTAATTTTTAAATGGAAACAGTAAAAGCTCATAATTCTGTCTAACATGATATTATAGCTGTTCCATGTACTACCACAATCACAGGCTGCCCTAGAGCTCTGGCCAGGATTATTACAATAACTTTCTAATTTACTTCCTTGTCTCTACCAGTCAGTTCTTGCTATAGCAGAAATAGGGATCTTTCTGTAATACAAATCCAAAAACTCTGATCAAAAATCTTTCTACTGCCTACGTGATCTGATATCACTCTCACAACTTTATTGAACTTCTTTCCTTCTTTCTTTTAATTCAAAGAAGAAAATTTTATTAGAGTTTAAGAGACAAACCCTACCATTTAAAACTCCAGTAATGGGAATTCAGTGCCCTCTTCTGACCTCCACGAGCATTGCATATCACGGATGCACTTACAAACATGCAGGCAATACACTCATATACATAAAAAATAAATAAAATATTAAAAATAAATATATAGCTGGGTGTGTCACACCTTTATCCCAGTACTTGAGAGGCAGAGGTAGGCTGATCTCTATGAGTTCAAGGCCAGCCTGGTCTACATAGTGAGTTCCAGGACAGCTGGGGCTACAGGGAGACCCTGCCTCAAAAAGACCAAGAATAAAATAAAATAATGAAATAAAAATAAATAAATAAAGACAAACCCCAGAGTGAGTAAGCTGTAAATTTCAGTAGCTTCCTGGAGGAGGAAAATAGAGACTAGAAGGACAAAAGCCAGGTGAGACACATGGTAGCAGGCAGCCACATGGTGGGGAGAGGGACTCTAGAGAAAAAAGAAAAGATGCTCAAAGTGCCAGAAAAAGCACATTTAAATTCTGGCCAACATCCCAAAGAAACACACAGAGGGGAAAAAA
>NW_008349068.1:3529038-3581928 GCF_000622305.1 Nannospalax galili | reverse complement strand
GAAAAGTTACATCTACTGGGACTCAGGAAAGTGGGCAGACCCAACAGAACCTCAAGTGGCAGCTTGGAGGGTCTCTCTCTCTCTCTCTCTCTCTCTCTCTCTCTCTCTCTCTCTCTCTCTCTCTCCCCCTCTCCCCTCTCTCTCTCCCCCACCATCACTCTTTCTATCACTGTCTCTCTTGCTCTCTGACATTTTGTGTGAGGTGGGATGTACCGTGGTATGCATGTACTCAGAGGACAACTTGTGGGAATAAGCTCTCTCTTTCCACTATGCGGGTCCCAGAGATGAAACTCAGATTGTCAGTTTTGGCAGCAAACGCCTTCACGTGCTGAGCCATCTCACCTTAATCTTGATGTGCTGAGATCCTTACTGTTTCCAGAATACATTTGATTTTTAGACAATTTGCACTGCCTCTTCCTCCAGTTATCTTCTCAACAGTCCTTCTCTGTCCTTCTAATTTGAAAATTAATATCATTCCCCATCCCCTTCAGCTGTCCTTCCCCTTGCCCCATTTTTCTAGAGTACTTACCACCTTCTCTTAAAATTTTATTTTTATTTTATGTGTATGTGTGTATTGCCTGCATGTAGGTAAATGTACCCGTGTCATGCAATGCCCACGGAGGACAGAAGAGGCTGTCGGATCCCCTGGAACTGGAGTTACAGACAGTTGTTAGCTGCCATGTGGGTGCTGGGATTTGAACCTGGGTCTTCTGCAAGAACAACCAGTGTTCTTAACCACTGAGCCATCTCTCCAACCCCTAAAGTACTTACCACCTTTTAATACAGTATATAATTTTCTTTTAAAATTATATTTTTCTTCTGTATCTCTGTCTGCTAGAATCTAACATTTAAGAGAGAAGAAAAAATAGTTGTCTTATTTAGTGAAGAATCTCAATCAGGTAGAATTGTTGCTGACATATTTAGATGAGGAAGTTGGATCTCCAGCTTGAAGACAGCCTGGACCAAAAAAAAAAAGCAAAATGTTAGAAAGGCAAGGAAAAGAGAAAAAAGGAGAAAGGAAAGAAGGAGGGAAAGAAGGAGGGCCTAAGGCCCTGGGTTCCACCCTCAGGTCAAATAAACAAGGTGTGAAGAGATGTGCCTACAATCCTAGCTTTCAGGTGCCTGAGACAAGGAACTGCTGAGTGTGAGGACAGCCTGGGCTACTTAGTGAGTTCAAGGCCAGACTAGGATATAAAAACAAACAAAATTAAATTAATTATGAAAAAAGCTGACATTGAAGTTTTAACACAGGAAAATTGGTAAGACAAGAAAGGGAAAAGTATAAGTAAAAACACTTTGATAGAAATAATAGACAAAATAATGTAAAACTAATTTTTGTCCTAATCATAGAAAGGAATTCAAGTTAACTAAAAACAAAGGAATTTCAACAGAGTAAAAAATGAATAGCTTTCTAGCTGGGTGCGGCGATGCACACCTTTAGTCCCAGCACTCGGGAGACAGAGGCAGGTGGATCTCTGTGAGTTCAAGGCCAGCCTGGTCTACATAGTGAGTTCCAGGACAGTTGGGGTTACAGGGAGACTGTCTCAAAAAGAAGAAGAAGAAGGAGGAGGAGAATACACAGTTACTGAGTTCCAGGTCAGCTGGGGCTACAGTGGGGAGGGGGAGGAGAGAGAGAGAGAGAAAGAAAGAAAGAAAGACAGAAAGAAAGAAAGAAAAGAAAAGAAAGAAAGAAAAAGTAAGAAAGAAAAGAGTTATTCTCAGGCTAGAGCTTAAGGAGTCAGGGTACAAATGCAAATTTGGAACTCACCACTGTGTAACTATCAATCTGTTTTCCTTTGCATCTACATAATACTGCATAGCAGGAACTAATTGATGTTTGTTGAATGTTAATATTCTCTTTAGTAAATGCTGCAAGTATTGCAGAGGGATTGACCTATAGAGTTGATCATTTTAACCTACCAATTACTAAATACCAAAAGAACTCTTATAGCCTTGACAGCATATTCAGTGAAACTGAGGTCCACAAGGACTTGGATATCTTTCTTTAGTATAAGCACAAGCCCTACCATAAACAATACCATGTCTTTGTCATAGATGAAATACTTTCCTGTTTGTGTTTCTTATTCACTGAACTTAATTCTCTAACTTTATTTTTCTTTTTAAAATTTGCTTCTACAGATCTCCTTATTCTCCACCCACAAGGTCATCATGGGAGATCTAGAGGAAACATTATTTGAAGAATTCGAGAACTATTCCTATACCTTGGAGGAATATTATTCCCCAGAGTCTGATTTGGAAGAGGAAGTACACCTGGGAATTGTTCACTGGGTCTCCCTAGTGTTATGTGGCATAGCATTTGTTCTGGGAATTCCAGGCAATGCCATTGTCATTTGGTTCACAGGTTTCAAGTGGAAGAAGACAGTCACCACTCTCTGGTTCCTCAATCTGGCCATTGCAGATTTCATTTTTGTTCTCTTCCTGCCCCTGTACATCTCCTATGTGGCCTTGAATTTCCACTGGCCCTTTGGCATCTGGTTATGTAAGGCCAATTCCTTCATTGCTCAGTTGAACATGTTTTCCAGTGTTTTTTTTCTGACAGTGATCAGCCTGGACCGCTATATCCACTTGATCCATCCTGTCTTGTCTCATCGGCATCGAACCCTAAGGAACTCCCTGGTTGTTATTATATTTGTCTGGCTCTTGGCTTCTCTAATTGGAGGTCCTGCCCTGTACTTCCGGGATATTCTGGAGGTCAATAACCATACCCTTTGTTATAACAATTTCCATGAGCATGACCCTGACCTCACCTTGATGAGACACCATGTTCTGACCTGGGTGAAATTTATCGTTGGCTACCTCTTCCCTTTGGTCACCTTGAGTATCTGCTACTTATGCCTCATCTTCAAGGTGAAGAAGCGCAGCATTCTGATCTCTAGTAAGCATTTCTGGACAATACTGTCTGTGGTCATGGCCTTTATGATTTGCTGGACTCCTTACCACCTGTTTAGTATTTGGGAGCTCACCATTCACCACAATAGCTATTTCCACCAGGTGCTGCAGGCTGGAATTCCTCTCTCTACTGGTTTGGCATTTCTCAACAGTTGCTTGAACCCCATCCTTTATGTTCTAATTAGCAAGAAGTTTCAAGTTCGATTTCGGGCCTCCGTTGCTGAGATACTAAAGCACACGCTGTGGGACGTCAGCTGCTCCGGCACAGTCAGTGAACAGCTCAGGAACTCTGAAACCAAGAATCAGTCTCTCCTGGAAACAGCCCAATGAGTTACTGCTTTCCCCAAACTCTGTGTGAGGTTTTCACGTGGGCCTTTTAGCAAACACTTCTGGGTTAAATTTCATTCTAATTTACAGCTGACCATATTTTTGTTGTTTTTGGTCAGTTTATTGAGCTCACATTTTTGTATGGATATAAACTGTAAGGAGGCTCTGCAGTCTATTCCCTACAATTTAGTGACGAATCATTCAGGCTGCCCTCTGGTGGCTGTTGTGAAGCTGACAAGCTAAAACTTTTCTTCGCTACTTTAGGCTGGGTCTGCTCCAGAACTACATTTTATTCAACAATCTATGCATCTGATTAAAGAAATCCTTCTTATAAAGCTTACCACAGCACATCAATCATCACTATTGAGACAGTATTGGGTTGTTGTTTTGGTCATCGTCTTTCTGTGTGGGTGCATACACGTGCAAACTGTGTTTGGAGGTCAACCTCAAGTGTTGTTCCTCAGGAGCCACCCACCTTTGTTGAGACAAGGTCTTTCACTGGCCTAGAGCTCAAGTAGGCTAAGCTTGTTAGCCAGCAAGCCCCCGGGATCTACCTATCTCTGCTTCCCCAACACTGAGATTACAAGTGCATGATACCATAGCAGGGTTTGATGTGGGTTCTGGGAATTGAACTCAGGTCTTCCTTGCAAGCACTCTACCAAACAGACCATCTCCCAGTCCCCTAGTCATTGCCTTTTCAGTATTTTTTTTCTTGTCTTTTTGTGATAGGGCCTCCCTGTAGCCCCAGTTGCTTGCCTCTGCCTCCTGGGTGCTGGGATTAAAAGTCAATATTATTTTTAACCTTTGTTTGAGACAGGGTCTCACAAGGTAACCCAGGCTAGTCGTATAAACTAATGAATATTCATACATTTTAGCAATAGATCAAATACATATATTCAATTTCATTAATCTATGTGTAATTTATGGATTAAATAGCTACATTGTTTTAAAACTTCCTATTTACTATCGTTTATAGTTAATAAATCACCCCAAAATCTAATCGTAAAACAATTTATCATTGATAGATCTCAACTTTGAGGATTAGAAATTTAAAAAGGCAGAGTGAGACTTGACTCTGCTTCCCATATCTGGAGCCTCAGGTAGATAATGATGATGCAAATGGCCTTAGTTTGGAAGAGCTGGGGCTGGCTAGCAAATAGCCTTACCCTGTCATTCCTCTCCCTTCCCTTCCGTCTGCTCCAGGATCCTGCTCGGGACGACCAGGCTTCTCAGTTTTAAAAGCCCACAGCATCAAGTGTTCCACCACTAAGCCACATTCTCAGCCCTCTTAAATTTTGGGTGTTGGCCTCTTCCTGATGAGGTTGCTGGAGACTGACTAGCTGGGTTCCTGCCTCCAGGGTCCTGCTTGAGTTCCTACCTTGATTTCCCTTCATGATGGATTGTGACCTAGGAGTTGTTAAGCTGTAATTTCCCCCCATCGCCCCCCCGAAAGATATGAATGTCATTCACACAGCATTATTTCCATCATATTCAATTGGCTAAAGCAAGACCAGGCTAGGTCAGATGCAAGGGGAAAGGACAGACCACCTACCTCTTGCTGACAAGTGTCCAAAATTTTGTGTTCATCTTTAGTCTGCTATGATCCCATTACAAATGCTTACGGAAAATTCCAGCTATGTACAAGTGTATATAAAATTACTAAAAATATAGGAACACATATTGATGGTCTATAGGCTGGCCCAATCTCACAACAGTTTCAAAGGGAAGGTATGAATGGCATAGCTCTATATTCTGCTCCTCTGTTTAAGTAGACACCAGTATAAGACAAATAAAATGTACCTTATCATCACTGTTCTCTGGTATTTTCTAGAATTCTCGAGCACTGTGGATCCCCAGAAAATACAATGCTGCCCTCTGCTGGCTCTCATGCTACTTACATGCTCTCTGCTGGCTTCTCCTAACCGCCTGAAAATTTTAGGCTAGGACTGTTGAATTTTCCTTAGTGAAGGTTTTGAATAGATTAATCTGATTAAATCTTTATGTGAAACTTCCCACACTGAAGGTAACCAGGCTGAGAGCAAAAGCACTGTCAGGTTTAGTGAAATAAATGATCCCAAACATACCATCTAATCTTCTGGATCCTTATCTACAAAGTATAGAAAGCTTTAAAGGGTAAATCCCCAAATTGTTTGCAGAGTAATTGCCAGGTAGAACAATGTGTTATGTTCAATCCCTAGCAAAAGTTAAACTGTTTCCAGTAGAGTACACTTGACTTAACATACTCCTATCCAGCATTTACCTGAAGACCAGGTTCAGATTTCCAAATCCAAGTGAAAATACCCCCAACACCTTACAGACCTCCACTAGAAAGAGAAGTCTGTGAAGCTACCTATATAATGCTCTTCCCGGGAAATAATGCTAACTCCAGATCACATCTAAGATGTTGAGCCTTTATAGTACAAGGCATTATTTTCAATCTGTAACATTTGCAAATGGCTATACTAATTATAATTTCCCTCCTCTGGTACTGTTACACATCTATTATCACCAAAGCTTAATTTTCAAGTGACATTTAATATTTTTTAGATTTTTTCATTTTCTGTGTGGGTGCACATGTTGAGTTGATGCTGTCCTTCCACGTGGGTTCCAGGGATTGAATTCAAGGTGCTCAGTCTTGGTGGCAAGCACCCTTAAAAGCAGAGCCATCTCAAATGGTTCAAGATTTTTTTTTTTTTAACATTTTTAGAGACTGATCATTACTGGGTGAGGGAAAGTAGGCCTTACCAACAATTTCTAGTTAAGTTGACTAGACTCCAGTGGATGTATTTCCACAGGACATCTGGGTATAAATGTTGACTGGATAGGACTTAACATGTATAGTGGAATACATGAGGTCCAATGGGAGGTAGAGGTCTAAATTTGAAAATGAACTGTTGTATAGGGTTGGAGGCCTGGCACAGCTGTTAAAGGCTCAGGCTCACAACTAAAAAGATTAAGAACTGTTATATGAAATGTTAAAAAGTTCAATAAAACTTTTTTTTTTTTTAAGGGTTGGAGACATGGCTCAGCAGCTAAAAGCACTGGCTACTCTTACAGAAGACCCAGGTTGAATTCCAGCCCCCACATGGTAGCTAACCAGTCCTAACTCCAGTTCCAGGGGATCCGATGCCCTCTTCTGACCTCTGTTGGCATTGCATGACACGTGTGCCCTTACATGCAAACAATACACTCATACATATACTAAAAATAATAAAAATATTTTGAAAGAATTTTACCTGGAGAAATGGCTCTGAGGTTAAGAGCATTAGCTGCTCTTGTAGGGGATCCAGGTTCAATTTCTAGCACCCACATAGCAGCTAACAACCATCCGTAATTCCAGGGGATCTGACACCCTCCATGGCCACTGCACAACACATGTGCACTTACATAAATGTAGACAATACACTCATACATAAAATTCAAAAAAATATTTCTAGCTGGGTGTGGTGGCACACACCTTTAATCCCAGCACTCAGGAGGCAGAGACAGGTGGATCTCTATGAGATCAAGGCTAACTTGGTCTACATAGCAAGTTCCAGGCCAGCTGAGGCTATAGGGAAACTATCAGCATGCTATCAAACTGCATCACGTGCCACGCCTGGTGCCCATGGAGGCCAGAAGAGTCAAATCCCATAGAACTGGAGTTAGCACAGATGTTTGCTGCCATGTAGGTGCTAGGAATTGAACCTGGATCCTCTGCAAGAGCAACCAGTGTTCAAAGCAAATAAGCCTTCTAGCCCTCCCTTTTTAATAATCAATCCCAATTTGAAGACATTGGGTCACAACAAACCAGTCACCAGTATCATGCACTGTTGAGGATAGGATGAATGTAGAATTAAACTGCAATTCTACAATTGCTAAATGTTTAATAATTTGTGTGCAGGAGCATCACGTGGGTCCTTGGGGATTGAACTCAGGTCCTAAAGCTTGAGCAAGTGCCTTTACCCCCACATACACTTCCACTTTTTTTTTTTTTTTGAGGCAGGGTCTTACTATGTATCCCTGGCTGGCTTCAAAACCCAGAGAACCATTTGTCCCTGCCTCCTAAGCCTGGGATTAAGGGTGTGCACCACCATACCCAGTCAAATTATTATTTAAGAATTATGGGGCTGAAGCCCAATGTGGTAGTGCACGCCTTTAGTCCCAGTACTCAGGAGGCAGAGGCAGGCAGCTGTCAGTTCAAGGCTAGCATGGTCTACATAGTGAGTTTCAGGTCAGCTGGGGAGACCCTGTCTCAAAAAGACCAAAAAGAAAAAAAAAAAAAATTATGGGGCTAGAGAAATCGTTCATCAGTTAAGATCACTAGCTGCTCTTAAGAGAGGAGCCAGGTTCAGTTCCTAGCACCCACATAGCAGCTAACAACCGTCTATAACTCCAGTTCCAGGGGAATCCAATACCCCTCTGACCTCCATGGGCATTGCATGACAAAGGTGCACTTACATTATGTGTAGGCAATATACTCAACACACACACAAATATTAAAAACAAAGAATTATAGTCATTGACCCCTTTCCCTCTGAAGATATACACCATTCCTTACACAGAATCAAAAGTGAAGGGTTATTCCTTCAAGCTTTTATTTAAATGTACTGATGATAAGATTTTAGATCTTGTTAAAAGCAGCCACGTCCATGGACTGCACATAGTCCTCAAACGCAGTAATCTGCTCCTCCAGCATATCTGTTCCAACTTTATCATCTTCAACTACACATTGTATTTGAAGCTTTTTAATTCCATATCCCACTGGAACCAATTTAGCTAAAAAAAGAACATTAAGAAAAAAAAGTTAGAGAAGTCCTATTGATGAGACGAAAATCTATGCCAATTCTAAATGCTAATTTTAAAATGCAATCATTAAACTTACAAGAGCCCCACACCAAGCCATCTGCTTGAATGCTTCTGACGCACTCCTCCAATTTTGCCATATCTGTCTCATCATCCCAAGGTTTCACATCTAGTAAGATGGAAGACTTTGCTACAACTGCAGGTTCTACAAAAAGATTAAGAAAGGCATTACTTAACACTCAAAATACATATTCTCATCCAAGACCAAATCTCAATTTGTTTTGAAACACATCTATCAAAATCAAAATCAAACAGCAACAAAACCCAGGAAAACCACCACCACCTACAGAATGCATCTTGTGTCTGTCACACACGTGCTATACCTACTTTCTGTTTGGCTAAGAAAGAGGCATTAAATTGTGCAACAGTTTCTTTCCCACAGAGGAATGCCACAACTGCTATCATGAAAACAGCTGCAGACCAGTAGCTGTGGCAGTTTCACAGACATGTACCTGCCTCCACTAGGACTAAAGGCATTCACCACCACACACAAGTTACGACGACAAAATGACCTACTTTTGGCTTTCTTCGATTCATACTGTGCAAGACGTTCTTCTCGGAGCCTCTTTGCTTCTTCGCTTTCCTACACAGAAAATCATTTTACAAAGCTGGTTATTCTTCTGCTTAAATTTAGTGGCAGGGTCATCCCCCAAATGACCAGATTTATCAGAAAAAAGCAAATCCATCACGAACTCAGCCGAAAGATGGTGATTTGATTTTATTCATCATGTAACTGGTGAGAATTTTTAAAAAGGCAAATAATAAAGTGAAGCCAGGATTCAAAACCCAGGCCATTTTGCAACATCTGTGCTTTTGCATAAAGACATAGTACCTATCAATTTACTCTTAAAGACACCATACCTCTTCCTCATCAGATCCAAAGAGGTCAATGTCATCATCATCTTTAGCATCTGCAGTTCCACTTCCTGTGGTGTCTTCCACAGTGGCAGGGCCATACTTGCCCAGAGATTTCTTCACTCCTGGCAGGCTTAAAAAGAAAATTTACATTAGATTGATACAGCATCCTTTTCTGGGAAATACATGAAATTGTTCTTTCCCCACCATCACTAAATTTTGCTCTAGTAATTCATCCTTCAGCATAATCCCAGGTAAATAATTTTATGTCTAATTCTTTACCCAACAAACAGTACCGTGAGAGATATATTCAATACTCACTATGATTTACTCTTTCACAAAGAACATCTCTGTTTGAGATTTCATTAAGTATGCTCAGTTCCATTCTTAATGAACTGGAGTCCACTTTCCCAAACTTCCACCCTCGTTTGTAGTTTCAGAAGAATGGTCAAGGAATCAATGAGCCACCCTCTCACCCCAGCGGTGGCCCCCCCAGGTCAGGGTCGAAGAACATTGGCAGGGAGGTGTGGGGAAAGGTTGAACTGCGGTTGTCCACGTTCTACCTGTTCTGTGAAAAAATGGAGGACTTCAGTCTCTTGGCTGAATTTCACAAAGAAATTCAGCCCACAATATCCCAACAGAGCTAAAGAAACTTCAATCTGGGTCCAATTTTGCCACGTGAAAATCCTGGTTATGCTCAGAAAGCACCCTTTTATTATTCTTCGGATAGATACAAAGATATTTTACCTGGCTTTTTCCTTTTCATATGACTTGATGTGATTATACCAACGGAGGGCATGACACAAGTCAGCAGGAGGTGGGCCTGCGACTGCTTCAAATACTGCCACATCTGCTTGTGATGGGACATACCTGCCGGTGACACAAAAACAAGTGCACACACCTTTAATAGAAGACACAAACACCAGCAAGTAAATGACAAATCCTGCATCTGTCCAACTAACTAGTGCTAACCGGCCTATTTCAGAGTTAGCCACAGGAATGCTTATCCCGCAGGAGACCTCAAGAGTTACCATTTTCAAGGCAGCTCTAGCCAGAGGTTAACATTAACTGGACAAAAACGGGGAAGAAGCCTTCGTCGAAATACATTTTAATTCTTGTACTCGCAGCTCCCGCAGGGAGGACGTGCTCCAGCTGCATCTGGGCCTTGGGAGACCGAAGCTCGGCTCTTTCCGTCTTACCTTCGGAAGGCCGCAGCGGCCTAACCTCCTGCGCCCTGAGGCTGTGCCACGTGGCCCCAACACCCAGCCTAGAAACCTCAGGGCCGCCCGGCCTCCCGGCTCACCCCTCGATGTAGCTCTTGTCCGCCAGGTAATCATTGAGCAACTGGAGGCCGGCGGGGCTTTTCAGGTCTCCGAAACCCATGGCGTCGGCTGGATCCTGGAGCCGGCAGCAGCGGAGGGAAGGAGCACAAGGAGGTCACGCCTAGCGCAGAGAGGAAAAAAAAAGGCCCTAGCCAGCCGGAAAAACCCTTATATAGATGGAGGCGTTTCCCGCTGCGCAGTGTGGGGTTAAAGGTCAAAGTACGTCACTAGTCTCACTCCTCCTGGAAAACCGGGGACTTCTGAATTCAGTGGCCCACAACTGCCCGCGGGCCTTTCTGTGTGTTTGGAAATAAATTAATAAAAGGGACATTTCTTAAATTCCTTTCGCACGGATTCCAAAGCTAAGGGAACCGCCCCTTAAAGAGCCGAAGATGAACGAAAGTGCTGGGCGTGAGGCTTCGGCTACTTCCGGCGGAACTGCAGGTCCCAGTCGTCCTCTTCGTCCCCGCCTCCGCCCTGCCGTCTGTCAGGCTGACGGAAATTGCCGAACGGGAAATTGTAGTATCTGGGTTTATGGTCCCTCCTGGCTTTCCGTCTTGCAGGTCCGGCTGCCGGAGTTAGCCGATGCCGCCATATTGAATAAGTGACCGGGTCTCTGGATCTGAGAGATCCCGGCAGACCAGTGAAGCGTCCTGGTGGGCTCCGGGGAAAAGGTGAGGACATGTTTGGGTGGGAAGGCTGAGGTGCTTCAAGCGGCGTTTCACTTCTCGAGCAGACTGTTTTCTTTGGTTCAGGCGACTCCGTCTCCTCTTGTCCTTGACTGGGCACAGCGTCCAGTTCCGCTACTCCGGAACTTGGGGAGCCGGCAGGTCAGGGCTTTAGCCTTGGTTTCTGTATTAATGGAGCAGAAAGGAAGATCAGGAGACCCTGGGGCCGGAATGCAGGCTTGCGAGCGAACTTTGTCTCTGAAGGGGAAAAGTGGATATGACCTGGTCAGGATGCCCTTGAGATTCCCGGGAAAGAACCAATGTTAAGGTGACGGAGGCCTAAAGACAGCGTTTTCCCCAAATTTCCACATGCTACAAGTACCTGGAACAGTGTAGCAGTGAACATTGTTTACTTACAGTTATGAAACTGTCCACATCTCTTACTGGTGTTTGTTTTTGTCCTTTGTCATGTTGGGTAGCACTTTGTTCTGTCTCGGACAGGGAAACAGCTTTTTGAAAACTTAGCTCAAAGCCCAACTGCTAATCACGAAGCTTCGTTGTTTTCGAGTGCTTGGGATATAAGACTTGTACTGTAAAGTCATGGGTCAAACAGTTCTGTACACACACGAATTTAGACTATAAAAAAATGCAGCTTGAATTGTTTTCGGTGAATAAACAGGTTCCTTTTTTCAGTGAATGTTTTTTCCTCATTGAATTGTGCATCATTAAATGAATTGTTAAAAGCCACAGTATCAGCACTGTCTTCCAGAAAAATTCCAGAAAAATTGTCTTCTGTAAATTACAGACAAGATATTAGAGATGGATATGCCAGGTTTGGTGGTGCATGTGTGTAATGTCAGCACTGGGGAGGCTGATACAAGAGGATTGCTGAAGAGTTTGAGCCCAATCTGAGCTACCTAGCCAAACCCTGCCTCAAAATGCGCGCACACACACGACAAATTCAGTTATGTATGAAAATCATACATAGATATATGGTAAATTCAGTTAGCAAACTGCTGCAAGCCAGAACTAAGTTCATAAAGAAGACTGAAATGGGTGCTGAAGAGATGGCTCGGCAGTTAAGAGCACTGGCTGCAGTTGGAGAGGACCCAGGTTCAGTTCCCAGCACCAACCTAGTGGCTAACAACAGTTGATAACTTAAGTAAATATGCTTACATTCATGAAGGCAAACCACTCATACATGTAAAATATAAATACATAAAAATATTTTCAGGTTGTAAAAAAAAAAAACAAGACTGAAATGGGTGATGTGACTGGGAAGGAGTTAGGAAATTTTTAAATAGGCTAGTAAGGAAAGTGAGAAAAGATCCTTTAAACCAAGACTAGAAGAGTAGAATGGACCAGAAAGATTGACAAGAAGAGCCTTTCCCTATGAGGCCAGAGAGAGGAGGGTTGGTGTAGAAACTGTTGAAGCCTGGAACTTAGTAATACCCAGCCAAGAAGAGATGGTGGTGACGTGAATAAAGTAGTAACTACTCCAAGGTAATTGCCTGAATGTGTGTAAATGCTCCCGTATCATGCAGTGCCCCTGGAGGAGAGAAGAGGGTATCGAATCCCCTGAAACTGGAGTTACATATCGTTGTTAGCTGTCATGTGGGTGCTGGATTCAAACCCAGGTCTTCTGCAATAACTTAACCGCTGAGCCATCTCTCCAGCCCAATTTATTTATCTTTTATGTGTATGAGTATTTTACTTGTATGTATGTAAAATGTACCACATGCATGCAATACCCACAGAAGCCAGAAGGGGGTGTAAGATTCCCCCTAGAACTGGCATTGGAGGTGGTTGCTAGCCACCCTTTGGATGCCACTGTGTGTTGGTGTGTAAGTCAAAGGACAGCTGATGGAAGTTGGTTCTTTTCACCATGTGGGTCCTAGAGATTGAACTCAAGTCATCAGGCTTGGCAGTAAGTGCTTTTACTTGCAGAGCCATCTCTCTTCCCTGTGATGGTAATGTCAACTTGGCACTATCTAGAATCACTTGAAAGAAAGTCTTAATGAGGGATTATCTAGATCTGGTTGGCCTATGGGCATGTCTGTGGATGGGCCCATTCCCTGGGCTGGGACCTAGACTGAATGAAAAGGATCAAGAGTGAGCATGAATGCATTAGTTCTTTTTTTAAAAAATATTTTATTTGTTATTGTTATTTTATGTATATGCATGTGTTGCCTACATGTAGGTAAGTGCATCCATTTCGTGCAGTGCCTGCAGAGGACACACAGATGAGGCTGTCAGATCCCCTCCAGATCCCATGTCGGAACTGAAGTTAACAGTTGTTAGCTGCCGTGTGGGTGCTAAGATTCGAACCTAGGTCTTCTGAAAGAACAGTCACTGTTCTTAACCACTGAGCCATCTCTCCAGCCCCACATTAATTCTTTTCTCTCTGTTCTTGAGTATGGATGTGATGTGACTAGTTGAATCAAGTTCCTGCAGCCTTGACATCCCTGCAGTGATGGGCTGTGACCTGGAATTGTGAGCTTAAGTAAATCCTTTCTCCCCTAAACTGTTTTGGTCAGAATATCTTTTAAGAAATGGATTTATTTTATGTGTATGAGTGTTTTGCCTGCACGTATGTAAGTGTTCCATGTGCGTGCATTGCTAGTGGAGGTCAGAAAAGGGCATTGGAGCCCCTGGAACTGGAGTTACTGATGGTTGTTAGCTGCCATGTGGGTGCTGGGAATCAGACCTGGTCCCCTGCAAGAGCAGTAAGTGTTCTTAGCTGCTGAGCCATCTCTCTAGTCCCTTGTCTGGGTATTTTGTTATAGCAATTATAAATGAAACTAAAACAAGTATCCAGTATAGTTTTGAAAATAATTTACCTTAATATTTTCTCATGTAATAAAGATGCAGTTGTCTTCCATATCTGCAGATTCCACATCCTCAAATTCAATGAATTGTGGATCACAATTATTCAGAAAGAAGTTCCAGAAAATTCCAAACCACAAAACTTGAGTTTCCTATATACAGTGCTAACCTGAATCCACAAAAATGAAGTGATAATGTAGGCAAATACTCTTCCATAGTCTCTTGCCCATTTCAGGGATCCTTAGTCTCTCTCCAAGTCCTTTGGTCCTTTGTTTGATCATTGTTCATCAAATCATGTTCTCTTTACCCACATACTCTGGAGTTAAGCCTCTTATGGGATGGCTGTAATTGTTCTTTTATTTATTTTTTGAGAACAGGGTCTTATGTATCTCAGTTTGGCCTCAAACTCAATATATAATGGGGGAGGGGGGTGATCTTGAACTTCTGACCCTCCTGTCTCCACTTACCCAAATGATTTGATTACAGACCTATACCACCATGCCCAGTGCCTGGTATGATGCTGGGGTAGAACCCAGGGATTTCTATATGATACATTAAGGACTCTACCAACTGAGCTACGTCCCCACCATATTTCTATTGCTACCTGAAAATATGTTTAAAACACATACCAAGGCTGGCTAAATGGCTGCCAAATCTGACAGTGTGAGTTTGATCCCCTGGACCCACATGGAAAGAGAGAACTGACTCCTGAAAGTTGTCCTCTCGTGCACATGTGCTAGCATGCACAAAATAAATTAGTAAGTAATGCCCACATACTAATCTGGACATGGTGTATGCCTATAATCCTAGTCTGAGATACATGAGACCCCACCAAACAACAACAAAACAAACAAGACACGAGTGATGCTGCAGATGTTTCTTTCTTTCTTTTTTTTTTTTTTTTAAGATCTCACTATATAATCCAAACTGACTTTAATCTCATTCTGTATCCCAGGTTGGCTTTGAAGTTGCCTGAATCCTCCTGTCTTAGCTTTCACAGTGCTAGTTATATACACATGTGCTACCATACCGGACACATAAATTTATTTCTTAGCTGGAGCTATGCAGTATTGCATTTGAGGCTGGATGGTCAACATAGTCTGGTTTTTTCATTTCCTGCCTAAAATAAGACAATTTTTTTTTTTTTTTTCTTTTGGTCTCTTTGAAACAGGGTCTCCCTGTAGCCCTTGCTGTCCTGGAACTCGGTATGTAGACCAGGCTGGCCTCGAACTCACAGAGATCCGCCTACCTCTGCCTCCCAGATACTGGGATTAAAGACGTGCATCACCATACCCGGCCAACTAAGACAATTTTTATTTTGTAAGTGAAACTACTGTTGTATCAGAGACAATATGTCAGTATGAAATATAAATTACTGATGGTTGTTTTTTTTCCCTGAAATGCTGCAAATGAAACCAAGGCCTCATGTGTGCGAGGACAGGCCCTCTATGACTGAGCCTGTTCATTGTTGACTTTTAGTATGTTGGTGCTTTGAGCCAATTCAGATTTTCTTTTATATAAACATCAGTATTGTTTGGTTTGGTTTTGGTTTTTAGACAGAGTCTCATACTGTAGCCCAGAGTGGCCTGGCACTCACTATGAAGCTCATGGTGGCTTTAAACTCAGTCCTCCTGCCTTAGCCTCCTAAGTGCTAGGATTACAAGAGTGAGCCACTACACCCAGTTGCTGTTTTTTCTTTTCTTTTTTTTTAATATGATAGGGTAGCCCATGTTGGCTTCAAACTTAGCTCTTCTTGCTTCATTTTTCTCAGTGCTTGTATTACAGGCCTGAACCGACTACCACACCTACCTGGCTTCATCAATAGTTTTTAATGGGACAAGTGCTACTTACTCTGGAACTTAGTGGTAAGATTATTTGGTGACTTGTTTTTAAAAAGGCACTGTGCTAGATCTTCAGGAAAGGAAAATGACTAAATTCTCAACTTACTGTCTAGTAGGTACTAAAATTGATTACCAACTTGCAGTTTAACATTGTGAATTTTTTCTCCCTTTGCTTGGGATATGGCTCAGGACCAATGCAGATTCTACTGAAATGATCTACCACTAAGCTACATACTCAACCCAAGTTTAGAAAGCAGAATAATTAAATATATACACAGTGTGTGCTGGTAGTAAAGGAGCACAATGGGGAGAGGGCAGGAGAGGTGGCTTAGGAATTAATCTGTTGCAGAGGACCCAGGTTCGGTTCCCAGCACCCACATTGGTGGCTAACAACCTTCTGTAGCTCCAGTTCCAGAGGATCTGCAGCCCTTCTTCTGGCCTCTGTGTACATTGCATGCACTGTGGTACACTTACATACACATGTAGGGAAAACGTTCATACACACAAACTTTTTTTTAAAAAAGAGCACAATGGAAGAAGACAACTGATTGTCGGTGGCCAGTACTGAATAAATGAAATTCAACTTCCACTGGCAGTTACTGAGCTCTTAGTTAGTAATATCTGCACCAGGAAATACTGCTTTCTTCCTGCTCTACAGAGAATGGACCAGTAACTTAGTTACCAAAAAGTACTAGTAGATAAGAGACTTGGTGTCTCCAAATTCAGTATGGGAAATTGTAAATTAATGTCAGTAAGGAATTAAATAAAATGAAATCTGAATTAATGAGATTTCCTATTGTAAGTCATCATCTATGATAACTACAGAATTTAGTGCTCACACTGTCTTTTTTTTCTCTCTCTTTTTTAAAAAATATGGGGACTGAAGAGATGGCTCAGCAGTTAAAAGCATTGGCTGCTCTTGCAGAGGACCTGGGTTTAATTCCCAGTACCCAAATCGTGGCTAACAACTATCTGTAACTCCCATTTCCAGGGGACCCGATACCCTCTTCTGGCCTCCGTGGCATTGCTGGACATGGGTGCACTTACATACATGCAAGCAATACACTCATACACATAAAATAAAATAATCTAAAAAAATATGGTCTCACTATATAACCTATGCTGACCTCAAACTCACTGTGTAACCCAGGCTTGGCCTTGAACTTGACCCGAATCATATATATACTATGTCCTATGCACTGTGCACTTAGTACTGCTAGCAGTATTGAAAGTTTTTTACTATTGATACATTCTAATCACATACTTTTCCTTCCTAATAACTTCTAAAGTTTTAAAAGAAAAAAAGTTGGGTATCATGGCATACACCTGTAACTAGCAGTTTGGAGATAAAGGCAGGAGGACCAGAAGTTTGAGGCCAGCCTGAGCTACATGAGACCCTGTCATCAAAAAAACATTAAATTTTTTTCAAAAGAAACATTATAGTTTTAGATGCTTACTTAGCTCATATTCTCACAGGATCAGACAAAAAGTCCATACTTGATCATGTGAGTGCACATGTTCAGATAACTTCTGTTTGCCTGTGTGTCTCAGTTTAACTGGTAATGCTTATGTGCATCATCAAACATTTTATTTGTTCATTTTTGAGACAGGGTCTCATTGGCTGGCCTAGAACTTGCTATGTAGACCAGACTGGCCTTGAGTTCACAGAGATTTACCAACTTCTGCCTCCCAAGTAATGGGATTATTTTATTTTACAAATGTATTTTATTTTATAAAGTTAAAAAATTTTATGAAAGCATCTTGCTATATAGTCTAGGATGACCTGGGATTTATGGTCTAATTTACCTCAGCTTCCCAGCCTCTAGTCGTTAACCCTTTAGACCACTGTTTGTTTGTTTGTTTTTTAATTAAAAATTTTTTTTTAATTTTATGTGTATGAGTGTATTGCCTGCATGTATGTGAGTGCACCTGTGTCATGCAATGCTGTGGAGGTCAGAAGAGGGCTTCGGATTCTCCTGGTACTGGAATTAAGAACGGTTTGTAGCCGCCATGTGGGTGCTGGGAATCGAACCTGGGTCCTCTGGAAAAGCAGTCAGTGCTCTTAACCACTAAGCCATCTCTCCAGCCCCTAGACCACTGTTTTTGACTTAAGCACTTTGGATACTTCTGGCATTGTAGGATGTTGTGCATGCCAGCACACTCCTTCCCCAACCCCATTGTGAACAATGTCTCCAGATATTGCTGATAACTCCTTGACTCCCAAGGGAAAAAAAAAAACTCCCAGCTGAGAATCACTGTTTTATTTTAAAAATTTTGTTTTCTTTTGTTTTAGTAGTGCTAGAAATTGAACCTAGAGCCTCCGGAATGCAGGCTACGTGTTGTACCATTGAGATACATATCCAGCCCTCATTTTGCCTTCTGTTTTTGAGATAGAGTCTCATAAATTGCTGGGGCTGGCATTGAACTCACTTAAAGTCCAGGCAGGCTTTGAACTTTAGACCCTGCCACCTTAGTGTTCCAAGTACCTGGGATTACAGGCCTGTAACACCAGATCCAATGGAGAGGTTTTTTTTGGTTTTTTTTTTTTGGTCTTTTTTGTAGCCATAGCTAACCTGGAACTTGTTATGTGATCCAGGGTCTCCCTGTAGTCACAGCTGGCCTGGAACTCACTATGTAGACACGGCTGGCTTGTCTCTGCCTCCCATGCCGGGCTGATAACCATTGTTTTAAAGCTTATTTTATACCAGCTCTTAGGGATAGGTACTGAAAGTAAAGCGATTCCCTGCATTCATAATACATTCAGGATAAAAGCATATAAGCAGATAATTATAAATCTATGAGATAAACATACCACTCAGAACAGGAAAATGACTCTCAAGACATAGCAAAGGTTTTTGGCTTGTGAGCTATCTCAGAATATCATTTATAATACATACATAATCAGAATGCATACTGGAGCCAAGTATGGTGGCACTCAGGAAGCTGAGGCAGGAGGATCACCTCAAGATCAGCCAAGGTTATATAGCAAGATTCTGCCTAAAAAAAAAAAAGATGCATACAGCTAA
The DNA here is from genome assembly GCF_000622305.1 of Nannospalax galili. Taxonomy (NCBI): domain Eukaryota; kingdom Metazoa; phylum Chordata; class Mammalia; order Rodentia; family Spalacidae; genus Nannospalax; species Nannospalax galili. Next base: position 3,563,308 of record NW_008349068.1, on the reverse strand, counting down.
GAAAGGCATTTTTTTTATGTAGCTATTATTGATAAGTATGGTTATTTTTTCAGTTTATTTTACTATAGTCTCATTTCTTTTCCTTTTTTCTTTTTAGATAGGGTTGTCTGTATCCCAGCCTAACCTCAAACCTCCTTTGTAGCAGATGACCTTGAATTTCCCATTCTCCTGGGTGCTAGGAATATAGGCATGTGCCACTGCACCCAGTTTATGCTATGTTGAAGTTGGAACCCAGGACTTCCTACATGCTAGGCAGGTACTCTACCAGCTGAGCTATATCCCCAGTCCTCACCTTTACATTGCATTGCAAAGCCAGAATTGGGGGCTGGGGACATAGCTCAGGTTGATACAGTACTTGCCTACCTATATGAGACCCTGTCTGCAAAACAAAACAATGACGGTCACTATATATTAACTACTCCATCTTAGCTACTTGCCATTGCATTAGCTAATGTCTCTAGACCAAGTATGATATGTAGAATTTGAGGACAAACATCAGGACTTGTGAATATTCTGTAAAATAATGTTTATGAAATATTTTGAACATAAAATGATACCAAAATGTTTAAAATTGGGTGTGGTTTTTGTTTTCTCTCACTTTACAATATAACCCATTTTTTTGTTTTATCTTTAGGAAACATGTTAAGGATACCTGTTAAAAGGGCCTTAATAGGCATTTCTAAGTCTCCTAAAGGATATGGTAAGTTTTTGTTTTTATATTCATGAGGAACTTTATCTTTGTAACTTCCATGGTCTAGTAAATATTTCTTCAGAAACTCCGAACCCATAGTTTATTTATTTTATATAAATGTAGAAACAGAATCCAATTTTCAGAATAATTTTCAGAATAAAACTTTACCTTCTTTAGTTTACAAAAATCATCACATAGGGGCCTGGAGAGATGGCTCAGTGGTTAAGAGTACTGGCTTCTCTAGTAGTGGACCCAGGTTCAGTTCCCAGCACCCACATGGCAGCTAATAACCATCTGTAACTCCAGTTCCAGGAGATCCAACTCCCTCTTCTGACCTCCATGGGTGCTGCAGGACATGAGTACACTTATATACATGTTGGCAATGCACTCAAACACATAAAATAAAAACAATAAATGAAAAAGTTCATCATATAATAGAAAATATTAGGAACTGTGTTCAATTCCAAAATAAAAACAATGATCTTATTGTTTTTTAAGAGTGGTATTAAAGCTGGGCATGGTGACGCATGCCTTTAATCCCTATACTCTGGAGAAAGTAGATCTCTGTGAAATTGAGGCCAACCTGGTCTACAAGTTCAGAGTACTGGCTGCTCTTGCAGAGGACTTGGGATTGGTTTTGAGGACCCACATGGCAGCTAACAATAATCTATAAAATGATGCTTATGAAATATTTTGAAACCATAAAACAGTATCAAAATGTTTGTAATTGGGTGTGGTTTTTGTTTTCTCTCACTCTACAGTATAACCCAGGGAGATCCGATGCCTCCTTTGGCCTCCAAGGACATTGCATGCATGGGTACATTTACACTCATACACATAAAATAGAAAATAAGGGACTGGAGAGGTAACTCAGTGGTTAAGAGCACTGGCTGCTCTTACAGAAGACCCATTTTCAAATCCCAGTACCCATGTGTCAGCTAACAACTGTCTAGCTCTAGTTCCAGGGAATCCAAAGCCCTCTTGTCCTTCACTGGCACTGCACAACACAGTTGCACTTATACATATGTAGGTATAACACTCATACACGTAAAATAAAAATAAATTAAAATTTCTAAAAGTCAAAATTAAATTTAGAAACAAAAAGTGGTATTCCAACTGGAGCGATGACTCAGCAGTTAAGAGCACTTGCCTCGAGTTCAGTTTCCAACATCCACATGATAGTTCACAACCACTTTCACACACACAGCGCACATATATACACTCACACGTACACATAAATAAATTTCTAAAAATTTTATTATTTTTATTTTATGTGTTTTGAGTTATTGCCTGCATGTGTATAAGTGCACTCATGTTGCACAATGCCCATGGAGATCAGAAGAAGGTGTTGGATTTCCCCAGAAATTGAGTTACAGGTTACATGGTTGTTACCCACCATGTAGGTGCTGGGAATTGAACCTGGATCTTCTGCAGGAGCAATCAGTGCTTTTAAACACTGAGCCCTCTTTCCATCCCCAATTTTTTTAAAATGATATTAAAGTCTCTTTAAACTACTATTAAAACTGGCTCTATTTTTTTTTTTTTTTTTTTTTTTTTTGTCTTTGAAACAGGGTTTTCCTGTAGCCCCAGCTGGTCTGAAACTCACTATGTAGACCACGCTGGCCGCGAATTCACAGAGAGCCACCTGCCTCTGCCTCCCAAGTGCTGGGATTTAATTCTTTTTATTTAATGTGTATGAGTGTTATGCCTACATGTACATATGTACACCCATGTTGTGGCAGTGCCTGTGGAGGTCAGAAGAAGGCACTGGATCCCTTGGAACTGGAGTTACAGATGGTTGTTAGCTGCCTTGTGGTTGCTGAGAATCAAACCCAGGTCCTCTGCAAGAGCAGCCAGGGCTCTTAACTGCTGAGCCATCTCTCCAGCCCCCAATGATATGTTTAATAGTCAGAAAGGGTCTCCCTGTAGCCCCAGCTGTCCTGGAACTCACTATGTAGACCAGGCTGGCCTCGAACTCACAAAGATCTGCCTGCCTCTGCCTCCCAAATGCTGGGATTAAAGATGAGCCCCACCATGCCTGGCCTAATTTGATATTTTTAAAAGCTTACCTCTAGAAAAAAAAGGAATAGGGTAAAATGAAATTTTTTATTGTAGTTAATCCATTAGCCTCTGCTATAATTCACCTTTGTTTTTTTGTTTTTTCTCTTACTGTTTTGATGGTCAGTCCGAACAACTGGCACAGCAGCAAGCAACTTGATTGAAGTATTTGTTGATGGTCAGTCTGTCATGGTGGAACCAGGAACTACTGTCCTACAAGTAGGCATATGTTCTAATTATTTTATTATTTTTGTTACTGTATGTGTTCTCTGATTGTTGTTTAAAAAAAAACAAACAATGACCAGTTTGTTTCTTTATATTGTCTAGTTTGAAAATAATCCATATATCAAAATTATGGAAACAGTTTATTTTTTCGATCTTGATATTTCAAAGTGAGTTATATATTCTTGGCATTCTTGGTGAATAATAGTAATTTAGCTTACCATAGTCACTGTGATTAAGCTTGTAAAAAAATAGCCTGTTTATTTTAGGTCTCATTTTTATATACCTTTCTGTTTTTAATAATATTTCTAGGAATGTGTCCTACAAAAGAGGTAAGTGAAGGGTAGTATGTTCTTAAATTCATGCCTAAATTTTTAATTTCTCCAGAAATAACATATTTGGTCATAGAGATGTGATGCTTCGTTACATCTGTAGATTTTCACAGAACTAAATGTTTGTTTCAGCAGATATTTCTAGACTATGCCGGGCATGGATAGATGTGTAAATACTAAATATTAGCAAAGGCATTTTCAAGGTCCAATGGAAGATGTTTTGGCCTGAGTAGGAGATGATGGAAAGATGGCAGACAGAAGCATTTCAGGTGATCCCTGAGAAGGTTTAATGGTTCAGTAGGTCTGTTTATATGTGAATAGGGAGAACATATATATCCAATGGAAAGGCTAAAGCAGATAACTTGTTGTGATTAGGAAGCTTCAGTTTGGCTGATAAAACATAAGATGTTAGAAGCTGAGATGCCTGAAAATCAAGTGCCTTAAGAAGGGATGGTCAACAGCTGCCTGTTGAAAGAGCTTGCTGTTTGAGTTATCTGATACTTCGGTGACTTCTAAATATTGTGCCAGTGACTTTAGGAGAAAATAGCAAAGAAAAGGAGGGAGGGAGGGAGGGAGGGAGGGCTGAAGTAAGATAAGGGTAGCTTGTATTTGTGGAATGGGAGGGTGGGGGAGGGACTTAAAATAGTAGCAAAGGGAAGAAATGTGTGTTCAGGGATTAGTAAGACCCCTAGATAATCAGCCTTTGGGAATGATGGAGAAAAGGAAAATTTGGAGATTCTTGTTTGTTTATTTGTTTGTTTTTCTTTTCAATTTATTTGGGGATATAGATAGAGGTGGAAATAGGTTGTTCTGTAGAAATATATATATATGAAAGTCCTGTTTAAGTCTGGAACTTGGAGATGTGAACTTGAACTGTCAGGGCTACTGCTAAAAGTTTACATGTAGTCATGTGGAATGTGAACTAGTATGAAGGCTGATATGATGTCTGTCTTGTTCAATTTTAAGCCTGCTGTATTTAGCACTGTAAAAACTTAACACAGCTGGGCACGGTGGTGCATGCCTTTAATTCCAGGACTTAGGAGGCAGAGGCAGGCAGATCTCTTGAGTTTGAGGTCAGTCTGGTCTATATTGTGAGTACTAGGCCAACTAGATCTACATAGTGAGACCCTATCTCAAAACAATGATAACAACAAAAACTTAATATGTTGTTATGCAACAGCTAAAACATTGGAAATTATAAGATTACTTTTGAAGGAGAGCCAAAGATTGAAGAACTGTAGAGTATATTTGAACATGTTTATAGGCTACAAGGAGGAAGTTACAGATAGAACTGGATTTCTTTTACTTGGCAAATAGACAATGGGAAAATATTTGGCCAGAGTATGTGAATACTGGCTTGGGTATATGGTACAAAAAAATTGAACTAGAGAGGCTGGAGATATGCTCAGTGGTTAAGAGCACTACAGCTAACAACCATCTGTAACTACAGTTCCAGGGGATCCAAGGTCCTCTTCTGACATATGTGGGCATTGCACAACACAGGTGCACTTATACACACAGGCAATAAAAATTGTGTATATATATTATATATATGTATATGTATGTATATATATTGGTTTTTTTGAGACAGGGTTTCCCTGTAGCTCCAGCCAGCCTGGAACTCACTATGTGGACCAGCCTGGCCTTGAATTCACAGAGATCCACCTGCCTTTGCCTCCCGAGGGCTGGGATTAAAGGCATGCGCCACCATGCCCAGCTAATGAATATTTTTAATTTTTTTTTTAAAAAATGGATTGGGGCTGGAGAGATGGTTAGGTGGTTAAGAGCACTGGCTGCTCTTGCAGAAGACTTGGGTTTGGTTCCCAGCACCCACATGGCAGCTAACAATCATTCTTACTTCCAGTTCCAGGGGCTCTGACGCTCTCTTCTCACATCCACGGGCATTGTACCACATGGGTACACCTACCTACATGCAAGCAATACACTCATACATATAAAATAAAAATTTAAAAAAAAATCAAACTAGATTGTAACCAGCTAGAAGATATGAGTTGAAGTCTCTTGACTCAAAGAAGGAGCCAAGCAAAGAAGAAGTTCAGGTATAAAGCCACTGGGACAGTTTGACAGGGAAGCCCCTTGTGGACAGTGGTTCAAAGGAGATGTGGGGGGAAAAGCCTATACCGCAGCATGGAGATGCTTTATTCACATGCAATGAAGGCATTTTGAAGATTCTTATGTCCTTTGAGGCAGCTACAGACTTCGGAATCAAGAGCAAAGAGGGAACAAAATCTCTTTAAGTAAGAGTAGATGAAGATAGAGATATTTAGGGATGAGTAATAACAGACCTCCCCCCTTTATGTTTTAGCAAGAACAGTAGTGAAGTTATTCTAATGCAAAAAAAAGTTTTTTTTTTTTTTTCTTCTAGGCTTGTGAGAAAGTTGGCATGCAGATCCCTCGATTCTGTTATCATGAAAGGTTGTCTGTTGCTGGAAATTGCAGAATGTGCCTGGTTGAAATTGAGAAAGCTCCTAAGGTACTCGATAGCTAAAATCCCTTACCCTGCTATAGAAGGTAGAAGACTACATCCTGAAGCAATTTTTTTTTTAAATCATTACTGCAGTAAAGGGGAGCCTATAAACTCAATGCTTTTCATGTGTAGTTGATTCATTTCAAAACTGGAAATATGTTGAAGGAACTATTGTATAAATATAAATGCCCTGTGACGTCTTGAAATTAAAAATGATTTCTTTCTCAGTAGGGTAAAGCCTTCTCACTCTTCCTCCCTCCCTCCCTCCCTCCCTTCCTTCCCAAACTCAGGAATAAAGGTGCTTTCTTAAGCTGTTAGTGCCTCAAATGACCATAAGACTCAGCCAGTGTGTGAAGTTGCCTAGCAGCATATAGAAAAGAAGTACTTACATAGTGCCACTTTCACAACAGAGGAGTGAGGCATGTAGTGACCTTGTTCACTTTCAGTAGTTAATTGTATTTGGGTGTATATAACTATAACTCAGTATGCCTACAAGTGAAAACAAAGTTTTTATGTATATGTATGAGTGTGTGTGTGTCTGCGTGTGCGTGTGCGTGTGTGTGTGTGTGTGTGTGTGTGTGTGTGTGTGTGTTTTAAGACAGGGTTTCCCTGTAGCCCCAGGTGGCCTGGAACTCACTATGTATACCAGGCTAGCCTTGAGCTCATAGAGATCTGTCTGCCTCTGCCTCCCTATTATCTTGGGTTTTTTTTGAGACAGGGTCTCTCACTGGCCTGGAATTCACCAATTAGGCTAAGCTGACAAGCCTCAGGAATATGTCTTTGCCTCCTTAATGCTGAGATCACAAGCATGCACTACCATGGCCAACTTTTTACATGGGTTTAGGGATTAGACTCAGGTCTTCATGCTTCCATGGGAAGCACTTTACTGATTGAGCTATCTCCCTATGCCTTGGAGCTTTTTTTTCCTTTGTATTTTTGTTTGTTTGTTTGTTTAACTAAAAGAATATTTATTTAGTGGGTATAGGGTGTGTGCTATAAGGTATGCATGGAGGTCTCAGGATAATTTGTGGGAGACTGGTTCATTCTTTTGTCAGTATGGGTCCCAGGGATGAAACTCTAAGGTTACCAGGCTTGCCCTTACTCACTGAGCCATCTCACTGGCCCTTGGTTTCATTTTTAAAAAGTTTTGAAATTACAGCCAGGCGTGGTGGTGCACACCTTTGATCCCAGCACTTGGGAGGCAGAGACAGGCATATCTCTGTGAGTTCAAGGCCAGCCTGGTCTACATAGTGAGTTCCAGGACAGCTAGGGCTACAGGGAGACCCTGTCTCAAAAAGACCAAAAAAAAATTTTTTTTAATTACATTATTTATTTTGTGTATGTGCATATATGTGCATGTGCTTGTGTAGGTAGAGGACAACTTGTGGGAGCTGGTTTTCTCCTTCCACCATGTAGGTCCTGGGGATTGATTGGGTCTTTCAAGCTTGGTAGCAAGTATCTCTCCCTGTAGCCCTAGCTGATTTAGAACTTGACAGAGATCTGCCTGCCTCTGCCTCCCATGTACTGGGATTAAAGGTGTGTGCCACCATGCCCGGCCTAGATTTGAACTCTTCCTTTTTTTTTTTTGTGACAGGGTCTCCCTGTAGCCCCAGCTGACCTGGAACTCGCTATGTAGACCAGGCTGGCCTTGAACTCACAGAGATCCGCCTCCCAAGTGCTGAAATTAAAGGCGTGTGTCACCATGCCTGGCTAGATTTGAACTCTTGATCCTCCTGCCTATTAGGCACATTGGCTACCATGCTTGGTTTTGTTGTTTTAGTTTGGTTTTAGATTTTATTATTATTGTGTATGTGTACATGATGTGTTTGGATGTGCATGCCATGGTACACATATGGAGTCTAAGACCAACTTGGAATCAAGTCTCTCCTTCCACCTTTATGTGGGTTCTGAAGATCAAGCTTAGATTGTCAGGTTTGTGCAGCAAGTACCTTTACCCAGTGAGCCTTCCTGCCTGACTGACCATGCTTGATTTTTGAAAGCACAAAAAAATGGCAGTCTATTTCAGAGCAGAATAAAAAAATCCGTTGACTCTTAGAATATACTTAAGGAACAGGATGTTTTAATTTCTTTTCTTTCCTTTTTTTTTTTTTTTTTTTGTGATAGGGTCTCACTACGTAGTCTGAGCTGGCCTGGAATTCTCTGTGTCGATCAGGCTGTCCTTGAACTCACAGAAATTTACCTGCCCCTGCCTCCCTGCCTCCCAAGTCTTGGAATTACAGCTGTGTGCCACCTTGCTGGGCTGTTTAATTTCTTTGTGTTGCTATAGCAAAATACCCAAGATTTGGTACTTTATAAAATAAAGAAGTTTATTTAGCTCACAGTTTGGGGAACTAAAAATCCAAATTCAGGAAACTACATTTGGCTAGCCTTTGGTAAGGACCTCTGGTTGCTTCGTAATATATCAGGAGAGGAAGCAAGAGACTGAGTAGGGACTGCTCTCATTCTTTTCCAGTGACTACTTCTCATGGGAACTAATCTGTGCCTCTACTATTCCCCAAGAAACCAGTATTAATCTGTCATACCCCAGTCACCTCCCACTAGACAGCACTTCTGACGCGCCCCTATAGATTGGAGACCAAGCTACCAGCACATGACCCTGGGGACAAGCCACAGCAATTTTTTATTTGTTTTTAAGATTAGCATTAAGGGCCAAATTATACTGTTATGGTTATAAAAACTTGAAAAAGTATTTGTTTTTTTAGTTGGGGTCTTGACAGAAAACAGACCTGGCTAGATAGGCTGGCTCCAGACTTGTAGCAATCCTCTTGCCTCTGCCTCCAGAGTTGTGGGATTATAGGCACATGCCACTACACCCAGCTGAAAACAAAAAATTCTCTTTTAAAAATAATCTTTGCCTGTTTTTTATTTTATATTCCTGAGTTAGATCCTAGGCTAGCCTTGAACTTGTGTATTCCAGGATTTTGCTTGTTTTTAAATGTATAATGTTTTCTTTAGTATTTTGTATGTAGGGTTGCTTATAATTACAAATATATACAAATGTAGATTTTTTTTCATTGAAATTCCAGGTTGTAGCTGCTTGTGCTATGCCAGTAATGAAGGGCTGGAATATTCTGACAAACTCGGAAAAAACTAAGAAAGCCAGGTACTTTGTTGTAATTAATGCAGAAGATTTCTTAGGGTGGTATTTAAACCTACCAATAGATGAGGAATTTAGTATGAAACTCTGAAGAAGTCAATGTGCTTTGCTATTAGGAGCAGCAAAAATGAGTGCAATCCAGTAGAGGTTAGCTTAGGGCTTTAATAATATGCAGCCTAGAATAGGAACAGCATTAAAAGTCTTTGGTTTTGTACTTTGCTCAGGTTTTGATGGATAGTGTGTCCAGGACTTACTGAGCTGAGCTGTCTTGCTTCAGTGATCCTAGTAATCAATATGTTTGTATGTGAGCCTCGTGACTCAAACCTGGGACCGTGTGCTTACTATTATATATAAATACTTTACAGTGCTATAATTTCAACTTTGTTTTCATTTTGAATTAATGTGAATATTTTCTGAGACCCTATCAGCAACTCTAAAAAATTTTATTGTGGGAGACAGTCTCATGTAGCCTAGGCTGGATTCAAACTCATTGTGTAGCTGAAGATAACCTTGAACTTCTGTTCCTCCTGCCTCTATTTTCTGAATACCTAAGTTATAAGTATATGCCACCATGCCTGATTGTATGCAGTGCTGGGGATCAAGTCCAGGGCTTTATGCATGCAAGATAAGCATTCTCCAATTGAGCTGTATCCCAGCCCACAGCAGGTTTTGATAATTCTATATTGTTGAAAGTTATAATTTTTTTAATGATGATTTATTTTTATTTGTACAAGTGTTTCAATTGCTAGTATGTTTGCTTGTATATGTGTAGTGCCTGCAAAGGCTAGAAGAGGGCAGCAGAGCTGCCATGTGGGTGTTGTGAATTGAAGCCAGATCCTCTGAAAGAATAGCAAGTGCTCTTAACCTCTCAGTCATCTCTCTAGCCCCAAAAGCCATAAATTTAAAAACTGTGCATGAGCAGGGTACAGTGGTATATACCTTTAATCCCAGTACTCAGGAAGTAGAGGCAGTTGGATCTCTGTGAAATTGAGACCAGCATGGTCTATAGAGTGAGTTCCAGGCCACTTGGGACTACGGGTAGATCCTGTTGTTCAGGGTAGTACATGCCTACCATCTCAGCACTTGGGAGGTTGAGACAAGAAAATCAAGTGTTCAGGGCCAGTCTTGAGCTATATAGCAAAATCCTGTCTCCAAAATAAAACTAAAAAGAAAACAAAAGCTGATGATGGCATGTGCCAGTAATCCTAGCACTTGGAAGGTACAGTCAGGAGGATCAGAAATGCAAGGTCATCCTTAGTTACATAGTGAGTTGGAAGCCAGCTCAAAATGAATGAATGAACGAATCAATGAATAAATAAGTAAATAAATAAATACAAGTAAACAATCCTCGAAAGTCGTAATTTCCTAGGGTCTGTAGTATTTTATTTAGACTCTTAACGTTTACAAATTGTGGAGCCTGGTATGGTGGAAGACACCTGGAATCCTAGCAGAGGCAGGCAGATCTCTGAGTTTGAGGCTGACCTGGTTTACGTAGCAAGTTCTAGGTCACGTCAGCCAGGACTTTTTTTTTTTTGTCTTATTGAGACAGGTCTCCCTGTAGCCCCAGATGGCCTAGAACTCACTATGCAGACCAGGTGGGCCTTGAATTCACAGAGATCCACTTGCCTCTGCTTCCCAAGTGCTGAGATTAAAGGAGTGCGCCACTACACCTGGCTCACCCAGGGCTTTTTTAAAAAAATTATTATTGTTAAATTTTGATATGTATGAGTATATTGCCTGTATGTAGGTAGGTGCACCTGTGTCATACAGTGCCCTTGAAGGTCAGAAGAGGGCATTGGATCCCTGGAACTGAAGTTACAGACAATTGTTAGCCGCCATGTGGGTACTGGGAATCAAACCCAGGTCCTCTGCAGGAATGGCCAGTGCTCTTAACCATTGAACCATGTCTCCAGCCCCAACAGAAAACATTTTCAAAATATGTATTTAATGCTATCTGAAGGACAGTATGTTGGCATATCTAAATGTAAAATTAATGCTAATGTATAAGAAAATATATGTTAAGATTATTTATGAGTCTGACACGTTGCCCACTATGCTAAGGAGGCAGATCTATGAAGGTTATTTAAATAACTTCTGGTAAACCAGTTGTGAGTGGTAGCTTTTTATGTCGCTTTATATATTTACTTTTTCATGCAGAGAAGGTGTGATGGAATTCTTATTAGCAAATCACCCTTTGGACTGTCCTATTTGTGACCAGGGAGGTGAATGTGATCTTCAGGTATCTAGTATATTTCTAAAAGTCTTTTTGATTGACTCATTTTAATTTCATTAGCAGCATTAGATTGACTGTCTCATAATCTACTTAAGGACCAGTCCATGATGTTTGGAAGTGACAGGAGCCGATTTCTAGAGGGGAAACGTGCTGTAGAAGACAAGAACATTGGGCCATTGGTAAAGACCATCATGACTAGATGCATACAGTGTACCCGGTGCATCAGGTAATGTGTTTCTCTCTTCTGGAATGTTGCATATTTACTTAACATTCACAAACTTTTGTAGAATAACAATACTTTTGTTTAGTGGGAGAAGGTTGGGTTTATGTTTGCTTAAATATTTTTCCCATAAGCTGATAAATACCGATTTCAGTTGGACTTAAAAATTTTAAATCTAGGTACTGGAGAGATGGCTCAGTAGTTATGAACACTGACTATTCTTGCAGAAGACCCGGGTTCGAATCCCAGCACCCACATGGCAGCTAACAACTGTCCGTAACTCTAGTCACAAGGGATCTGACAGCCTCTTCTGTCCTCTGAGGGCACTGCACAACATGGGTGCACTTACTTACATGCAGGCATAATACTTGTACACATAAAATAAAAATAATAAATAAAATATAAAAAATAGATAAAAATTAAAATCTATGTAATCATTGATAAGTTACTGAACTGTATACATATGATTTATACAATTTTCTGTTTATGTGTTATATTAAAGGCAAACGTTTATTGAATTATTTTTTATTTGGGGACTATGCTTATTAAAAATATACTAGTGCCTTTTTAGTATTTTAAATAAATCATTCTCTTTGTGATTATGAATAGACAAGGATATAATTTTGCTGGACTCAACAGTTTGATGACAAATTATTATCTTCTAGGTTTGCAAGTGAGATTGCTGGAGTAGATGATTTGGGAACAACAGGCAGAGGGAATGAGATGCAAGTTGGCACATACATTGAAAAAATGTTCATGTCTGAATTGTCTGGGAACATCATTGACATCTGCCCTGTAGGTGCCCTAACCTCTAAGCCTTATGCCTTTACTGCCCGACCCTGGGAAACCAGGTATTCATCTTTAAATTTTTGACCAACTTGGTTTTTTGGTTGTTGTTTTCTTAATTAATATAATTTATGTGTGTGTGTCTTTTTGTGTGAATATGTGTGCAAATGTGTGTGCAGGTGCCCATGCATGTGAGTGCAAGTTTGTGTGGAGGCCAGAGGACAACCTCTGGAGTCATCTGCAGGAATACTGTCCACCTCCTTTGAGACAGGGTCTCTCTTTGGCCTGGAATCCACCAATTAGTCTAGCTTGGCTGGCCACTGAACTTGAGGATTTTCTCTTCTGCCTCCCCAGCACTGGGATTATAAGCATGTGCTACCACACCCAGATTTTTACATGAGTTCTGTAAATAGAGCACAGATCCTTATAAAGTAAATGCTTTACAGACTGAGCCATGCCCCTAGCCCTGTTTATTTGTTTTAAAATTTTACTATTTAGTATGTGTCTGCATGCCACTGTGCACTTGTGAAGGTGACAGTTCTTGCCTCCTGTCTTGTTGTGACAGGGTCTTTCTTGTTTATCTGCTGTGCTGCGTACACTGGAGTAGCTGTCCTGCAAGTTTCTGGCCAGTCCTCTTCCCTCTGGTTTCCATTCCATTTATAGGATGCTGGAATTAGAGATGCACACCCCTTCATCTGCTTCTTTATATGGGTTCTAAGATTGAACTCAGGTCATCAGGTTTGCTTAGCAAGCACTCTTAACCTGCTGAGATTTCTTCCCAGCCCTGTTTTTTCATTTAAATTCACTATTTTTCATAAAATGTTCCATGTCATTTTCTTCCTAAATTGTAATTGTTTTTGGCCTGCTAAGTTTTTATTTGTTTGCTTTAACTAACATTTTGTGTGTGTGCATGAGGAGGTCACATGTGGATGTCAGGTTGTCTTCTTCAGTTTCTTGCTGCCTTATTTTTTGAGATGCCATTGCTTACTGAACCTGGAACTCACTGATTCAGCTAGACTCCCTGGCCAGTCCACCCTGGGGATCCTCCTGTCTCCACCTGCCTAGCACTGGGATTACAGATGTGTGCTGCCATGCTCAGCTTTTTATTTATCCTCCCGAGGATCTGAACTCAGGATCTTATGTTTGTGCAGCAAGTCCTTTACTGACTGAGGAATCTACCCAGCTCTGTAAAAATGCTTCATTGGAAGATAAGTAGTTAGATTGAAGGAGAAACCTGTACAAATTAATTGTAGTTTCTTTTTTTTTTTTTTTTTTTTTTTAAGATTTTTTTTTTTTGACAGGGTCGCCCTGTAGCCCCAGCTGTCCTGGAACTCACTATGTAGACCAGGCTGGCCTTGAACTCACAGAGATCTGCCTGCCTCTGCCTCCCAAGTGCCTAGATTAAAGGCATGCACCGCCACACTCAGCCCTTGAAGATTAATCTTTAAAATTCCTATTTACCTATGTGTATATTATTATTTGTGTGTATATATGTGCTGTGTGTGTGATGGCCTCAGGAAGCCAGATGAGGGTGTCATCCTCTGCAAGAACAGCATGTGCTCATTTTTCTTTTTGAGACAGGGTCTCCCTGTAGCCCCAGCTGGCCTGGAACTCACTATGTAGACCAGGCTGGCCTTGAACTTACAGAGATCCACCTGCCTCTGCCTCCCAGTGCTGGGACTAAAAGCATGCACCACCACCCCCAGCATAAGAACAGCAAGTGCTCTTAACTACTGAACCATTTCTCCAGCCCCACAAAGTAGTTTTTGTTTGTTTGTTTGTTTGTTTTTGTTTTTATTTTATTTGTATGAGTGTTCTGCCTGCATGAATATAAGTGCACCTGTGTAATGTAATGCCAGATTCCCTGGAAATAGAGTTTTGGGACAGTTGTGGGGAACTGAATCCATGTCCTCTGCAAGAGCAACTACTGCTGTTAACCAGAGAGCCATTTCTCATGGGTGTTCTAAGAGAAAATTTTGAGTTTTCAACAAGTTTTTTGTTTTGGTTTGGTTTGGTTTTTTTTGACAGAGTCTCACTCACTCACTATGTAACCCCAACTGACCCGGAGTTCACTGTGTAGACCATCCCAGGCTGGCCTTGATCTTATAGAGATCTCCCTGCCTCTGCCTCCCCAAGTGATGGGACTAAAGGTGTGCATCACTATGCCCAGCACAAAGTAGTTTTTTATGCATTAAAGCTTCTCACATTGGTGTGCAAATGACTAAATGATACTTAGGAGTTCCTTTTTTTTCTTTATCTCAATTTTGTTCAGCTTTGATTTGCTTTCTGGTGTAGTTGATTTGTTGATGTCTTTAACCACCCACGACCAAGAATTAGTTGTGTCTCCTTCAAATTGGCCTGTCGAATAATATGTTTGAGATATGGGGGTACTTTTTTATAATTGCTATTTTTCTGAGTTCTATTTTTATCAATTTAGAAAGGGAGGTGAAGTATGATGGTACATATCTGTAATCCTAACACCTGGGAAGAGGCAGGAGGATCAGAAGTAAAAGGTCATTTTAAAAAAAAAAAAACATTTTATTTGGATCTCTGTGAGTTCGAGGCCAGCCTGGTCTCCATAGCGAATCCAGGCCAGCTGGGGCTATAGGGAGACCCTGTCTCAAAAAGACCCCCCCCAAAAAAAACATTTTATTTACTATTTTTATTTTATCTGCTTGTATGTAAGTGAACCCATAGCATACAAAGCCCACAGAAGTCAGAAGAGGGTGTTGGATCCCCTGGAGCTGGAGTTATGGACTGTTGCTAGCTGCCATTTTGGTACTAGGAATTGAACCCAGGTCTTAACCACTGAGCCATCTCTCCAGCTCCTCAAGGTCATTTGTTACATAGTGGATTTGAGGCCAACCTGGGCTACATGAGATTCTGTCTCAAAATACCGAAAAAAAAAAAAAAATAGTTTTGGGGCAGGTAACTAAGTAACAGAAACTCAGATGGGCATGCTAAATATGTGTTTATCTTCTCAGAAAGACAGAATCCATTGATGTAATGGATGCAGTTGGAAGTAACATTGTGGTTAGCACAAGAACTGGAGAGGTGATGAGGATTTTGCCACGAATGCATGAAGATATTAACGAAGAATGGATCTCTGACAAAACCAGGTATTGGCTGTTTTAATTTTTACAGTTGATATAAAAGCTTTTGTGGTAGATTTTCTTTTTTTTTTTTAAACTTTTAACTACCCCCTTTTTACACATTTCTCCATTAGTAACACCTGTCTCCTACTATTCTCTCTTGGGTTCCTTCTTTCCCTTTATCTCCCTGGTTCCCCTCCATTTTCCTGGTTCCTGCAGTTACATCAGGATATGCACTCATAAGGATTTGATGCTGGGATCCACAAATGAGGGAGAACATACATCTTTTGTTTTTCTGAGTCTGTGTTACTTCACTTAGTATAACAGTTTCTAGATCTATCCATTTACCTACAAATTTTATTATTTCATCTGTCTTTACTACTGAGTAGAACTCCATTGTGTAAATGTATCACATTTTTGTTAACCACTCGTCAGTTGAGGGGCACATAGGTTGCTTCCATCTCTTAGCTATTGTGAAAAGAACAGCAATAAACATGGTTGTACAATTATCTCTGCCATAGGATGAATCCTTTGGGTATATGCCAAGGAGTGGTATAACCAGGTCATATAGTAGGTTCATTTTTAGATTTTTTGGCGGGGAGGGGATCTTTTTGAGACGGTGTCTCCCTGTAGCTCCAGCTGGACTGGAACTCGCTAAGTAGACTAGGCTGGCCTTGAACTCACAGAGATCTGCCTGTCTTAGCCTCCCAGTGCTGGGACTAAAGGTCTATACCACCACGCCCAGCCGTTTTTAGATTTTTAAGAGTTCTTCACACTGCTTTCCATAAGGTTGCATGAGTTTGCAATCCCACCAGCAGTGGATGAGCGTTCCCCTTTCTCTACATATTTACCAGCATTTGATACCACTTGCTCTCTTGAGCTTAACCAGTCTGACTAGGGTAAGATGAAATCTTAAGGTGATTTTAATTTGCATTTCCCTAATTACTAACAATGTTCAACACTTTTAAAGATGTTTCTTAGCCATCTTTATTTCTTCTTTTGAGAACTCATTTGTTTTCTTGATTCTTTGTTTTTTGAGTTCTTTGTATATTTTGGATGTTAAACCTCTGTCAGATGTGTCACTGGTGAAGATTTTTTCTCACTTTGTGTTTTCGCTTCCCTTTCTTTATTGTTTCTTTTGCTGTACAGAAGCTTTTTAGTTTAATGAGATCCCATTTGTTGATTCTTGACCTAATTCCTGAGCAGCTGGTGTCCGATTTAGAAAGTCCTTTCCTACACCTGTGTCTTTTAGGTTATTGCCAATGTTTTCTCCTAAGAGTTTCAGAGTTTTGAGTTTCACATTGAGGTTTTTGATCCATTTGGAGTTGACTTTTGTGCAAGGTGAAAGATAAGGGTCTAGTTTCATTCTTCTACAGGTAGAGATCCAGTTTTGCCAGCACCATTTGTTGAAGATGCTGTCTTTCCTCCATTGCGTGTTCTTGGCACCTTTGTCAAATATCAGGTGGCTGAAATTGCATGTACTCAGGTTTGGATCTTCAGTGATGTTCCATTGATCTATGTGTCTGTTTTTGTACCAGTACCATGCTGTTTTTATGACTATAGCTCTGTAGTATAGTTTGAGATCTGATATAGTAATCCCCCCAGTGTTGCTTTTTGTGCTCAAGGTTGCTTTGGCTATCCAGGGTCTTTTGTGCTTCCATAATCATTTGAAGATGTTTTTTTCTAAGTCTGTGAAGTATGTCATGTGAATTTTGATTGGGATTGCATTGAATCTATGTATTGCTTTTGGTTAAGATGGTCATTTTCACAATATTAATTCTTCCAATCCATGAGCATGGGAGTCCTTCTGGTGTCTTTCTCAATCTTTCTTTAAAGATTAAAAATTTTTGTTGTAGAGATTTTTAATGTTTTTGGTTAGGTTTATTCTGAGGAAAAAAATTTTTTGAGGCTATTGTGAATGGGAGGGTTTTCCTGTACTCTCTTTCTGATTGCTTGTTATTGGTGTATAGAAAGGCTACTGATTTTTGTAGATTAATTTTGTAACCTGCCACTTTACTGAATGTGTCAATCAGTTCTGGGAATTTTCTGGTGGAATTTTTGGGATCTCTTAGGTATATCATCTGCCAAAAGGGATAGTTTGACCTCTTCTTTTCCAATTAATGCTCCTTTAATTTCCTTCTGTTTTCTTATTGCTCTAGCCAAAGTTTTAAGCACTATGTTGAAAAGGAGTGGAGATAGTGGACATCCTTGTCTGGTTCCTGATTTTAATGGGAATGCTTCCAGTTTTTCTCCATTTAGAATGATGTTGGCTGTGGGTTTGTTGTATATAGCTTTAATTATGTTGAGGAATGTTCCCTCCAGTCCAATTTCCTTTAGAGCTGTTTTCATGAATCCATGCTGAATTTTGTCAAAGGCCTTTTCTGCATCTATTGTGATGACCATGTGATTTTTGTCACTGAGTCCATTTATATGATTTATGATGCTTATTGACTTGCAAATTTTGAACCATTCCAGCATCTCTGGAATAAGGCCTGCTTGATCATGGTGGATGATCTTTTTGATGTGTGTCTGTATGCAAGTATTTTGTTGAGATGTTTGCATTAAGGATATGGGTCTGTAGTTTTCTTTTTTGGTTGTGTCTTCACCTAGTTTGGGTATTAAAGCCATGCTGGCTTCATAGAATGGATTTGGAAGTTCTCCCTGTACTTCTATCTTTTTGAATAATTTAAATAGTATTGGTTGCAGGTCTTCTTTAAATCTGGTAGAATTCTGCTGTAAATCCATCTGGGCCTGTGCTTGTTTTAGTTGGGAGGTTTTTTTATTACTGTTTTGATTTCCTTATATGTTATAGGTCTGTTGATCTCTTCTTAATTTAGCTTTGATGGGTCCCATGATTTTAGATATCAAACTATTTTTTTAGGTTTTCAAAGTTAATATGAGTATAGGTTTTTAAAGTATTCCATTAGAATGTTCTGGATATTTGGGGTGTCTGTGATATCTCCCCTTTCATCTCTGATTTTGTTAATTTGGATTTGCTCTTTCTTTCTTTTGGTTAACTGGCCTAAGGGTCTGTCTATCTTGTTTAGCTTTTCAAATAACCAGCTTTTAGATTCATTAATTCTTTGTATTGTTTTCTTTGTTTCTATTTCATTAATTTCTGCTCTGATTTTTGTTATTTCTTCTCATCTGTTATTTCTTCTCATCTGCTGGGCTTATGTTTCACTTGCTCTTGGCTTTCCAAAGTCTTGAGTTGCAATGTTAAGTCATTCATTTATATTCGTTCTGATTTTTTTAATGTAGGCATTTAGAGCTATAAACTTCCCTCTTAGGATTGCTTTTAAAGTATCCTAGAAGTTTTATTGTCCTTTTTGCTTAATTCCAGGAATACTTTTCTTTCTTTCTTAATTTCTCCTTTGACCCACTCATCATTCAGGAGTGTGTTGTTTAATCTCTATGAGTTCATATAGTTACTAGGGCTTCTTCCATTGTTGATTTTAAGCTTTATTGTGTTGTGGTCTAATAGAATGGAATTATTTCAATTTTTTTGTATTTGTTGAAGTTTTTTTTGTGCCTCGGTATGTGGTCAGTTTTTGAGAAAATTCCATGGGTGCTGAGTAGAAAGTGTATTCTTTGGTGCTTGGGTGGAACATTCAGTAGATGTCTATTAGGTCCAGTTGATGTATGGTATTGTTTAATTCAGATGGCTCCCTGTTTATTCTTTGTCCGGTTAACCTGTCTAATGGAGACAATGGGGTATTGAAGTTCCCTACTATTACTAAGTTAGGGTTAATCTGTGTCTTCAAGTCCTGTAGTGTTGTTTTTAATGAATTTGGGTGCGCTAGATCAGAATGAAGTGACCCTTTTTATCTCTTCTGATTGCTTTTACTTTAAAGTCCTTTCTGTCAGATATTAGAATTGCAACCCCTGCTTGTTTCAAAGTGTGAGTTGCGTGTAATTGTCTCTTCTTTTCCATCCTTTTACCTTAAGGTAGTGTTGTCTTTGAAGGTGAGATGGGTTTCTTGCAGACACAAAAGGATGAATTTTTTTCTTTTTGAGACAGGGGGTCTCCCTGTAAGCCTTAGTTGGCCTAGAACTCAGCTGGGTAGACCAGGCTGGCCTTCAGTTCACAGAGATACACCAGCCTCTGTCTCCAGAGTTCTAGGTTTAAAGGCATGTACTACCATGCTCGGCTGGATTTTGTTTCTTAATTTATTCAGTTAGCCTGTGTCTTTTGACTGGGGAGTTCAGTCCATTCGTATTTAAAGTTATTATTGGCATCATTTTGATTACTGTTTGCATTCTTTGTCTAATTTTTTGTTTCTACAGTTATATCTTCATTTAGGTTCTTTCTGTTGCACCTTGGGTATAGTTGTTCTTTTCTCCGTTCTTTGTATTGCTTCAAATATTCTTTGAAGAGCTGGTTTTGTAGACATATATTCTTTCAGCCTATTAACGGAAGATTTTTCTTTCCCTTTCAACTATAATAGACATTTTTGCTTGGTAAAGTAGTCTAGGTTAGCATCTATGGTCATTTAGAACTAGGAATACTTTGGTCCAGGCTCTTCTGGCATTCATAGTTTGTGCTGATGAGTCAGCTGTAATCCTGATGGGTTTTCCTTTATGTGTGAGTTCTTGTTTTTCTTTTGTAGCTTTCAGTATTCTCTCTTTCATCTGTACAGCTAGTGTTTTTATTATGATATGTTGTGGGGAGTTTCTTTTCTGGTCTTGTCTATTTGGTGTTTTGTGTGCTTCTTGTATTTGCATGGGGATGTCTTTCCTTAATTTTGGGAAATTCTCTGCTACAAAACTGTTTAAAATCTGGTTAGTACCGTTAACCTGAAATTCTTCTTCCTCTATGCCTATGATGCGTAGATTTCGTCTTTTCATGTTGTCCCACATCTGCATATTCTATTCCTGTGGGGGGGGGGTTATTTAATTTTTCATAATCTTTGTTTACACAGTCCAGTTCTTCAACTGTCACATAATTCCTGCATATTCCATTCTTGTGATTTCTTAAATTTTTCATAATCTTTGTTTACACAGTCCAGTTCTTCAACTTTATCATCCAGTGTTGATATTCTGTTTTCCATTTCATTCATTCTATTGGTGGGGCTTTCTCCTGTTATTTCAAATTGGCTTGTTGAGTTTTTCACTTCCTCAAACATGCTAGGCAAGTGCTTTACCACTAGCTGTATCCCCAGCCATCCTTCTTCACTTTTTATTTTGAGATAGGTTCTCCTTAAATTCCCCAGGCTGACTCAGAGCTTTCAATCTTTCTGCCTCAGCCTCCCAAGTAGCTGAGATTTTAGGCTTGTGCCACCATGCTTAGCTTAGGTATTCATTATTTTGTACTTTAGCTAATCTTCTATTTGAATAACATTTATTACAGGCTTTAAATTTGAAAATTATAGTTGCTCCTTAGTAAGATTCTATAAATTATATGATTTCTTTTGTCTAGATTTGCTTATGATGGATTAAAACGTCAGAGACTTACTGAGCCAATGGTCAGAAATGAAAAAGGGCTTTTAATATATACCTCCTGGGAAGATGCACTCTCTCAAGTTGCTGGAATGGTAAATAATTGAAATATAGAACAAATAGTGTGCAGATTCCAATGAAACAGCTACGAAGGGGTTGGGGTGGCCAGGACATTTGTCTCTTCCTTTCTTACCAAGATTATAGTTCGTTTTAGAGAGCCATATCCCAAATACTCAGTGCTAGACTATAACCCATAGTGATCCCTACCTCCCACCCTGCAGTACTGGAGAAAGATGCCTAATTATCCTATGCTACTGATAGCAGAGAGACTGCATAAGGGAGGGAGGCCTAACCAAAACTACCATATCAAGATGCCTTCCTAGAGAATTCTTGGAACAAAGCCTGGGAATGAATGTGAGCTTGCCAGAGGAAAAGTGGAGGGGGCCTGGGTATATCTCACTTGTACTGAATGTGCTTAGCATTTGCAAAGCCTTCAGTTTAATTCCCAGGACCAAATAGAGAGTAAAAGGTTTTGATCAAAGGAAAAAAGCCTGGAGGGAATGGCAGACACTTGAAGAGAGGTTGCATTTAAGGTAACTCCACTCCACAAATTTTCACTCTCCAGATCTTATTTTGAAACTCCTCTCAAATATGAAACAACTAGCTTCCTGCCAAGCTAATGTTACTACCTGAGCCCCACATCCATTGCTCCCTTCCACTCTTAAATGAATTAGTAATCAGTGTAAAACTTTTTAGTCAGATGTTCATTACTTTTTTTGGTACTTGAGAGCCAGGTGTGGTGACGCACGCCTGTAGTCCCAGCACTTGGGAGGCAGAGGCAGGCGGATCTTGAAAATGACTTGTCTTATTTTCTGAACAGCTGTGGTCTTTGCTGACTGTAGGTTTCTTAATGATACCTTTTGTTCATTCTAGTTGCAGAGTTTTCAAGGCAAGGATGTAGCAGCCATTGCAGGTGGCTTAGTGGATGCTGAAGCCCTAGTGTCTCTGAAAGATTTGCTTAATAAAGTGGACTCTGACACTTTGTGCACTGAAGAGATCTTCCCCACCGAAGGAGCAGGGTGAGAAACATGAAGCTGGGGTCTAGGTTTCTTTTGGTCTTTTGGAGACAGCTGACCTGGAACTCATGATGTAAACCATGCTGGCCTCAATCTCACAGAGATCCGCTAGCCTCTGCCTCCTGAGTGCTGTGTACCCCACCACACTGAGCTGTTTTTTGTTTTGTTTTGTTTTGTTTTATTTTTAAACCATCAAATAATGAGTTTATTTGGACTCTAAAATAAATATCACAAGCACCTTTCCACTGAGTGACTTCATGGGTCGTGGCCAGCATAGAACTTGGATAGGAAATCCTTTGGCCTTAGTGTTTCTGTTTCATGGAAGAACCCCATAACACATGTCCACTACTTCCACACTTAAATGGTTTCTTCCAGCTCCATCTTTCTCTTAATGACCAGAAGATCAACCACTCTGGGGTCTGTCACACGGGCATTCTTTATAAAAATTTCTTGGACTTTATCTCATCCCTGTTTCACTGTGATATCCAGATAGAATAAGTGCACAGTGCTCAGCACCTCCTGATAACAGGCGCGGTAGAGTCCGCTGGCAGCCATCCTGCCAAGGAAACCAAGCTGGGATTTTTTGTGTTTTTTTTTTTAAGAGTTGCTTTAGCGCAGGTTGGCCTCAAACTGTAATTGAGGATCCTTCTTTCTCACAAGTGCTAGGATTAAAGGTGTGTGCCACCTTACTCAGCCATCATTTTTCCTTGTATTTACATAAAACCACATCTTTGTATCAGCGACTCAATTTGTGACTTGCTATGATTCTCTAACATACCAATCTATTTTCACATAGACGTCAAAGTCACAGAAGTAGAAACGGAACTGTTTGAGAAAAGGAAGATTAGCAAGAGTGAGAGGGTAGCCACGGGAAATATGATCAAAGTATATTTTATATGTGTATAAAAATGCGATTATGAATGTGGAATTACTATACATCAATTAAAAACTTTGAAAAATCAAAAGCTAAAAAATGGGGGCAAATCAGATAGATTAAGAGATACTGTAAGTTTGATCTCATTTTGACATACTCCCTGGTATAGTGGCTCACTTGGGAGGGTAAATGGAGGATTGTTCAAGTTCAGGGTCAGATGGAGCTACATAGTGAGTTCTAGTCCAGCGGGGGCTATAGAGTGAGACCTTGTCTCAAAAACAAAACAAAACTTAGACACACTTAATGAAAACCTTTGAGCGAGTACATTGGGATTGATGATGGGAGGATATTGCATGGTTCTCAGCATATATTAGTTGTAATTTGCAGGAGCTTTTGTTGTTACTGTTTTTCTTTAAGCTTGTGTCATATTGTATTTCTAGCACAGATTTACGTTCCAATTACCTTCTCAATACAACAATTGCTGGCGTGGAAGAGGCAGATATTGTCCTTCTGATTGGTACAAATCCACGTTTTGAGGCACCACTGTTTAATGCTAGAATTCGAAAGAGGTAACTAATAATCAAGGTGTAAAAATATGTGATTGCTGTATGTATGAAAGTGGTTATTTTAGGTTATTCCTAGCATGTGTTAGTTGTATTGACTCTGCAGAAAGATTCCTGACAGATCATTTCCTACCCCCATAGCTTTTTTGTTGTGTTTTTGTTTTTGTTTTTTGAGACAGGGTCTCCTGTAGCCCTAGCTGGCTTGGAACCTCTATGTAGACCAGGCTGACCTTGATCTTACAAAGATCTGCCTGCCTCTGCCTTCCAAGTGCTGGAATCAAACCACCCACATCCACTTTCATATCTTTAAAAAAAATATTTTATTTGGGGCTGGAGAGATGGCTCAGCAGTTAAGAACACTGGCTGTTCTTGCAGAAGACATTTCTTTTTCAAAACAATATTTTTTGGGGGCTAGAGAAATGCCTCAGTGGTTAACAACACTGGCTGCTCTTTACACACATCCACATAAAAAATAAATAAATAAAATATTTTATTTATAATTTTTATTTTATTTATGTGGATGCGTGTATTGCCTGCATGTATAATAGTACACCCATGTTGTACAATGCCCACAGGAGTCAGAAGAGGATGTCGGATCCCCTGGAACTGAAGTTACAGACAGTTAGCTGCCATGTGGGTGCTAGGAACCGAACCCGGGTCCTCTGTAAGAGCAGCCAGTGCTCTTAACTGCTGAGCCATCTCTCCAGACCCCAGCCCTATATCTTTTAATTAATTTTGTTGACTTTTAAATCATTTTATTATATTTATTTATTTATTTGTGTGTGTGTGTGTGTGTCTGTGCAAATACATGTGCATGCCATGACACTCAGAGGTCAGAGGACAATTTTAGAGTTGGTTTTGGGTCTTAGGGATTGAACTCAGGTCATCAAGCTTAACAGCAAGTGCCTTTTACCCACTGAGCCATCTCAGCCACCCCACCCAGCTTTTTTTTTTTTAATAAGACAAAGTATAGTTTATTAGTCCAGGCTGGCCTAACACTGTAATTTTCTTATGTTGGGCTCCTGGGTGTTGGGATTACAGGACTGCTCCATCAGGCCCATCTTTTTTTTTTTAATCTTTTTGAAACAGGGTCTCCCTATAGCCCCAGCTAGCCTGGAACTCACTATGTAGACCAGGCTGGCCTTGCACTCACAGAGATCACCTGGCTCTGCCTCCCAAGTGCTGGGACTACAGGTGTGTTCTACCATGCCTGGCTAGGCCCATCTTTTTTATTTTGAAAAATTTATATGTTTAAAAAGGTCCTGTAGTACCTGCTATTTGTATTATTTACCTAGATCAACTGAAGTTAACATTGCACCATTATTTTAGCACTCTCTGATACAGGTATGTGAATATAATTTTCTAACTCTTCTGAAAATAAGTTGTATACATTGTGCCCTTTTATCCTTAAAATACCATAGTGTGAATTTCTTGAAACCAGGTGCATTCTCTATATAAATTTAGTCTTAATGCAAGATTATTATGTAATACATACTTTATATTTAAATTTCACAAATTTTTCTGTAATTTTCTTTGTTGTTGCTTTTGAGACAGAGTCTCATGTGGCCTAGGTTGGCCTCCAAGTCACTATGTAGTCACAGAGGACCTTGAATTCCTGATCCTCTTGCCTCTACTAAGCTCTCAGATGCTGGGATTATAGCTAGGTGCTGTCAACACCTCATTCTATACTTTTTTTCTTTTTCTTTTTTTAAAATACTATTATGTATATGAACATTTTTGTCTGAATGTATGTAAATGTACAACGTGCATGCAATGCCTCTGAAGGCCAAGAGGGCGTCAGATCCTCTAGAACTAGAGTTGCCAATGATTGTTAACTTCCATGTGGGTTCTGGGAACTGAACTCAGGTCCTCAGCAAGAGCAGCTAGTGCTCTTACCCACTGAGCCATTTTTCCAGCCCCTTTTTCTTTCTTTTTGAGACAGGATCTCATGAAGTGGTTCAGGCTGACCTTGAACTTACTACGTAATTGAGGTTGAACTTCTTATTCTCCTGCCTCCCAACTTTCTGTTTGAATTACAGGCATGCGTATTTGTTTGTTTTTATATTATGTGTGGGTGTGTATCACATGCTATGGTGTATGTGTGGAGATCAGAGGATGATTTTCAGGAGTCGAGTTCTCTTTCTACTTTGTAATCTTGGGGATCCAATTCAGTTTGCCGGGCTTGGTATCAAGAGTCATAATCTGTTGAGCTGTCATCCTGCTGGCCCCTCCCTTGTTTTTACTTTTTGTTTTGTTTTGGGTTTTATTGTTTGTTTGGTGCTGGGGATTAAATTCAGTTCTTCTCCCTCTGTGCATGCTAGGCAAGCCCTCTACCAATGGAACTACATTCCCAGTCCCATCTTTTTTTTTCAAAAAAACATTTATTATTTTTATTTTATGTGTCTGTGTGTATTATGTATTGCCTGCATGTATGTAAGTGCACCCGTGTCATGCAATGCCCATGGAAGTCAGAAGAAGGTGTCAGATCCCCTGGAACTGGAGTTACAGATGGTTGTTAGCCACCATGTGAGTGCTGGGATTTGAACCTGGGTCCTCTGCCATCTGGGTCCTTGAGCCATCTCTCCAGCCCCTCAGCCCCATCTTTTATTGCAATTTTTAGAATTTTTATTTATTATTTTTATTTTATGTGTATGCATCTACTGCCTGCATGTAGGTAAGTGCACCCGTGTTGTGCAGTGCTCACGGAGGTCAGAACTGGAGTTATGGACAGTTGTTAGCTGCCATGTGGGTGCTGGGATTAGAACCTGGATCTTCTGTAAGAACAACCAGTGTTCTTAACTGCTGAGCCATCTCTCCAGCCCCCTTTTACTGCAATTTTATTTTTCCTGTTCAACATTCATTCTGGAGTCAGATATTGCAATTAATGTCTTGACATTTCAGACTCTTTTTTGTTTTTTCTGAAGCGCACAGACTATTTTGTAGAACATCTCATCAGCACATTGTTTTTTTTCTAATAATAGGGCAGCCATGTGATTTATTATTTAAACTGAGAAACAGTTGAGAGTGGAAGAGGGAATTATGTATCACCACCTCAGAAAAACCAGAATAAATGGTCACCACAGATAGTTTATTTTCATGAACTGTGTTTAAATGGGTAATTGGGAGATAATTGACCTTGCCATGTAAGCACTGCAAAATAAAAACTGCAGAGCAGTTATTCTAAGATCAAAGTTCTTGTTTATGTCTGACTTGTACTTAGCATTCCTACGTAGCAAATTAATTTGCTGAATTGCTTTGATGTGTATTTTTACAATACTCTATTTTGAAAGGTACACACTAAATCATTATATCTGTTAAGGTTAAATAGTCTGAGTGCTTTTAACATTTTGTGATTGTAAATAGAGTCAAACTTAGTATGGGTCTGACTTGGTAAACTATATCTAACTTATTTGGCTCCAAAATTCTTTTTATTCAGCTGGCTTCATAATGACTTAAAAGTGGCTCTCATAGGTAGTCCAGTGGACCTTACTTACAGATACGACCATCTTGGAGACTCTCCTAAAATTCTGCAGGACATTGCTTCGGGAAACCACCCATTCAGCCAGGTGCGCTTAACTTTTATTTTTACTCTTGTTGCTTTATTACTATCTAATTTTTTTTTTTTCGGTCTTTTTGAGACAGGGTCCCCCTGTAGTCCCAGCTGGCCTAGAACTTGCTATGTAGACCAGGCTGGCCTTGAACTCACAGAGATCCACCTGCCTCTGCCTCCCAAGTGCTGGGATCAAAGGCATGCACAATCACGCCCGGCCCAAATTTTTACTGTTTTTATAGTAACACATGAACTATAGATGTTTCACTGAGCTTCATATTTGTCGATCTTCGACAAGTCTCTGGTTTTCTATCCTTTTGAGATTTACTTCCTGTCTGATTTTGGCATTGAGAGAATTATTGTAATGTAAAGCCAAACCCTTAATGTTTTAGATATGCTGTATTGCTTTCCCTACCTCCTTCTCTGTCTAGGAGGCAGTAGGCAATAATATTTGAACATGATTTTTCCTTTCCTTTCCTTTCGTACCATGTTGTCATTGGTTGTTTTTGTTTTGAGACAGGGTCTCCCTGTAGCCACAGCTGGCCTGGAATTCAGTATTTAGATCAGGCTGGCCTCAATCTCATAGAGATCTGCCTAACTCTGCCTCAGGGAGTGCTGAGGTTAAAGGTGCATGCATGCCTGGCGTTTTTTGTTTTGTTTTGGGTTTTGTTTTGTTTTGTCTTGTTTTTTTTGAGACAGATTTTCATGTGTCCCTGGCTGGCCTAGAACTCATTACATAGACTAGACTGGCCTCAAACTTGTGATGATTCCTTTACTTCTGCTCCCAAGTGTTGGAATTCCAGGAGTGTGCCACCACACCTGAGTCTTCAGTACCATTTGAATCTCTAGGTTGTATGGGACCTGTCCACACTCACTCTGATCAAAGGATACTTGGCTAGGACTCTCTCCTTTTCCTTTTTCTTTTCTTTTCTTTTTTCTTTCCTTTTCTCCTCTGTGTCTCCCTGTCTCTCTCTTTCTCTCTTTGTTGTTATTGTTGTTTTGAGACAGGGTCTAACTGTGTAGACTGGACTGACCTTGAACTCACAGAGATCTACCTGACTCTGCCTCCTGAGTGCTGGGATTAAAGGCATGCACCACCACACCCAGCTTGACTAGGATTTTTAATCCCAATACTTATATGAAATTTGTTTTGTGTGATACTCAGCTTTTTCACAGTAGCATTGGCAAGATGTTTTATATTAAATTAACTCTGGTTGTACATATATTGTGTGTAGATAGATAGATAGATAGATAGATAGATAGATAGATAGATTTTTTTTTTTTTTTTGTCTTTTTTGAGACAGGGTCTCCCTCTAGCCCCAGCTGTCCTGGAACTCACTATGTAGACCAGGCTGGCCTTGAACTCACAGAGATCTGCCTGCCTCTGCCTCCCAAGTGCTGCGATCAAAGGTGTGTGTATGCCACCACACCCGGCTGTATTCTGTATTTTTAAGTAAATCAAAGACTCTGAGTTAGATCCAAAACTTGAAAGAACATATTGTAGATGCAAGTACAGTTAGGTATTTAGCATACTTGTTTGTTTGTTTGTTTGTTTATTTATTTATTTATGTATTTTTTATTTTATTTATTTTTTTTTACTTATTTAAGGCAGAGTATCACTGTGTTGTCCTGACTTGCCTGGAACTCACTCTGTAGACCTGGCCTGGAACTCAGAGATCTGCCTGCCTCTGCCTCCCAAGTGCTGGGATTAGAAGTATGTGTTACCATGCCCAGCTACTTGTAGTATTTTTAATTATGCTTTTTTTTAAATAGGTCTTAAAGGAAGCTAAAAAACCAATGGTGGTTTTAGGCAGTTCGGCACTCCAGAGAAATGATGGGGCAGCAATTCTTGCAGCTGTGTCTAGCATTGCACAAAAGATTCGAGTAACAAGTGGTGTTGCTGGAGATTGGAAAGTTATGAATATCCTTCATAGGTTTGTTGAGTAATTGTTTATATACTATAAAATTCAAATGATTTTGGGTGTATGTGTTCCTGACAGAATTGTCACATTTATATATACAAATAGCATTTAGAAATATCATTCCCATTGCAGATATGAAATGCAAAATATTTTCTGTATGAGAAGAATGCAAGGTAATAACAGTAAGTTTTCTGAAGGGAGTGGGTTAGGGCAATGTGGAGGGGAATAAAAATTAAACCCATTTCTTTGTATAGGGACCAAAAATTAATTTTTTTTAATTAAAAAAAAATTTTTTTTAATTTTTATATTTTTTGGTCTTTTTGAGACAGGGTCTCCCTGTAGCCCCAGCTGGCCTGGAACTCACTATGTAGACCAGGCTGGCCTTGAACTCACAGAGATCCACCTGGCTCTGCCTCTGGTGGGATTAGAGGTGTGCGCCACCACACCCAGCCAAAAATTAATTTTTTTAAAATGTGGGGCAGAGGATATGATATAGCTCAGTTATTAGAATATTTGCCTAGCATGCACAAAGCCCTGGATTTCATCCCCAGTACCACATAAAACAGGCATGGCCATGCACTCCTGTAATTGCAGCAGAGATGGAAGCAGGAAGATCAGAAGTTCAAGATCATTCTTGACTTCATCATAACTTTGAGACCAGCCTGGGATATACAAGACCCTGTCTCAAAAATAAAGCAAAATAAAAAAATAAAAAAAAAAAACAACCCTGAAATAGTGGCTGTTGAAAACAATAAGTGAATACTTAAAATCAGTTCAAAACTTGCAGCAAGTCCTCTGACTTTGATTAAAAGATAAAACATAAGCTAATGTGGACGAGAATCTGACTGAAGGTGTTTCTTTCTAAACATATAAATTATGGAAGTATATTTTAGGAAAGCTGGAAAGAGAACAAAGTGTGACATGGAAGTGGTGGTTATCTCGTGATCTGTAAATAATTCCTATTGCTATTTTAGTTTCTTTTTTTCCCGTGTAAATGTTTTTTAGTTATTTAGTTGAAATTACACTGTGACTACAATTTTGTGTACTGATTTTAACTAGTTCTCATTACCAAGTAAGAATTTTCTCCTATAGTTAGGAATTCTTTTATGAGCTTTATGTCATTTGTAATCTTTAAAATTTTTATTTATTAAGCCAGGCATGGTGGCGCATGCCTTTAATCCCAGCACTTGGGAGGCAGAGGCAGGCGGATCTTTGTGAGTTCAAGGCCAGCCTCGTCTACATAGTGAGTTCCAGGCCAGCTGGGGCTGCAGGGAGACCCTGTCTCAAAAAGACCAAAAAAAAAAATTTATGTATTTCCTATTTATTTATTTTTTAGTCAGGGCTTCCTTATAGTCCCAGTTGGCTTGGAATTCACTGTAAAGCAGGGTGATCTTGCTCTCACAGAGATCTACCTACTTCTGCCTCCCCCCAAGTGCGGGGATTAAATGTGTGCACAGGGCTTTTATTTCCTTTTTTACACATACATTGATACTGTGTGTGTGTGTGTGTGTGTGCGTGTGTGTGTGTGTGTGTGTGTGTTTTGCCTGTGTGAATGTAAGTGTACCAAGTACGTGCAGTGCACAGGCCAGAAGATGGCTCTAGATTCCCTAGAACTGAAGTTAGTCACCATGTGGATGCTGGGAGTCAAACCCCTGTTCTCTACCAGAGCAGTGAGTGTTCTTAACCACTGAACCATTTCTCGAGCCCACATTGATGTTAGTTTCTGACAACTTTTGAATAATTCAATGAGTGGCCGAGGGTGTAGTTTGTTGGTAAAGTACTTCTCTAGCCATTCGAAAGGCCATGGATTCCTACCTCTGCACCAAAACATTGAATAAACAAACAGCAGAGATAATTTTGGGTAGATTTCTAAAAGTAGAACTATTGTAGTAAACAAGGGTAAATATTTCTAAAGGTGTTTTGAATGTTTCTACCTTGTTTTAGAAGGATTGTTATTCTAGACCTTTTCTTTAAAAGATTATTTTCTACTGCTCTAAATAATAGTCATAGGGAAAAAAATCTTGACTGACATACGCTAATCTGTAAAGTAATGATTTTTCCTGAATTTTTTTGAGGGGGTGGTATTTTGAGACAGGGTATCACTTGTATCTCAGATAGCTTTGAACTTTTCTCTGTGTGTGTGTGTGTGTTTGAGTTTGAGACAGGGTCTCCTTGTAGCCCCAGCTGGCCTGGAACTCACTACGTAGACCAGGCTGGCCTTGAACTCACAGAGGTCCACCTGCCTCTGCCTCTTGAGTGCTGGGATTGAAGGTGTGCACCACCATGCCTGCCTAGCTTTGAGCTCTCTATTTTGCCCAGTAAGGTTGGTCTCAAACTTGCAGTCCTCCTGTCTCTGACTCCTGTATTCCAGAATTAGAGTTATTTCCTGCTTGAATTACTGTTTTATCAATAGTGTGTTAGTTCCTTCCTCCCTCCCTCCCTCCCTCCCTTTCAAGATAGGGTCTTATATAATCCTGACTGACTTTGAACTCCTGGTATAGCCCAGGCTGGCCTCAACTGAAGATCATCTTGATCCTCCTCTTGCCTTTGCCTCCTGAGTATTTGGATTACAGCAGTGTGCCACCATGTCTAGCCCCCTTTTGATTTTCAAAATCATGTGACTTTTCTCTAATGAGTATATTTGCCTTAATGTGTGTTTTATGTTTTGCTATGTTAAATAAGTTGAACTTAAGGCATTTAGAGCTATCTTAAAGTTTCCAGAATTATTCCATTGCATATTACCTCAGGGTGTTGGGAGATGCATTACAGTACTTGCCTAGTAGCATGCACAGGTTCACTCCCCAGTTCCACACACAAAAAGAGACTATATCCAGTGAGTAAGAAATGGTCTTTGACAGCATAGGATGTAAAAAGAAACTAGAAATTATTCCTATGCAATTACTCACATTGTTTATACTGCAAATGCTACATGTACTCTAAAATTCCATAATTGTTTTTTGTTTTTTTTTTTTAATTAAAGGATTGCAAGCCAGGTAGCTGCTTTGGACCTTGGCTATAAACCTGGGGTAGACGCAATTAGGAAGAACCCTCCCAAAGTGCTGTTTCTCCTGGGAGCAGATGGAGGTTGTATCACACGGCAGGATTTGCCAAAGGATTGTTTCATTATTTATCAAGGTAAATAGCACCCAAAGCACCAGAAACAAAAAGAATCATACATGGTATGCTTTAAAAACTATTTGTTGGGCTGGGTTGTTATGGTACACGCCTTTAGTCCCAGCACTCAGGAAGCAGAGGCAGGTGGATCTCTGTGAGTTCAAGGCCAGCTGGGGCTACAGGGAGACCCTGTCTCAAAAAGACAAAAAAAAAAAAAAAACTTTGTTGGGACTGGAGAGATGGCTCTGCAGTTAAGAGCACTGGCTGTTCTTACAGAGGACCCAGGTTTGGTTTCCAGCACCCACATGGTGGCTTAACAACCATCCACAACTCCAGTTCCTGGGGATCTGATGCCCTCTTCTGGCCTCTATGGGCAGTGCATGCATGGGTACATTCACATACAGGCAAGCAAAATACTCATATACATAAAATATAAATAAATAAAAAGAAAAACCCTATTTGTTACCTGCCTCTACCTCCCAAGTGCTAGGATTAAAGGCATGTACCACCGTGCCCAGCTTAAGTTTTTTTTTTAATGTGTATGAATGTTATGCCTGCATGTGTTATGTGCCCGTGTCCTGCAGTGCCTGCAGAGAACAGAAGAGGGCATCGGATCCCCTGGAACTGGAGTTACAGTTAGCCACCAAATGGGTGCTGGGCTTTGAACCTGGGTCTTCTGTAAGAACAGCCAGTGCTTTTAACCACTGAGCCATCTCTCCAGCCCCCCATTAAAATTTTTTTTTATTAAATTTATTTATTTATTGGGACAGGATCTCCCTATGTAGCCCTGGCTGCCCTAGAACTCACTATGTTGACCAGGCTAGCCTCAAATTCATAGAGATCCTCTTGCCTCTGGCCTGCATAGTGCTGGGATTAAAGGCACGCACTGCTACACCCTGACCCACACATAGTTTTGTGTAGTTTGGTAGTTTTTTGTTGTTGTTTTTGAGACAGGGTCTCCCCGTAGCCCTAGGTGGCCTGGAATTCACTGGCCTTGATTTCACAGAGATCCTTCTCTCTATCTGGCTAGGATTAAAGTTGTAGGCCACCACACTGTTTTTGGTTTTTTTTGGGGGGGAGGTTGTTGTTGTTGTTTGTATTTTTGAGACAGGGTCTCCCTGTAGCCCCAGCTGGCCTGGAGCTCTATGTAGACCAGGCTGGCCTCAAACTCACAGAGATCCACCTGCTTCTGCCTTCCGAGTGCTGGGATTAAAGGCTTGCACCACCATGCCCAGCAGCCCACACTGTTTTTAAAAACCCGATAGTTAAAATGTTATTGTAATTGATATTGCTAATTTCTACCTGATGTTATTTAATAACTAAGAAATAGAAGCAGCCTAGATGTTCAGTAACAAGAATGTTAAATTGTTGCTTACTCATAAAGTAGAAGGTTAAACATTAGTCGTTTAACACTAGGTTAAACAAACTTCAGCTGAGGGTGATGGTATACACTTGCAATCCCTGTACTTCAGAAGCTGAGGTAGGAGGAATGTGAGTATAAGACCAGCTAACTAGGGCAACATAGTGAGATTCTGTCTCCAAAAAAGGAAATAATTAGTATTATTCCTTAATAATATATTCTAATACAGATTAGTATATAATGTATATACTTACTAATATATATTAGTATATAATAATATTAGGGAAAAAACCTTAATAAAAACTATTTTTAAAAAGTAGGGTTTTGTTTTGTTTTTTATGAGTGTATTGCCTGCATTCATGTGAGTGCATCTGTGTTGTGCAGTGCCCACAGAGGTCAGATGAGAGTGTCTAATCCCCTGGAACTGGAGTTAATGGATTTTGTTAGTTGTCATTTGGGTGCTGGGAATCAAAACTGGGTCCTTAGCAAGAGCAGCTAGTGCTCTTAACCATGGAGCCCTCTCTCCAGCCCATAAACTGTAAATTTTAAGCAATCACTTGGATTCTGTATTGTAGGACATTTAGTGAGTTACATACTGTTGTTGCTTATGGTACTAACAAAGGGTCTTGTGGGTGTGCATGCTAGGCAAGTACTCTTCACTCAGCTAGGTTTTTGAGAGAAGAGTCTTGATGTATAGCCCAGGCTGGCCTTGAACTTGTGAGCTTCCTGTTTTGCTTTCCTGATGCTGGGCTTATAGATGTGCACCACCACACCTAGCTTAATTAAATTACATTAAATGTGAACTTCATTAAAAGGCCAAGAAATATTAAGTAAGTTACATCTGATGTAACACTCCAGCTTTTTTATATTTGATTGATATTTTTGAACTCCCATTTGCTAATGTAGTGGTTTCTCCAAAATAAATGGAGCATTGTATATTTTTAGATAATTAACAGAAAGTATATAAGCTTCCACTTGATTTTATTTATGAACATCATAAACCTATAATAGACATTTTAAAAAATATTTTATTTTTTTAATGTGTATTTGTGCACTCATGTCGTGGAATGCCGGCAGAGGACAGAAGAGGCTGTTGGATCCCCTGGAACTGGAGTTATGGACAGTTGTTAGC
>NW_008349068.1:3507591-3528863 GCF_000622305.1 Nannospalax galili | reverse complement strand
TATTTTTATTTTATGTGTATGAGTGTATTGCCTGCATGTATGTGAGCGCACCCGTGTCATGCAATGCTGTGGAGGTCAGAAGAGAGCTTTGGATTCCCCTGGAACTGGAGTTAAGGACAGTTCGTAGCCACCATGTGGGTGCTGGGAATTGAACCCCGGTCCTCTGCAAGAGTAGTCAGTTCTCTCAACCACTCAGCCATCTCTCCAGCCCTTATAATAGACATTTTATTGCCATAAAAATCATTAGACAATACATTTTGTATCTTTAGTTTGATTCAGTTATTTGATATGGTAAGACCAACATTCATAAACTAAAATCCTGTTTCTGTTCTCTTCCAGGAGTAGTCATTGATGATGATTTCAAACCTTTTTTTTTTTTCTTTCAGGCAGGATCTCATGTAGCCTAGTCTGGCCTTGAACTTAGTATGTAGCCAAGGATGACCTTGAACTTATGATTCTCCTGCCTCTATTTCCCAAGTTCTAGGATTATAGGGATATATCACCACATCCAGCTATTATATTGTTTTAATTTTGAAAGCAGTTTTATAGTTTTTAAAGTTCAGTGGCAGATTAATTGTACTGTGTGCATGAAGTAATTGGTTTGTTATTTTGTCTTTTTTTTTCTGGAGCTGAGGACCGAACCCATGGCCTTGCTCTTGCTAGGCAAGTGCTCTATCCCTGAGCTAAATCCCCAACCCCGGAGTCATTGGTTTGATGCCTAGAACCATAGAAATATAAAAATGGAAATTAAAAAGGATGTGTACTGTCTTTGTATATAATAGTAAACCATTGAGGGGGGTTGGTTTGGTGGTGGTGATAGTGGTAGTGGTGATAGTCTTTCTGTGGCACACACTGACCTCCTGCCTTAGTGCTGGGATTACAGATGTGTTCCACTATGTCTGATTTATTAATCCACTTTTTACTAAATGTGCTTCACCATCACCCTCAGGACATCATGGTGATGTTGGTGCTCCCATGGCAGATGTTATTCTCCCAGGGGCTGCTTACACAGAAAAATCTGCTACTTATGTCAATACTGAGGGCCGAGCTCAACAGACCAAAGTAGCAGTGACACCTCCTGGCTTGGCAAGAGAAGACTGGAAAATCATAAGAGCGCTCTCTGAGGTATTTTGGGGGAATTTCTTTGGAATCTTTTTTATTAATATTTAGCAGCTAATATAGCTCACTTGATAGAATGTCTGCTTAGCATGCATGAAGGCCTGAGTTCAATAAACCCCTATATATAATTTGTAGTGCTGGAGATGGAACCCTAGGGCCTCCCACATACTAGGCAAGAGCAATACCTCTGAGCTATATATCCCCATCCACAGACACATCTCTTTGTTGTTTGTTTGTTTTGGTATGGAGTTGTTTGTTTGAGAAAGGGTCTCATTATGTAGAACTGGCTGATGTGGAACTTACTTTGTATACTAGGCCAGCTTCAAACTCATAGAGTGCTGGAATTAAAGGCATATGCCACCTTGCCTAGCTTTGTGGAAGCATTTTTTTAGTGATACTGCTTAAGGCATACTGGATGTGTTAGCTTGTTAACAGTGATTTCCAAAATCAAGGATAATCTTTCTCTGAAATGCAGAGAGGATTTGTATAATCTCTGTTAGTATAGGGAGAAAATGTGTTCAGAAACAGGAATTAAACTTATTCTTTTTATTGTTGATTTAAGAAGTTAGAAGCATTTAGATTTGCTTAGCATTGTCTCTATAATACTAATTTTATAATGAATCCACCCTTCTTCACCCTTTTTTCCGGGAAGTGCTGGGGACTGAACTCAGGACCTTGTACTGGCTGAGCTCTACCACAGAGCTACACCCTTAACCTAGTGAGTTTACTTTCTACAGATAAATGGTTAATTTATTAACAGTTATTTGTGAATTAGAATTTTGACATCTGTGTTCTACACTTGATGCTTCCTTGATAAATCTGTCTGCTGAAAGATACCAGAGGATGTTAGATTTTCTACTAATACTGCAGTATTTCACCATAGTTGGCAATTATGCATTATTTGTTCCCATTTTTGGTGATGAGGATTAAACCTAGTACTGTGTACATCCTAAATGACAACCTGATTTTTCTTTCTTAATGTGTATGAATGTATTGCCTGCATGTGTGTAAGTGCATTCGTGTCATGCAGTGCCCATGGAAGTCAGAAAAAGGCATCAGATCCCCTTGAACTGGAGTTACAGACAGTTGTTAGCCACCATGTGGGTACACTGGGAATCAAACCCAGGTCCTCTGTAAGAACAGCTGGTGCTCTTAACCACTGAGCCATCTCTCCAGCCCCTACAACCTGACTTTTTAAAAATTACATTTGTTGCCAGGCGTGGTGGTGCACACCTTTAATCCCAGCACTCAGGAGGCAGAAGCAGGCGGATCTCTGTGAGTTCAAGGCCAGCCTCGTCCACATAATGAATTCCAGGACAGCCAGGGCTACAGGGAGACCCTGTCTTAAAAAAAGAGTAAAAAAACAAACAAACAAACAAAAAAATTTGTTTACTGTTTGGAGGAGGCTACACATGCCACAGTATGCTTGTAGAGGTCAAAGGAGAACCAATGGCTGACCATTCTCTCCCTGCAGCATGTGGGTCCAAGGGATTGAACTCAGATTGTCAGTCTTGATGGCAGGTACCTATGGCCCATCTTTCAAGCCCCCAACCCTGACATTTTAAAGTAATAAAACTAATATATTGGTGAATCTGGTCTGTTGCAGATAGCAGGTATTACTCTTCCATATGATACTCTGGATCAAGTGAGGAACCGTTTGGAAGAGGTCTCCCCTAATCTTGTTCGATATGATGATGTTGAAGGAGCTAATTACTTTCAACAAGCAAATGAGCTTGCCAAGGTAAAACCTTACCTATGTGCAGTTTTCCTAATGGTGAATGTACCAGCACAATAGCCCTAGTTTTCAATATGATTATTGGTTTCTTTTTTGCAGCTAGTGAACCAGCAACTTCTTGCTGACCCACTTGTTCCACCTCAGCTAACTATAAAAGACTTCTATATGACAGGTAAGTGACTATCAGCTTGACTTCCAAATATGCAAAGTAAGAGAATCAGAGAACCTCTAGTATTGCTCTTTTTAATCTGAAGATTGGCACTTGGTTTACATTTATGTGTGTGTGTGTGTGTGTGTGTGTGTGTGTGTGTGTGTGTATGTGTGTGTGTGTGTAAGTCAGAGGACAGCTTGTGGGAGTAAATGCTTGCCTTCATGTTGGCACCAGGGATGGCACTCCAGACATCAGGCTTGGTGACAAGTGCCTTTATCCATTGAACCATCTTGCTGGCCCCTAATCTGAAAACTTTTAAAAGTCAGAATTAGGGACTGGAGAGGTGGCAGTTAGAGCACTTGCTACTCAGAGAACTTGGATTCAGTTCCTTACACCCACATGGCATCTCACAATTGTGTATAACTCCAATTCCGGGGCATCTAATGCCCTCTTATGGCTCCACAGGTACCAGGCTCACACATGGTGCACATACAACCATACAGATAAACACACATACACATAAAATAAAAATGATTAAAAAATAAATTGGAACTAATGTAATTTGAGATGGCAGGACCAGGCTCAGACCCCATTTTGTGTGTGTATGTTTTGCTTTATTTTGTTTTTCTTTTCTTCTTTTGTGGTCTTTTTGAGACAGGGTCTCCCTGTAGCCCCAGCTGTCCTGGAACTCATTATGTAGACCACGCTGGTCTTGAACTCACAGTGATCCACCTGCCTCTGCCTCCTGAGTGCTGGGATTAAAGGCATGCACCACCATGCCCGGCCTTTTTTTTTTTTTTTTTAAACAGGGTCTTCCTGTAGCCCCAGGTGGCCTGGAACTCAGAGAGATCCACCTGCCTCTGCCTCCCAACTGCTGGGATTAAAGGCGAGTGACACCATGCCCAGCTAAACCTCACTTTAGTACATACTGGGCACAGGCACTGTACCCTTAGCTTGCTAGTCTTTTTTTGTGTGTATGTGAGACACGTTCTCCCTGTACCCCTGGCTGACCTTTGCCTCCCCAGTGCTGGGCTTAAAGGTGTGTGCCACCAGGCCCAGATGT
The DNA here is from genome assembly GCF_000622305.1 of Nannospalax galili. Taxonomy (NCBI): domain Eukaryota; kingdom Metazoa; phylum Chordata; class Mammalia; order Rodentia; family Spalacidae; genus Nannospalax; species Nannospalax galili. The sequence continues at coordinate 3,524,795 of NW_008349068.1, read as the reverse complement.
CCTCTAGTATTTTTTTCTGAGATTTAAACAAAGTTCGAAAATCCAAAAGGATTAACAGATTTTAAATGTAAAATTTTACTATTATCTGCATAGTGAGTTCCAGGCCAGCTGGGGCTACAGGGAAACTGTCTCAAAACAAAAGAACCAAACAAAACAAAACTTTCACTATTATAAGGAAAATCACTGCAGAGGACCCAGGTTCAGTTCTCAGCACCTGCATGGTGGCTGACAACTGGCTATAACTCCAGTTCCGAGGAATCTAACTCCCTCTTCTGATCTCCATGGACATTGCACATACATAGTGCACTTACATACATGTAGACAAAACACTCATACACATAACATACAAATAAATTAATTGACTAAATTTTTTAAGGGATCTGGTAAAATATAACATAGTGAGTTGACACATGATTTGATACCCCTGCAGATTAACTAAAATTTATTTGGTTGCCATTGACAGGAACTCAACCTGAAGGGGGTTCCCAGACTATATCAAGATTGGTTTGTTTTGTTTTTGCTTTTTGTCTTTTTGAGACAGAGTGCCCCTGTAACCCCAGCTGGCCTGGAACTCGATATGTAGACCAGGCTGGCCTTGATTTCACAGAGATCCACTTTCCTCTGCCTCCTGCGTGCTGGGATTAAAGGTATATGCCACCATGCCCAGCAATTGTTTTGTTTTGTTTTTTTTCTGGGCATAATGGCACACCTGAAGTCCCAGCATGTAGGAGGTGGAGGCAAGAGGCCAGGAGTTCAAGACCATCCTCATCTACAAAGCAGGACCCTATCCTAAATAAGCAAAAAACGGGTGGGACTTTTTAAGCTGCAAATGGTGGTAGTAACATAGCGCCTCTGATTCCGGCATACAGATTGCTTAGGCAGGAAGATTGAAAAATTCAAAGCCTGGACTACATAGCAAGACCCAGTCTCCAAAAAAAATATCAAAAGAAGGGGCTAGAGAGATGGGTCAATGGTTAAGAGCATTTGCTGAGCTTATAGAGGACCCAGGTGGCAGCTAACAACCATCTGTAACTCCAGTTCCAGAGGAACTAATGCCCTTTTGTGGTGTTGTATACAAAGGTACACTTACATACATACAGGTAAAAGACTCATACATGTAAAATAAACATGAACTAAATTTTTTTTTTTTTTTGATCAAAAGAAGCTGGGAGTGGTGGCACATGCCTTCTTTAATCCCACTTGGGAGGCAAAGGCAAATGGATCTCTATGAATTCAAGGCCAGCTTGGTCTACATAGTGAGTTCCAGGCCAGTAAAGGGTACATAGTAAGACCCTGTCTCAAAAAAAATGAAAGCAGGGGCTGGAGAGATGGCTCAGCGGTTAAGAACACTGGTTGTTCTTGCAGAAGACCTGGGTTTGAATCCCAGCACCCACATGGCAGTTAACAGTGTCCGTAACTCCAGTCCCAGGGTATCTGACAGCCTCTTCTGTCCTCCGAGGGCATTGCACAGCATGGGTGCACTTACCTACATGCAGGCAATACATGCATACCCATAAAATAAACATAATAAATAAAATTTTTTTAAAAAAGAAAGAAAACAGGCATGGTGGCACATGCATGTAGGAGGCAGAGACAAGTGGATCTCTGGGAGATTGAGGCCAGCCTGGTCTACATAGTAATAATAACGATAATATTAAAAACAGTTAACCAGAGAGTCTCGGTGGTAAATACATGGTAGAGGCAGGAGGATCAGAAGTTCAAGGTCATCCTTGGCTACAGAGATAGCCTGAGGTACACAAGAGCCTGTCTCTCTCTCTCTTTTTTTTAACTTTTATTAATTTTTTAGGTTAGCATAAAAAGTAAAGATTTTCTTTATGGCATTTTTCACACATGTGTGTCATTAGATTTTGTTCTTTTTGCAATTTTTTATTGAAGTTTTGTGTATTTCATACAGAACATCTTAATCATCTTTATGCCCCCTTCCCCATTGGTAGCCCCCCCCACTTGAATTCATACATTCTGTCATTTATGTTAAAGCCTATCATGTCAAGTTAGTGTCCCCAGATGACAAGACCCTATGTTTAAAAAAAAGGGCTAATAAAGAATTTATGTTCAAAATTTATTGGTCACATATCAGTTATATTACAGCCTCACAGTCTTTTTAAAAATCTTTTTGTTCTTGACTATGTGCAACATTGAAATTTACTGTGCTTTCTAAAAGTTACATTAACAAAATCCTAGAGTAGTGGCTCCTATCTGTAATCTCAACACTCAGGAGTCTGAGGCATGAGGATTACCCATGTTTGAGACTAACCCAGTATACATAGTGAGTTTCCAGTCTTGCCTGGAACCTGAGACACTGTTTGAAAAACAACAAAAGAAGTTGTATTAACACAATGTGCATTTTCTTAATATCTTTCAGATTCAATTAGCAGAGCCTCACAGACAATGGCCAAGTGTGTCAAAGCTGTCACAGAGGGTGCTCAGGCCGTAGAGGAACCATCCATATGCTGAGACATCTACTAAGGACCCAGTTTTGCTACAAATAGTAAATGGACGTTGGAGTAATCGCTGACAAGTTTATGTTTTTTTTAAAAAAGAAAAAACCGAATGATGTAATATTTAAAGTTATACTATGCTTATTTGAAAATAGTAATGCACTTAATCAAAATTTTTGGCAGTTTTAAGTTTATGTATTGTGTGTAAACATTAAATAGTTTAATAAACTGTATACATTTGTTCCTCATGATAAAAACATTAATATTTGTAATAGATTCAAAGAAAATCTTCAAAATGTGAAATTTTTTGTTTATTTTCATAGATGATTTATGTTTGTAGAATGGATGAAATGAAAAGGCCTTTCAGGGCTGGGGATATAGCTGGAGAATGGTTGCCTAGCATGTGTGAGGCCTAGAGTTGAATCCCTGAAACTGCAGACAAAGTAAAAAAGTAAAGACCTTCTATTAAGTCACGCGCTTTGTGCTAAAGAAAAGAACTGGAGCCAGCAAAATGGCTCAGCGTTGCTACCTTGACTGGAATTTGATCCCCAGTGAGTCTACATGGTAGAAGGAAGGAACTGACTTCTGAAACTTGTCCTCTGACCTCTACAGGCACTCCATGGCAGTGCCCACAAACACACACACAAAAATAAATCTAAGAAAAAAAATGAGAAGTGTTAAAGCTGAGTATCACCATGGCAGTGCATGCGCGCGCGCGCACACACACACACACACACACACACACACACACACACACACACACAGATCTAAGAAAAAAAAAAATGAAAAGAGTCAAGGCTGCGTATGGTGACTCAAGCCTGTAATCCAAGCACTCAAGAAGGAGAGGCATTAAAATCACTGAGCTCAAATCCAGCCTGGGCTGTAGAGTAAGAGTCTCTAAAAGATTTAACTAAAAGATTTAACCTTTCTTTTAAGATAAGTGAATAGAAAAGAAGTAAAAATTTGTTTGTCTTTTTTGTTTTGTTTGCTTTTCTTGAAGTTCTGAGATTTGACCCCAGAGCCTGAACATACGGGCAAGTATTCTGCTGTGGAGCTACATCCTCAAGCCTGTTTGTTTTTTGAAAAACCCTTTTGTTTTGTAATCCTTTTTCTTTCTCCTTTCACTAAAACCCCAAATATAGGATACCATTTTTCTCATACAAGAAACAAGGTTTCTAGAGTTGTAGTTGTGTGCCAACTATACTTTAAAGCTTGTGTGGCACTGAGGGTGCAATTCAGTGATAGAGAATGTACTAGTGTGCATGAGGCCCTTTGTTCAGTTCCCTGCACACAAAATAATTGTTCAGAATCGGTCATCTTAACAGCTTTTTCAGAAATAGTTGTCTTGGGCTGGAGAGATGGCTCAGTGGTTAAGAGCGCTGACTGCTCTTGCAGAGGACTCGGGTTCAATTCCCAGCACCCACATGGCAGCTGTGAACCGTCCTTAACTCCAATTCCAGGGGAATCTGAAGCCCTCTTCTGACCTCTGTGCTCCTATGGGTGCACTCACATGCAGCCAATATACTTACGCACATAAAATAAAAATAATAAATAAAATATTTTTTAAAAAAAGGAAACAGTTGTCTTTAATGATACATCATGAAGTTGTTTACTTTGATTATCAAAGTACTTGTCTTAGGGCTGAGGGTAATAGAGCCTGTGTTCAGCATGTGTGAAGTCCTAGGCTCAAACCCTAGTACCAAAAATTTTGCTTAAAATTCCTAGTAATTTAAGTATTTGAACCCAATACAAATTTCCTATGTCTCAGGATTCTTGACCACTTGAAACTGCTGACCTCACGGGGACATTGCTCCCAGTTTTGCATTTCACACCGTACTCTTCAGGGAATGTTTATAGGCTTCATGGACATGGATACTCAATGGAAAACAGGTTAAGTTGATCAAGCATCCTAGGTACCACCAGCTAAATAACTTTTAATTCTCTAAAGAGTACACCCTCTGGGGTAAGTAGTGTCCAATGAAATGTGCTAGTTTTCGTGTAGACATAATCTGTTGCTAACCATCAAGGTTTTTGTGAATGTAAACACAAAAGTAGTTACTGGAGTTAAAGACTGACAAAAAGCCCCTAGAGAGAGGAAAGTACACAGGTTTGAATAACCTGCCTGTTGGAATCATGTTTTGAGCAGTGAGGGGCTCATCATTGTCAACATCTGTAAAGGCTCAAGGCTAAGTCCGTCTGGGTGAAGAAGACAGACTAGAGAGACCTTGGTTAATACCATTTTCTGGGGACTTTGTAAGTGTATGTCATTAAAGCTTTAGATGTATTACAACTAATTTTCATAAAAATCTAATGATAGATACTGAAACTTAAAAAATACCAAGTAACTTGCACATGGTTACAGACCTTAGAGGCTAATGGCTAGAGTGGAACCTTTGGAGTAGCAGTCCTGCTGTGATGCCCAAGCTTAGTAAGGTGTACTGAGTTTTACTTCTAAGAGCAAAAAATAAAATTTCCATCAGAAAATGGTCAAAGCTGCTGATGTGTATGCATGGGGATGAGTGGATTCATTTGCCATCATATACCTTTTGGTAATACAAACTTGAGCTCATAATCCTGCTTCAGCCTCCTGGGTAGCTGGGACTGCCACCACCACTGGCTACACTCATTTATTATTGGTGTTGCCAACTTGCTGAAGCATTTCTTGCAAAGTTAAACAGATCTTGTTTAACATTGGAAGTTACTTAGAAAAAACTTTAATTTCTTCATTTGTAAACTGAGAAAAAAATAGTAATGACTACTATCTCAGCCTCATGGTATTGTTAAGAAGGTTAAATCAGAAAGCTTATAAAAACCTTTGCCTATTTCTTGACAGAAACTTGCTTAGTAACTGAGGACCACATCAGACAAAAATACAGGGGCTGGAGAGATAGCTCAGCAGTTAACAGCACTGACTGCTCTTGCAGAAGACCCTGGCTCAAATCCCAGCACCTACATGGTAGCTAACAACCATCTGTAATTCCAGTTCCAGGAGATCTGACACCCTCTTCTGTCCTCAGGCATTGCGTGACTTGGGTGCACTTAAACACATGTAGGCAATACACTCATACGTATTAAAATTAAATACATTTGAATATATATATTAATATATATATATTCAAAATATTGCCAGTAGTTTTAGGAAGCCTATTGGTGAGCCCGATTCTCCGATTCTCAAACTGAAAGTCACCATCTAAGTATATCAGGGAAAAACTCAGTTCCTAGACTGAAAGTCGTGCCTTATATAACCTCCAGCTTATATTTTCCTGAAGAAATGCCTTTAATCTAGAGGCAGCCCAGCTCAGTCAACAAATGCTACTACCTCAAACCATCAGAGTTGCAAAAATGAATTTATTATGATGCAGAACATTCTGTTTATTTTTGTGGAATTTTTACCAGTTGCAGTAGTATGTACTAAGTGTTGCTTTTCTTTGAGACAGGATCTCTGTACCTAGGCTGGCCTCAAAGATGACCTTTGACTCCTCAAAAGATGACCACTTTTAAAATTTTTTTTTATTAAATTTATCTTTATTTAGTCAGGCGTGGTGGCGCACGCCTGTAATCCCAGCACTTGGGAGGCAGAGGCAGGTGGATCTCTGTGAGTTCAAGGCCAGCCTGGTCTATATAGTGAGTTCCAGGACAGCTGGGACTACAGGGAGACCCTGCTTCAAAAAGACAAAAAGAAAAAAAAAAAATTATCTTTATTTTATATGTATGAGTGTTTTGCCTGCATGTATGTAAAAGCGTACCCATGTCATGCAAAGCCCACAGAGGCCAGAAGAGAGCATCAGATCCCCTGGAAGGAGTTATAAATGGTTGTTACCTGCCATGTGGGTGCTGGGAATCGAACCTGTGTCCTTTCTTTCCTCCCTTCTGTAATTCCTTTTCTAATTCTGTGTGTGTGTGTATGTGTGTGTGTGTGTGTGTGTGCGTGTGTCTGAGTGAATGTAATATATGCATGCTGTGTGTGCTTGCAGAGGCCAGAGAAGAGCATCAGGTGCCACAGTCAATCATTCTCCACCATATTCCTTTGAGGCAGAGTCTCTCTCCAAATCAAGCTCAAGCTAGGCTGGCAGCCCGCAAGCCCCATTGATCCCCGTCTCTACCCCCACAGCACTGGGGTTACAGGCATTCAGGTCCTCATGGTTGCACAGCAAGCACTCTTAAACACTGAGCCAGCTGTCCAGCCCTAAGCTTTTAAATATAACTCAAGAACCTTGGCTTGAGAACATATCATTGTGTTTGTTTTGATTTTTTGAGACAAGGTCTTGCTTTGTAGCCAAAGCTGGCCTCACTGTAATCTTCCTGCCTTTGCCTCCCAAATGCTAAAATTACAGGCATGCACCACCACAGGTGGCTCAAGTCAAAGGCTTTTATAGGAGGAAATGATTCTCTGTTAGGTTGCTTATAGATTGTGTATTCTGGGTTGCTATAGGTAAGCATGAGCTCCAAATGAGGTAACACTCCTCAAAGAAGATAGTTGGCACTTCAGTTTGTATACAGAGTGAAGCCCCAACCAGGTTGATAGCCTCTTCTGTTCCATTTCCGCTTTCCTAGATTTACTGCTTTGTGTGTGTATGCACGTGTGCGCACACAGGACCATCAGGTCCAGCTTTTTTATGTGGGTTCTAGGGATTGAATTGAAGGTTCTCATACTCACTTATTAACTTAGATAACTGCCAAAGCAAGAAACCTCCCTGCCAAAAGATGGAATGTTATATTAGCATTGTAATACACATTTTGTGACTATTAAGAAGAGCCAGCCAGGCATGGTGGCACATGCCTTTAATCCCAGCACTCGGAAGGCAGAGGCAGGTGGATATCTATGAATTCAAGGCCAGCCTGGTCTATATAGTTCCAGGCCAGCTGGGACTACAATTGAGACTATTGAGATCTTTTAAATGTGTCTAAGACCTTAGGATTTGTCCTATAATCCTACTGGTGGGGTGAACTTGCCCCATTGTTAATGAACAGAAGCATCTACCTTGCTGCTGGGGACATTCTAGGATAGTGTTGAAATCTAAAAAGAACAGTTAGACATGACTTAATTTCCTTAATCTGGTTCCTTGCCAAGAATAAAAGCTCCTTCCTCTCCCTCCCCCCCAAAAAAATATATAGCACAGCTGGAGAGGGGCAGGGGGCTGAATCAGGAGCATCATAAATTCCAAGCTAGGATGAATGACATAGTTTTAAAAAAGAAGCATGGGCTTGTGAAATGGCATTGGGTAAAGGCTCTTGCCACCAAGCCTGACAACATGAGTTCAGTCTCCAGGACTCACATGGTGGAAAGAGAGAACCAACTCCTGCAAGTTGTCCTCTGACCCCCACATGCATGCTGAGGCACTTGTGTGCACCCCCCCATACTCCAATAAATGCTAATTTTAAAAATAGCCTTTTTTATTCTTTCAGTACTGGAATCAAATTGGTGTTTATCTGAGGTATATCATTTCATGGATAAAGCTAGATAGTAATAGGACAAGCCTCTTCCTGTAGCTTTCCAAGCTACAATTTCCATAAAGCAGAAAGTGTAAGTTTTTTGTTTGCTTAGCAAGAACTTCACAGCCACACCTCTTCATGGGATGGGGCTTGTTTGCCTCTGCAAACCTAGAGGGAATGGTCTAGGGCTAAGTATCCCCTGGCAGCACTACTCCCTTGGGAAGTGGGTTTATTCCTCCATAGCTCCCTGTGTCCTCTGTGACCTGTGCCCTCTCCTGGTTGGTTCTTCACTGTCGGCTAAGTATGGGTCCATCTCTTTTCAAAGCTTTGCTCCTTAAGGTGGAATGGGCTTCTCACTCCACTCACTACCGATGTCTTTGGTGGCTTATCTGACATGCTTACCTAATATTTTCCGCTCACATTATTCCCAGTCATGTATGAAGTACATTTCTACAAGTTCAAATCTGTCATCATTGGTTCAATTTTTATAAAAGCTGAGAGTGATGGCACACACCTGTAATTTCCAACACTTAAGAGATGGAGGCTAGAAGATGAGGAGTTCAAGGCCATCCTTAGTTACAGAGTTTGAGGCTCCCATCTCTAAATAAATAGTTTGGCACCTACCAAATTTTACAGTTTCTTCACATGTCCTTTACTTAGACTTGGCTTATAAAATACATTACTCTTCAGTAAAAAAATGGAATGATTCTTGTTCCAAAATGGGATATTTTGGAAATAAATGGGAAATTTTGGACAAATACCTTGAGTGATTTTAGAAAAATTGGATGGATACCTTTGTAAATCAATTGAGTATCAAAATCAAAAGAGATATCTAGTCTCTTTTTTTTTTGATGTTTTTGATACAGGGTCTATAATATAGTAAAATCCAATCTCAAAAAAAAAAAAAAGATAGGGGCTAGAAAGATGGCTCAGTGGTTAAGAGCACTGGCTGCCCTTGCTGAGGACCCAGGTTTGGTTCCCAACACCCACATGGAGGCCAACAACTGTTTGTAACTCCAGATCAGGGGATCTGAGACCGTCTTCTGGCCTCTGCAGATACTGCGCACACATGGTGCACATGAGGACAAAACACTCGTACACATAAAAAATAAAAATTAGGGCCTGGAGAGATGACTCTGGTTAAGAGCACTGACTGCTCTTGCAAAAGACTTGGGTTCAATTCCCAGCACCCACATGGTGGCTGAGAACCATCCTTAACTCCAGTTTCAGGGGAAATCCAATGCTCTCTTCTGACTTCTGTGGACATTGCACAACACAGGTATACTTACATACACTCAGGCAATGCACTCATAACACAAAAAAATAATAAAAGATTTAAAAGTTAAAATAATTTTAAAGGCTGGGCGTGGTGGCACATGCCTTTAATCTCAGCACTCAGGAAGCAGGGGCAGGCGGATCTCTGTGAGTTCAAGGCCAGCCTGGTCTACATAGTGAGTTCCAGGACAGCTGGGGCTAACAGGGAGACCCTGTCTCAAAAAGACTAAAAAAAATAATAATAATAATAATTTTAAAAATTTACTAAATAAGGCCTTGTGCCCAGGAAGGGGCCATTCCTCTCTCACTGTGAGCACTTCCCTCACTGAGTGGGGTTGACACACTTTCTGATTCAGCATGGTCATACAGAATAAATGGTTGAGTTGTTTCTGTTCATCTCTGATGCAATATAATGCATCTACACATAATTATCAAAAAAAATGCAGACATCAATTTCCTATCAGTTGTTTAAGGTGCATGGTTATTTCTTGGGCCTTGCCTAACTTCCTTATCAAGCTAGCACATCAAAGGTGTTGGTCACCCTTTAGTCCTTTCCAAATGGTAAGTTCACAGTCAACTAGAACTTTAATTACTAAGTAGGTTTGATTAATAATCAGTTACTTTCTTTTTTTTTTTTTTTTTTTGGTCTTTTTGAGACAGGGTCTCCCTGTAGCCGCAGCTGTCCTGGAACTCACTATATAGACCAGGCTGACTTTGATCTCACAGAGATCCGCCTGCCTCTGCCTCCCAAGTGCTGGGATTAAAGGCGTGCACCCACCACGCCCGGCCAGTTACATTCTTTAATTAACTGTATCAAGCCTTATACTTTTCCTCTCCTCTTGGGGAAGGGCTGAGTGGTAGAGCACTTGCCTAGCATGTGCAAGGCTCTGGATTTAATCCCTAGCACCAGAAAAACAAAACTACACAAAAAACATGTTTTTCTTCCAGAAAAGCTGCCCTAATCATTAGCTTCCATTTATTCACCACCTTAATACTGGTGAGTCATGTCAGCTGGTTAGCCTTCTGATTCTCATAGTTTTTTTGTTCTTGTTGTTCTGCTGTTGGCTAGTAAGCCTTTCATACAGTACAATTTATTGGTTCACTGGGATACTATCTTTGATTAGGTATAATTATATATATATGCTGATAAACTTACTTTCAAATGATCATACAGGCCAGGCATGGTGGCAGAGGCCTATAATCTCGACATTTCACAAGTGAGTCAGGAGGATTGTTGAGTTCAAGGCTAGCGTGAGATATGTAGCAAGATCTTAACTCAAAAAAACAAAAAGTTCCACAAAACTTATTTTTAGGGGCTGGGGAGATGGCTCGGTGGGTGAGAATACTTGTTGAGTTTGATGACTTGAATCTCCAGCATCCACATAAAATGGCCATGCACACACCTATAACCCTAGTGCTGTGGCGGGTGATGCAATAGCTAAATGGACTTATTACTGGACTATAATCGCTGGTGGCATAACAGGCATTAGAATATTCTAGTTCATTCTGAAACCCTGTGCTGGGAGCTGCATTCTCCCTGGTTCATATTACCCAGGAGATGGTTTCAACAACAGCAATAATGAACTCAAGTGTATGCTGTCTTGGGCTCTAGTTATTGTTAGGTATATCAGGAGGGCTTTGATGTAAATCTAAGTCTGTGCAGCATGTAGTCTGTTTCTAAGATTTCCATCCTGCATATTTCCACTGTCTCTTGAGATTATTATTTTTCAGTTATACTCCAAAGGTGAGAGAAAATGACCAAGCCTTGAACAGAATTTGAAGCAATCACAACATCCAGCAGTACTTACTGGATGGCAACACTGTGAAATAGCCATTGATTTGTGTATTGAGAGAACACTACAGATCACTTCTCCAGATAGAAATGCTGACTTTACCACCTATAAGCTATATCATTATGTTAAACAGTTTTCATCATCATGACAAAACACCTGAGAAAACTAAAGAGGGGGAAAAATCTGTCTTGATTTCACTTCAGTCCATCATGTCCAGGAAGTAGTGGAGCAGAGCTGTTCCCTTCAGGACAGCTAGGAATCAAAGTGAGAAATAGCTGACTTCACTCTTCATTCCACTCTGACCCCACAGCCTATTCGGCGTTCCCATCCCCATCCAAGGACATTTTCCCTCCACACACACCTTAGCTAATGCTCTGGAAGTGCCCTCACAGACCCACCAGAAGTGTGTTTTACTAATCTCAGCACATCCCAATCCAATCAGTTTGACAAGATAACCATCATGGGGGCTGAGGTTGGCTCAGTTGGTAGAGTGCTTCCCTAGGATACACAATGCTCTGGGTTCCATCCTTACCACTGCGTAAGCATAAACCAGGCTTAGTGATACATACCTGTAATCCCGGCATTTGAGAGTTAAAAGCAGGAGGATCAGAAGTTCAAAATTATCATTGGCTACGTAGCAAGTTCAATGATAGCCTGGACTACATGAGATCCTGTCTCAAAAACAAAAACAAAAAAAAAAATCATGGGGCTAGAGAGATAGCTCAGCAGTTAAGAACACTGACTATTCTTACAGAAGACCCAGATTCAAATCCCAGCACCCACATGGCAGCTTATAACTGTCCGTAACTCTAGTTCCAGGGGATCCGACAGCCTCTTCTGTCCTCCTCAGGCATTGCATGATACGGGTGCACATACCTACATGCTGGCAATATACTACACATAAAATGAAAATAATAAATAAAATATTTTTTTAAAAAATTATCATGGTAATTTATTACTACTAACTATGGAATGGGAATGTTGGTGATGATATCATGTATAGAGTTCTTGGTTATTGCTACTTTTTTGTTTTGTTTTTGAGACAGTCTAGTCCAGGCTGGCTGAAACTTACTATGTAGCTATGTAACTAAGAGAACTCTAGCCAGCCTCCTGCCTCAGCCTCAAAAATGCTGGGATCTTAGGCATGAGTTAGCAAGCATGGCAGCAAGAATTTCCTGTTTATTAATTTGCTTGTTAGTTTGGAGACAGGGCTTCACTATGTAATTCATACTGACCTTGGAACTTGTGATACTCCTGCCTCAGCCTTCTGAGAGCTGAGATTACAGGTGTGACCTACCAGGGATGGCTCTAAGAATTTCATCTTATTTTTTTCTTTTTGGTAGAACTGAGAATTGAATTTAAGGCCTCCCCCATGCTAAGCATGTGCTCTAGCAGTGCACTATTATCTCTAAACCTTTTTCTATTTTTTCTGAGACAGGATCTCACTGAGTTAGCCAGGCTGGCCTTGAACTCCCTCTGTAGCCCAGACAGGCCTGGAACTTGCAATCCTCTTCCCTCAGCTTCCTGAGTACCTTGATTACAGGACTAAGCCACCAGATTCAGCCTAGGAGTTTCATCTTTAAAAAAGCATGAAGCTGGGTGTGATGGTACAGGCCTTTAATCCCTGAACTCAAAAGGCAGAGACAGGCAGATCTCTGTGAGATCAAGGCCAGGCTGGACTATATAGTAAGTTCCAGTCCAGCTGGGACTACAGGGAGACCCTGCGTGCAGTTCAGTACTAAAACAGAAAGCATTAAATAGCTTCCTTTTGGAGGGGGGGAGTTTTACTATATAGTTCAGGCAATCCTTCAACTCTTCATCCTTTCTTCAGGCTCCAAATGCTGGATTCATGTATCACCACACATGAATTTTATACACAGTGATTATTATTATTGTTGTTGTTTTAAATTTTTTATTACTGTGGATGCGTAAATGATGTGTGTGGGGGCACACATGCCACAGTGCACATGTGGAAGTCAGTGGACAGTGTCATGGAGTTGGTTCCCTCCTTCCACCTTTATGTGTGTTCCAGGGATTGAACGCGGATCTCCAGCCTTGAGCGGCAAGCCCCTTTTACCCACTGATCCATCTCACTGGCCTGTTATTTGATTTTTTGAGAGTGGTAACCCAGGCTTACTTTGAACTCCTGATCTTCCTAGTCTACCTTCCAAGTGCTGACTACAGGTATGCGCCACTGTGCTTGGCTATCACAATGCCTTCTATCGAACATTTTATCTTTAGCCAGTTGAAATAAGAATGGGAAAACTTTACTTTTAGAAACCACTCAGATAGAAAGAAGGCTATGTTAGATACTTAAATTCTTCTCAAGATTAATCTACTAAAAGCAGTTTCCCCATATTTTAAATCGTAATTTATTACATCTTACTGTTTGTCACCCGTATTTATTGCAATGTTTGCAGATTTCTTCAATAAGGCATTTTCTTATTAAATAATTGAAGAAAATGTAAAAATAAATCATATTAGCTAAGAGGATGTTTATTTATTAAAATTTTTTTGAGACAAGACCCTAATATATTGCCTAGTCTGACCTCAAATTCTTTGTCCTCCTGCCTCAGTCCCCTGGATAGCTGCAACTATGTGCATGCGCCACTATGCCTGGCTTAGAATACTTACCTTTTGGCTGTGCCAGTGTGATTCCCAGCTGGCGATGTGAGTGATGTTCTATAAGCCTCTCTTTAGACAACAGAGTAATGCAGATTGCTTTTACAACTGGGTAAAAATCTGTGCTGCTGGCGACAAACATGAAAGAGAACAGACAGATGGAGCGACAGTTTTTCACTGTTTCTAGAGAACAAACCAAAGCCCATGTCCTGCCAGTGGAAGATTAATGACATTTACTTTTAAGAAGATTTTAGATAAATGTACAAATATAATTTTTTTAAAAGTACCAGGCATGATGGCTTATGCCTGTAATTCAGGCACTTGGTTGACTGAGGCAGGAGGATTGCTGCGAGTCTAAGATCAGCTACAAAAATGAGTTCCAGCCTAGCTTGGCCTACAGAGTGAGAACCTATCTCAAAACAAAACAAACAAAGCAACAAACAAGGGGTGGGGATGTAGTTCAGTTGGTAGAGTGCTTGCCTTGTATGCATGAAGACCCGGGTTCAATCCCCTACACCTCATAAATGGACAACACCAACAAAAACATCTTTTTTTTTTTTTTTTTTTCTTGTCTTTTGAGACAGGGTCTCCCTGTAGCTCCAGCTGACCTGAAAGGCTGTGGAGGGAGAGTTTAAAGGCAAGCGTGGGCTACATAGCAGGGACTCTATCTCAAAAAATAAATAAAAGAATATTTTACTTTGGACTGATCATCCCATTAATCTAAACATGTTCATGTAAAAGGCAGAATAATGACTCCCAAAGGTGTCCATGCCTTAAGCCGCTGGACCTATGAACTGGTTAGCCTGCAGAGCAAAGATGATTAAATTAAGTATCTTAAAGTAGGGAGGTGAATCTGTATTATCCAGGTGGGCCCAACAGAATCATAAGGATCTTATAAGAGCAAGACAGATAGGATCAGAGTCAGAGAGAGATTGGAAAATCATATATGTATAATATATAAATAATTATATATTATACATATATATAATTTTTTGACAGGGTCTGTGTAACCCTAATTGACTTGGAACTTGCCATGTAGACCAGGATGGTCTTGAATTCACAGAGATCCACCTGCCTCTGCCTCCCCAGTGCTGGGATTAAAGATGTGTACAACCAGGTCTGGCCTTTTACTGACATCTTAATTTTTAAAAATATTTTATTTATTTTTTTATTTTATGTCTATGCATATTTATGTGTATTGCCTATATGTAGTTAAGTGCACCCATGTCGTGCAATGCCGGCGGAGGACAGAAGAGGATGTTGGATCCCCTGGAACTGGAGTTAGAGACAGCTGTTAGCTGCCATGTGGGTGCTGGAATTTGAACCCAGTTCTTCTGTCCTAAGAACAACCAGTGTTCTTAACCACTGAGCCATCTCTCCAGCCCCAACATCTTAATTTTTGTTGTTGTTGTTGTTATTCTCTTTGAGACAGGGTCTCCCTGTAGCCCCAGCTGGCCTTGAACTCACAGAGATCTGCTTGCATCTGCCTCCCCAGTGCTGGGATTAAAGTTGTGTGCACCCAGCTAACATCTTAATTTTAACCAATTAACTAATTATTGCTTTAAGCTTGTGGTAATTTAAACCAGGCATGATGGCACACACCTATAATCCTAGCATTTGGGAGACTGAGACAGAACTGAGTATTAGAGGCCGACCTGAGAGTCACTGCAAGACTCTGTCTCAAGGACAAAGCAAGATATATCCATATGATTAGCACACAGAACAAACAAAACACATATACAATTAAAACATACAAGAGTGCCAGGCATGGTGGCACATGCCTTTAATTCCAGCACTTGGGAGGCAGAGGTAGGCAGATCTTTGTGAGTTCAAGGCCAGCCTGGTCTACATAGTGAGTTCCAGGACAGCTGGGGCCACAGGGAGACCCTGCCTCAAAAAGACCAAAAAAAAAAGGTGGTTTAAGGCCAGGCGTGGTGGCGCATGCCTTTAATCCCAGCACTTGGGAGACAGAGTCAGGCGGATCTTTGTGAGTTCAAGGCCAGCCTGGTCTACATAGTGAGTTCCAGGACAGCTGGGGCTACAAGGAGACCCTGGTCTCAAAAAGACAAAAAAAAAAAAAAGAAAGAAAGAAAAGGTGGTTTAAGAAAAGGGATTTGGGTGGCTAGAGAGATGGCTCAGTGGTTAAGAGGACAAACTTCTCTTAGAGAGAACCTGAGCTCAGTTCCAGCACCCACACTGGATAGCTCACAACTGTCCACTCCAGTTGTAGGGGGATCCAAAGCCTCTGGCTCCATGGGCACCTGCACTCCCAATGTGTGCATGCACACGCAAACACACACATAACTTAAATTTTTTTTTGGATTTTAAAATGAAAGGGCAGTTGTTGGTTTAGGCCTAGCCTAATCATACAACTTTCTTCTCTCTCTCCCTCTCTGACATAGTCTCACTCTGTAGCCTGGGCTGGGCCTCTGACTCACAGCAATCCTCCACTTCAGGCTTCCTTCTGAGTTCTAGGATTACAGGAGTGTGCCACTATGCCCAGCTTTATATGACATTTTAAATTTGTGTCTGGAAGTAAAAGGTTGAAGTTTAAGAAAGGTTGCATTCAGGGGAAATTCTACCACCTTTGTAGAGCAGGGGGCCAGGGGCCGTGTGACAAGAACACGGGAGAGGCTTTAAGGACCTGAGAGGGCTCCTCAGTTGCCAGCTATCTAAGTAACTGCTCGGAATGTAAACTCAAAGAGTTGAATACTGCCAAAACCTGACTAAGCCAGGAAGAAGGCCCTAACTTCAGACGGGAAGGTAGTCCTGCCTATATATTGACTCGACATGATTTCTGGGCAGATCCAGAAAACCAGCCATGCCTCTAGAAACTGTGAGATAATAAATGGGTGTTGCTTTAAGATGCTAAATTTGTGATAATTTGTTATGGTAGAAATAGAAAACAATTAGTCATAATCCATTGACATAATGGACTCCCCAACAGGTCATTACATCTGAGATTCTTGAAAAAAATATACCACTCGAATCCAATAAAAACAAACAAAAACAAATTTAAAAAACAAAACAAAACAAAAAAAAACAGGAAAAAAAAAAACCATAAAATAGGGCTGGAAAAATGGCCTAGTGGTTAAGAGCACTGGCTGCTATGGCAGAGGTACCTGGGTTTGGTTCCCAGAACCCACATGGAGGCTGACAACTACCTGTAACTCCTCTTATAAGGGATCCGATACCCTCTTCTGTCCTCCTTGGGCACTGCATGACACAGGTGCACTTACATGCATGCAGTCAACACACTCATACACATAAAAATGAAAATAAATAGGAGTGGAGAGATGGCTCAACAGTTAAGAGCACAGGTTGCTCTTGCAGAGGACCTGGGTTCAATTCCCAGCACACACATGGCATGTAATAACTGTCTGTAACTCCAGTTCCAGAGGAATCCAATGCTCTCTTCTGACCTCTGTGGATATCACACAACATGGGCGCACTTACACACATGCAGACAATAGATTCATGTACATAAGATAAAAATAATAAATAAAATATTTAAAAAAATAAATAAAAATTAAAAAACCAAAAACAAGTGAGAAACATTCTACCAAATTAAGAACAATTTCTTCCAGAGTGACAAGAAAGATAAGAAAGACTGAGTGATTGT
>NW_008349068.1:3507399-3507534 GCF_000622305.1 Nannospalax galili | reverse complement strand
AAAGACTGAGTGATTGTCTAGAACAGAGAAAAGCCATGGCTGGGAGACTGATGAAATCACAATATAGACTGTCATTTAGTTAACACAACTACAATGAACACAGTCTAAGTTATTTCTCTCTAGAATTGAGAGGGG
>NW_008349068.1:3504746-3504919 GCF_000622305.1 Nannospalax galili | reverse complement strand
GTGTCGCTGGTGAAGATTTTCTCCCATTCTGTGGGTTTTCTGTTTGTTTCCTTGGTTGTCTCCTTTGATGTACAGAAGCTTTTTAGTTTGAAGGCAATGTAATTTAAGCAACTTACCTGTTAGAATTTGTTTTCTTCCAATTGTT
Organism: Nannospalax galili; assembly: GCF_000622305.1. Classification (NCBI taxonomy): domain Eukaryota; kingdom Metazoa; phylum Chordata; class Mammalia; order Rodentia; family Spalacidae; genus Nannospalax; species Nannospalax galili. Next base: position 3,504,774 of record NW_008349068.1, on the reverse strand, counting down.
TTATTATTTTAACGTTTATTTATTTTGG
>NW_008349068.1:3494632-3504692 GCF_000622305.1 Nannospalax galili | reverse complement strand
CTTTTTGAGACAGGGTCTCCCTGTAGCCCCAGCTGGCCTGGAACTCACTATGTAGACCAAGTTGGCCTTGAACTCACAGAGATCCGCCTACCTCTGCCTCCCGAGTTCTGGGATTAAAGGCTTGCACCACCACGCCCAGCGGTTTTTTTTTTTCTTTTTAATGTGTATGAGTGTTTTGCCTGCATGTATGGAAGTGCACCACATGCATTCAGTGCCCACAGAGACCAGAAGAGGGTGTTGAATCCCCTGCAACTGGAGTTACAGACAGTTGTCAGCTGCCGTGTGTGTGTGTGTGTGTGTGTGTGTGTGTGTGTGTGTGTGTGTGTGTTGGAATCAGATCTGGGTCCTCTGGAAGAACAAGTGTTCTTAACTGCTGACCCATCTCTCCAACTCCTTTATTTTGGGTCTTGAGACAGGGTCTCACTATGTAGTTCTGGCTGACATGGAACTCACTATGTAGAGCAGGCTGGCCTCAAACTTACAGAGGTCTGCCTGTCTCTGCCACCAGAGATTAAAGGTGTGCACTACCACACTGGCCTATAGCTAAGACTTTTATCATTCCTTCTCTAAATAAGTATGATAGGCACTGAACCAAACTGGATTCTGCACTGGCTGTGAATAAGACATTCTCTTGAATGTCCTTGCTGTATCCTTCAATTAATTAAGGTGCTACTTTCTGTGTTCTTCCTACCCCTACTTAGAGGACCTAGTATAATTCAAATCTTGCCCCCACACCCTGCGTAACATTTATTTTTGGGTGTGTTTATATGCTCATGTGTCTGTTGACAGTACCATGATATACTGTGTGGAGGTCAGAGGACAATTTTCTGGAATTGGTTCTGTTTCTACCATGTGGGCTCCAGGAACTAAACTCAGGTTGTCAGACTTGGAGGCAGATAACCTTACCTGCCGAGCCATCTTGCTGGTCCTTCCAATTGTTAAGATAAAAAGTGTTTGTAGGTGCTAGAGCTGTGGCTTAGTGGTTAAAAGTATGTATAGCTCTTGCAAAGGACCCAAGTTTAGTTCCAAGCACCCACATTGGGCAGCTCATAACCACCTGGAACTCCAACTCCAAGTTTTCTGGCCTCTGAGGGCAACTACACTCATGCACAGGCACACATGTACATATGCATAATTAAAAATATAATAGTAGCCAGGCACGGTGGCTCATGCCTTTAGTCCTAGCTCTTGGGAGGCAGAGGCAGACGAATCTCTGTGAGTTCAAGACCAGCCTGGTCTACATAGCAAGTTCCAAGCCAGTTGGGACTGAAAGGAAACGCTGTCTCAAATAAGGCCGAAAAAAAAAAAAAAAAAGAAGAAGAAGGAAAAAAAATGTTTGTAATGTGTTTTAAAATTCTTAACTGAAGCTGGGTGTGCTGGTGCAGGTCTTTAATCCTAGTACTCTGAAGGCAGAGGCAGGTGGATCTCTGTGAGTTTGAGGCTAGAATACTCTTTAAAATTTTTTTTTTTTTTTTTTTTTTTTGGCCAGGCATGGTGGCACATGCCTTTAGTCCCAGCACTTGGGAGGCAGACGCAGGCAGATCTCTATGAGCTCAAGGCCATTCTGGTCTACATAGTGAGTTCCAGGCCAGCTGGGGCTACAGGGAGACCCTGTCTCAAAAAAAAATTATTATTTTTATTTTTATTTTATGTATATGAGTGTATTGCCTTCATGTAGGTTAGTGCACTTGTGTCATGCAATGCTGGAGGATGTCAGAAGAGGGCATCAAATCCCCTGAAACTGAAGTTACAAATGGTTATTAGATGCCATGTGGGTGCTGGGAATTGAACCTGGGTCCTCAGCAAGAGCAGCCAGTGCTCTTAACCTCTGAGCCATCTCTCCAGCCCGAGGCTAGCCTATTCTACATAGGGAGTTCTAGTCCAGCTAGTGCTACATAGTGAGACCCTGTCTCACAAAACAAACAAGCAAGACTCTTGGCTGATGATTCAGTAGATAAAGGCATGCCTGATGACCTGAGTTGATCCCCAGAACCCACATGGTGAAAAGGGAGGACTGACTGACTCCTTAAAGTGGTCTTCTGACCTCCACACCCATGCCATAGCACATGTATACCACACACACACACACACACACACACACACACACACACACAAATAATAAATGCCAAAAAAGATTTTTAAAGATATTTTGCATGCTGGGCGTGGTGGCACAAACCTGTAGTCCCAGCTCTTGGGAGGCAGAGGCAGGCAGATCTCTGTGAGTTCAAGGGCAGCCTGGTCTACAGAGTGAGTTCCAGGACAACTGCGGCTACAGGGAGACCCTGTCTCAAAAAGACCAAAAAAAAAAAAGATGTTTTGCTGGTATACTGTCATGTTTCTTACTGTTAACATTTTAATAGCTCTATTTTCATTTACCATGGCTTAAATTTTTTGTTTATTTTGTGAGTTGTTTTGTTTTGTTTTTAGAAAAAGTATGTAACTCAGGCTGCCCTCAAATTCCATATGTAGCTGAGGATGATCTTGAACCTCTGATCCTCCAGCCTTTACTTCCCAAGTGCTGGGATTATGGGGACATGAGCTGCCATGACCAGCAAGACAGCCTGATTTTGGAAGAGCTGGTGTGCTTCAAAAGACAGCATGTGCCAGGCATGGTGGCACATACCTATAATTTCAGCACTTGGGAGACAGAGGAAGGATCAGGAGTTCAAAGTCGTCATTGACTACACAGTGAGTTTGAGGCCAGCCTGGGCTACATGCAACCCTGTCTTGAAAAAAACTAAATAAATAAACAAAAGACAGCATACTTCAACAGTAGTGTTAATAGTTGTAAGACAATGATATAGATTAATGAGAGTAATGTATTAATGTGTATGATCCAAAAATGAAAATTTGGGCAACTTAGTACAAGGACTTTTGCTTTTGTTGCTTTGATGACTGGTTTTTGCTTTTGTTTCAAAATAAGAAATTAGGAGACTAGGGAGACAGCTCAGTTGTTAAGAGCTCTGGATGCTCTTGCAGAGGACCTAGGCTCAGTTCCCAGCACCAATATAACTTTCTATTCTAATTCCAGGGGATCCAACACCCTCTTGAGCATATATATATATATATGCAAAAAAACACACACATTAAAAAATCTTAACAATAACAACAAAAGAATATAAAATAGGGGCTGGAGAGATGTCTCAGTGGTTAAGAGCACTGACTGCTCTTGCAGAGGACCCAGGTTCAGTTCTCAGCACCCACATGGTGGCTAACAACCATCCATAACTCCAGTTCCAGGGGATCTGACACCCTCTTCTGACCTCCACAAGCATTGCACAACACAACTGCACTTACATACATGTAAGCAATGCACTCATAAACTTAAAATGAAAATAATAAGGCCAGCTGGTCTACATAGTGAGTTCCAGGGCAGCTGGGGCTACTGGGAGGCCCTGTCTCAAAAAGACCAAAAAAAAAAAAAGAATATAAAATAAAAGTTAGTTTGTATGGTATAAGAAATGTACATGTGGTCTTTACCCTTGGTTCCTGACACAAACCTTCTTAAAACAGTCATAATTTTCTGAATGATAGGAGATTCTGCCTTCTGTTCTAATATTGGGTTTTTGTTCCTGGTTCCTAACACAGAGTTCTAAAATCTCTTGAATTCCTGGGTCATAGTAACAACTTTCTACAGAGCTGACTCTTGTCCTGCCCTATAGACAGTTTCAGGATGAGAGCTGGTGACCAGAAAGACCAAAGCTTGATCAGAAATCTGAAACCTTCATCAACTTTCCCCCATCCTCCAGGGAAGGGAGAGGGACTGAAGATCAAGCAGGTCCATGTGACTGACCCTTCATAAAAACACGACAGGGTTTGGAAGAATCCAGAATGGCAAATACATACAGGAGCTCAGAGGATGTTGTGTCCATAGAGGACATGGAAGCACTGTGCCTAGCCTGTGGTCTCTCCACAATGCGTTGCTCATCTATCTATTTCGTTTGGCTTTGTGCTTTGCTGAGTCGGGTTCTTTGTAATGAACCAGTAAAAGTAAAGTGAGAAATGCTACTGTTTCTATAAGTCATTCTACCAAATCACCAAACTGGAGGCCTTGGGAACCTCTTGACCTGGGGACCTGATACTTGTGACAAGTATCTGAAGTAAGGGTAGTCTTGTGGGACTGAGTCTTTAAACCTGTGGAATATGATGACAACTTTGAGTAGTTAGTGTCACTGTTGTATTGACAACCTGTTATGTCCAGAGAGTTTGGAGGATTGATTGTCACAAGAGAAAAATCCCATAGGTTGTGTCAGGACATCGTTTTGGGTTCTTCTTGTTGTATTGTGTTTGGTTTGGTTTTTCTCTTGTTTTCTTTTGAGATGGGTCTTGGTGTGTTATCTAGACTGACTTCAAACTCTTGAACTCCATTGATCTTCTGCCTCAGCCTCTAGAGAAGGTGTGACCCCCCCACACACACACCTGTCACTTTGCTTAGCAGTGATTTTATCATGGAAAACAGCACAGTATATAAAACTATAACTACATAAAATCCTTTCATATTGCCTAAAGGAATAAATAATTCACATTTTCAACCTCAGTAAGATAGGGAAGCAGAAGCAAACAGTAATATGCTATTTCAGCAGAGAACATGTATTCTATACTAGAATATATGAATATTGTATATTTATGTATACATACATATATATTTGATTTGGAGAAAACAGAAACTCCCTTCTAACAACAACGAAAAAGGACAAATGGTCTGTGTAGACTATGTACATGGTCTTTCTAAGAATGGTGTTGTGAATCTGTACCTCCCTACAATTCTTTTTTTTTTTTCTGAGACATGGTCTGTAGCACAGTCTGGCCTCGAACTCTGTATATAGTTAAGGATGACCTTGGACTTCTAATCCTCCTGCCTTCAGCTCCTGAATGTTGGGATTACGGGTATATACTACCATGCCCTGTCTATTCAGTGCTGGGTATTGAACCCAGGACTTTGCACACGCTAAGCAAGCATCTACCAACTGAGCTACATCCCCAGTAGTAGTTACTTATTTTGACATGGAGTTGCATTATGTTGGCCAGGTTGGTCTTCAACTTCTGGGCTCAAGGGATCAGCCTTGCCTCAGCTTTTTAGTTCTGGGATACATACATGCATTGCCATGACTGGCTCTGAAAGTGTTTTCTTATTTCAGAGTTGGACATACGCTGTTAGAAGTCAATGATAATTTATCTCACCATCAATGACTGCTGTTGTATGAAGTACTCAGTTGGGCTTGGTGGTGCATGTCTATAATTCCAGCTCTTGTCAGACCAAGGAAGAAGGATTACCATGAATTTTGAGGCCAGCCTGAGCTCTATAGTATCAGGCCAGTCAGAGCTATGTAGTGAGATATCATCTCAAAAACAAAAACAAATAAAATAAATAGAGTTAGCATAGTTCTTCAGGCAGTGTAGTTTTTCCCTTCTCCCTTGATACACACATAATGGTAACATGGGGCTTAAGCCTGGCCTAACTGCCTCCTCTGAGGTTGGTGTTAACATCACTGTGGACAGAGCAACAGGAAGCATGTGTTCATCCTACCACAAACGGAGGTGATCCACTCTTTCAACATTTGAAATATAAGTTCTGTTGGTATTAGATTATATAATTGCTCTTTATATATTTAAAACAGAAATATAACTTCTGAGAAAATGGAAATGATTTATGACTGGGAATATTTAGTTTTTTTCCAGTTGGCATTGATTCCTTTCCCCCCTCAATGATTTAAAGGAAATTTGTTATAAAAGCTATTCTTACATATCCTTTTGATATAGTCTAGAACCATCTATAGAGACAGCAAAACTCAGACAAGAAAAGTTAACCTTTAAATCAAATTCTTCTTATGCCAATTTTAAAAATAACTATATGATTGAAATTTACTGTGTGAAAAAATACTTTATAGGGTGTATTGGTAGAGTGTTTGGTAGCATGCATGAAGCCATGGGTTTTATCAATAGTCCCGCATAAACTGAATGTGTTGGTGCATGCCTATAATGCCAGCACTCTAGAGGTGAAGGCAAGAGGATCAGAAGTTCAAGGTCATCTTCAGCTATGTAGACAGTTCTAGGCCAGCAGGACCTAAATGAGATCCTGTCTCAAAGCAAAATAGAAAACAGACACACAACAGAATAGCACAACAACTTTTTTCCTTCCCTTCCTTCCTTCCTTCCTTCCTTCCTCCCTCCCTCCCTCCCTTCTTCCCTCCTTCCCTTTCTTCCTTCCTTCCTTCCCTCCCTCTCAAACATTTCTCTTTAGATTCAGGCACTATCTTTGATTTACAGGCATACAATATTCAGAGGATATACTTTCAACTTTAATCACTACCCAGTTATGTTAAGACTTTCTTTGCTGTGCTAAATACTAAAGAGAACCAACTTAAAAGAATCAAATATTTATTTTGGCTCACTGTTTCAGAGATTTCCGAGCCATATCCTGGTAGAACATCATGGTAGAGGCTGTAGAGGAGTAAAGTTGCTCATCTCATGGCAACCAAGAAGGAAGAAGACCAAGAGGAAGGGTCAAGGAACAAGATACATCCTACTAAGGCACCATCCCCAGGGATGCATTTCTTCAACCAAGCCCTATTTCCCAGGAATGCCATCAGCTTATGAATTATCAGTTTATACACATTAATCCAGTCATGCAGTTAGAGCCCTCATGAGCTAATCACTTCCCACAAGCCCATTAGTTGGCAAATACAGTATGCACGATAGGGGATGGCATTTCATATTCAACTGTAACACCAGTTTAATTTCTTTTCCCACATGAGCAGTCTTGGCATTGCCAGGGTTTCTTCTATTTTTTTTTTTTTAATTGCACAATGGTTCCATCATGCTTCTTGTCTGGCTCTTTTGTGTCTGTGAAGCAGGGTAACTTGAATTGCATTGACATGCGACATTTTGATGAGATACTTTAGCCAGGGTAACACAACAAATCTCCCATAAATGTGTTTAGTTTGACCAGAAGTTGGGGAAAAACAGAATATATTTAAAGCCAGTAATCTCAGGTTTTCAGGCTCTACCATTCCTGTGAATTTAAATCAGCCAAGGTGTACGGACTCTGAAGTCAAGAATGGGGATTTTTCTGTATTGTTCACTACTAAGCAACTGCAGGAATCAGAAATTTCACCCTTATAAATATGACAGCAGTTTCACTTTTTGTCCCAACCCAGAAAAAAATTTAGACACACATACACACACACGTGCTATATTAATACTTTTCTTTTTTTTTTTTTCAGTACTAGGGATTAAAATCCTGGGCTTTGGGTATGCCAGGCAAGTGCTGACCACTGAATTACACCTTCAGCTCCTGTGTTATAACACTAATCACAATGACTTTAGTATTTTCTGTTTTCTATCATTCTTTTTTAAAATTTTATTATTTTTATTTTATGTGTATGAGTATATTGCTTATATGCATGTAAGTGCACCTGTGTTGTGCAATGCCCATGGAGGCCAGAAAAGGGTATTGGATTTCCCCTAGAATTGGAGTTACAGACGGTGATGATGATGATGGTGATGTTGGTGGTGGTGATGATGGTGGTGGTGGTGATGATGATGGTTGTGATGATTAGTCACCATGTGGGTGCTGGGAACTGAACCAGGGTCTTCTGCAAGAGCAGTAAGTATTCTTAACTATTGAGAAATCTCTCCAACCCCTATTATTTGTGGGGTCGCTCCCTCTCCTCATGGGTCTTTGGCCACCGGTCCACGAGGACAAAGGGAGTAGAAGCGACAAGCAGGGTCAGGATGGCCAGTGAGCACTGACAGAAGAAAGCCCTTCCAGGGAGGCAGGTTCAATGATGCAAACAGCTCCAGACTCAGTGAGACAGCTCTAGACTCAGTGAAACAGCTCCGTTTATTCAGTGGGGGTTAGGGAAAATATAGTGTGGAGGCAGTAGCCAATGCCTCAGCTGGTAGGTGCTCATAGTATGCTTTATTTACATGTGGCAGTAGGCTCCTATGTCTAATTATCATATAGAGAAAACCTGGGGGTAGTTTTCACTCCAGGTAACTATGCCAAAGGTCATGTTCCAAATAAGGTCAGGCATCCGTGCCTGGTGGCACTTTCCAGGTAAGTCAGGAAGAGAGCAGGAGGCCCCCTGCTGAGAAGGGGCGTCCTTCCATATGGCTGGAAATGGAGGACTACAACCCTAGCAGCAGGGTTCCCCAACAATTATTAATCTTAAAACACAACTTAAAAAATATTTTATGCCACTGTGGTGGCGCATGCCTTTAATCCCAGCACTTGGGAGGCAGAGGCAGAAGGATCTTTGTGAGTTCGAGGCCAGCCTGATCTACATAGTGAGTTCCAGGTCAGCTGGGACTACAAGGAGACCCTGTCTCAAAAAAAAAAATTATTTCTTTTTGTTTTATGTGTATGAGTGTTTTGCTTGCAGGCCTGGTGCACACAGAGATCAGAAGAGGGCATAAGATTTCCTGGAACCAAGTTACTGACAGTTATAAGCTCTGTTAATTACAGAATCTCCCTGCAGCCCCAGCTGGCCTGGAACTCGCTATGTAAACCAGGCTGGCCTCGAACTCCCAGAAATCTGACTGCCTCTAATTCCCAAGTGCTGAGATCAAAGGTATATGCCACTATACTTGGCCACAATCCTTTTTAAAAAAAAATATTAATTAAAAAAAGTTTTTTTGTCTTTTTGAGACAGGGTCTCCCTGTAGTCCCAGATGACCTGAACTCACTATGTAGTCCCAGATGACCTGAACTCACTATGACCTGAACACACTATGTGTGTGTGCGCGTGTGTGGAACTCTGTAGACAAGTTTTTGGAGTGACTGCTCTCCTTCCACCTGTGTTCAGGTGATAGAACTCTGGTTGTCAAGTTTGTTGAGCACATGGCAAGTGCTTTTACTTGCAGAGCCAGCTCTCAATCTTAACTTTTAATTAATTAATTAATTAATTAATTAATTAATTGTCTTTTTGAGACAGGGTCTCCCAGTAGCCGCAGTTGGTGTGGAACTTGCTATGGAGACCAGGCTGGCCTAGATCTCACAGAGATCCTCCTGCCTCTGCCTCTCAAGTGCTGGGATCAAAGGCATGTGCCACCATGCCCAGCTTCAATCCTATTTTAAAAACAGAATAGTAGCTCTGCTTCCCTGGACCTGCACGATCTGCAGGCCTCTCTCCCAGGTAAGTCGATCGTGCCCTCCCTGCCTTGACTCCCCCAGCCTCATTCACCTTCCCATCTCCCCGGCCCATCTCTCCTCGTAGCCTGGGTCCTGTCCCATTCCTTGTCTTGATGCCCCAGACACCTGGGGAACCACCACTGCTTCCTGATCCTTTGCATCCAGAACAACCCAGTTCCTTCTTGGATCCCCAGGAGTACTCTGGGCCTGGCTCTGCCATCACCTCCCCCTACTTAACTGGCCCTGCACAACCTGCAAGCCTCTTTCCTGGAGGCCGGGGCTGACCTTTCTTCTTCCTGATCCTTTGAATCCAGACCAACCCAGATCCTCAGTGCAGTCCCCAGGAGCCCTTGGGGCTGCTTCCTGCCCCCATCTTCCTTTGCATCTCTGGGGGGGCATGGCCACCAGCTGCCTTAGACCAGCATCTTTCCTGGGCCCAGCTCCGAGGCCAGTCCAACCCCCAAATTCCTGAGGCCAAAATCTTTCCTGGAGGGATCCAGACCTTAGGAGAAAGCCTGAGAGCATCTGATCATAACCTGACTTGGGCCTCTGTTGAAACTCCGGATGATAAAAGCAATATGGCCACTACAATATAAAATCAAAAGAGAGAACCGGAAGCTTAGATGAACCAGCTTTTCATGCCCCAAAAGTAAACCACAAAGACACATAAAGTTCATGAAAAGAAGCACCTAACCTTGAAGGCTTGAGTCTCACACAAGAATCAGAAACTACAAATGAAATTAACATGTCAAAATCACAAAGAAAAAATAATAACATGAAAAACCAAAATAACATATTCCTACCAAATACCAATAGTCCTCTAGAGGAATACAATGAGACCCCCCTAGAGATAATGTAGGACATGGAACTCAAAAGAACAATTATAACCATGATAAAAGAATTCAGTGAATTTAAAGAACACACAAA
>NW_008349068.1:3493348-3494405 GCF_000622305.1 Nannospalax galili | reverse complement strand
ATATGCAGGAATTGTGTGACACCATAAAAAGACCAAACTTACAAATCATAGGCATACAGGAAGGAGAAGAATTCCAAGATAATGGCATGGATCAGATCTTCAACAGAATCGTGGAAAAAAATTTCCCAAAATTGAAGAAAGACATGCCCATACAAATACAAGAAGCGTATAGAACACCAAACAGACAGGACCAGAAAAAAAACTCTGTATGACACATCGTAGTAAAAACACTAAAAGTAGAGACCAAAGAGACAAGACTGAAAGCTGCAAAAGAGAAACAACAAGTCACATGTAAAGGAAAACCCATTAGGATTAGAGCTGACTTTTCAGTGCAAACTATGAAAGCCAGAAGAGCCTGGACCAAACTATTCCCAGTTTTAAGTGACCACAGATGCCAACCCAGATTACTATACCCAGCCAAAATGTCTATTATAGTTGAAGGGGAAAGAAAAATCTTCCATGACATAAATAGGCTGAAGGACTTCATGCCCATAAAACCAGCCCTTCAGTGAGTTCTGGAAGCAATACAAAGAGCTGAAGAAAGGAATGACTATACCCAAGGGGTTGTGGAAAGAAATTCAATGAAGGGGTAACTGTGGAAAAGTACAGCTATATCAAGAATGTAATCAGAAATAAAAATGACAGGATTCAACACTTATCTTTCATTAAGAACTTTAAATATTAATGGACTGAACTCAGTCAAAAGACACAGACTAGGTGAATGGATTAAGAAACAAACCCCATCTTTTTGTTGTCTGCAAGAAACTCCTCTCACTTTCAAGGACAGACACTTAACTTAAAGTGAAAAGATGGAAAAAAATATACCAAGCAAATGATACTAAGAAAAAAGCAGGTCTTTAAACTAAATCTAATCAGAAGAGATAAAGAGAGCCCCTTCATTCTAATCAAAGGAACAATAAACCAAGAAGATATTAAATCATGAACATATATTCACCAAACTCTGGTGCACCCAACTTCATAAAAACAACACTACAGGACTTTAAGACCCAGATTAATCCCAACTCATTAATAGTAGGGGATTTCAATACCCATTGTC
>NW_008349068.1:3491668-3492368 GCF_000622305.1 Nannospalax galili | reverse complement strand
TACAACCAAAAAAAAAAAGAAAAAGAAAACTATAGACCCATATCCTTAATGAACATAGATGCAAAAATTCTCAAGATACTTGCAAACCGCACACACACATCAAAAACATCATTCACCATGATCAAGTCGGCTTTATCCAAGACATGCAGGGATGGTTCAATATATGTAAGTCAATAAACATCATAAATCATATAAATGGGCTCAAAGACAAGAACCACATGATCATCTCAATAGATGCAGAGAAGGTCTTTGACAAAATTCAACATGGATTTGTGTTCAAAGTCCTAGAGAGAATTGGACTGGAGGGAACATACCTCAACATAATTAAAGCCATATATAACAACCCACAGCCAACATCATTCTAAATGGAGAAAAACTGGAAGCATTCCCATTGAAATCAGGAGCCAGAAAGGCTGACCACTATCTACAGTTCTCTTTAACATAGTGCTTGAAACTCTTGCAAGAGCAATAAGACAAGAGCAGGAAATTAAAGGAGTAATAATTGGAAAAGAAGAGACCAAATGATCCTTTTTGGCAGACCATATGATATTATATCTAAGAGATGCAAAAAATTCCACCAGAAAACTCCTAGAAATTATTAACACATTCGGTAAAGTGGCAGGTTACAAAATTAACCTACAAAAGTCTATAGCCTTTCTATATACCAATGACAAGCAGTCAGAGAAAGAGCACAGGGAAA
>NW_008349068.1:3489663-3491329 GCF_000622305.1 Nannospalax galili | reverse complement strand
CAGATTTTAAGCTGTATTACAGAGCTATAGTCATAAAAACAACATGGTACAAGTACAAAAATAGAACCATAGATCAATGGAACAAAATCGAAAACCCAAATATGAGTAAATGCAATTTCAGTCACCTGATATTTGACAAAGGGGCTAAGAATATTCACTGGAGGAAACACAGCATGTTCAGTAAATGGTGCTGGCAAAACTGGATCTCCACCTGTAGAAGAATGAAACTAAACCCCTATCTTTCACCCTGCAGAAAAGTCAATTCCAAATGGATTAAAGACCTCAATGTAAAGCCTGAAACTCTGAAACTGTTAGAAGAAAACATTGGGAAAAATCTACAAGATATAGGTGTAGGAAAGGATTTTTTGTTTTTTTGTTTTTTTTTTTGCTTTTTGAGACAGGGTCTCCCTGTAGCCGGAGCTGTCCTGGAACTATGTAGACCACGCTGGCCTTGAGCTCACAGAGATCCGCCTGCCTCTGCCCGGCAGGAAAAGATTTTCTAAACCGGACATCAATTGCTCGGGAAACAAGGGCAAGAATTAACAAATGGACCTCATTAAACTAAAAAGCTTCTGTAAAGGAGGCAACCAGGGAAGTGAACAGAAAACCCACAGAATGGGAGAAAATCTTCACCAGCGACACATCTGACAGAGGTTTAATATCCAGAATATAAAACAAACTCAAAAAATAGAAAATCAAGACAAGAAGTAACCCAATTAAAACATGGGCTAAGGAGCTGAACAGAGAGTTCTCAAAAGAAGAAGTAAAGATGGCTATGGAGCATCTTAAAAGATGTTCAACATCACTAATAATTAGGGAAATGCAAATTAAAACCACTTTAAGATTTCATCTTACCCCAGTCAGACTGGCTAAGATCAAGAGAACAAATGATACCAAATGTTGGAGAGGATGTGGGGAAAGGGGAACACTCATCCACTGCTCGTGGGGCTGCAGACTTGTTCAACCCCTATGGAAAGCAGTGTGGAGAATTCTTAAAAACTACAAATGAATGTACCATTTGACCCAGTTATACCACTCCTCGGCATTTACCCAAAGAACTCATCCTATTGCAGAGACACTTGTACATCCATGTTTGTTGCTGCTCTTTTCACAACAGCTAAGAGATGGAAGCAACCTAAGTGTCCCTCAATTGATGAGTGGCTAATGAAAATGTGGTTCATTTATATGATGGAGTTTTACTCAGCAGTAAAGAAAGATGAAATCATGAAATTTGCGGGTAAATGGATGGAGCTAGAAACTGTTATACTAAGTGAAGTAACATAGACTCAGAAAAAAAATCGACATATGTTCTCCCTCATATGTGGATCCTAGAACCAAACCCTGATAAGTGAGTGTGTATCCAGACATAACTATAGGAACCAGGATAATGGAAAGGAAACAGTGAGGTAAAGGAAAAGAAATAACCCGAAAGAGAAGAACACTAGGAAACAGGCCATAATAAGGGAGATATGGATAAAAATTAGGTTAGTTGAAGGGATGGGGAGGGAAGGGTATACAAGGAACCTAGGGGATAAAGGGAAAGAAGGAACTCGAGAGAGATAGGACCATAGGAGAAGGGTATTATTAAGGGAGAAAGGGGGGAAATGGGGGCACCTTAATTGGGGAAACCATGATGGAGGGGTTAGACAATGCAAGAGATAAATAA
>NW_008349068.1:3485182-3488829 GCF_000622305.1 Nannospalax galili | reverse complement strand
ATACACACACACACACACACAAAATCAACAAATTAAAAAAATTATATTTGAGGAGGAAGCATGGAAATTTACGTCATGCTAATAAGTAGAGGTGATAAACATTTCATTGAAATCTACCCGATGACTTTATAGACATACACCAAGGGCAACAGATTATGACTAGTAATAATCACATACATACAGATTAGAGATGCATGTGCCAAAATCTCAGTGTTAGTAGCAAAAACAATGAGTCTTTCAGCAAGGAACAATATATTCTAAAACGAAATGGAGATCTTTTTTAAAGGTTAAAAACATTCAATTTTATGTCTTACAGGGTTTATACTGAGTTCAATATTGTATAACTGTATTAATTCAGCTGTGAACCTAGAAACTTACAGCCACTTGTGAAAGAGATGTACTCTTGCTCTGGAGTGTGTTACTGAATGTTAAAGCTGTAATGAAATGCTTCTTCCAGTCATGTAGTTATTAAAAATTTAAAAAAAATTGTAAAAAAAAAAAACCAAAAACAAACAACAAAAGAAAAACAGGACTTTGGAAACTGAGACTATAGAGATGGACATGGGACTGACCTCTAGTACCAGCTTCTTAGGAGTCTTAGGTGGGAAGAGTTTGAGGCCGGTCTGTGCAATACAGTGAGCCTCTGTATTTAAACAACAGTAACAACAAAACAAAATGACAATAAAAACACCCAAAGAAAAACGAAGAGGGGAATTGGAGGAGAGGGGAAGGAGGAGGAGGAGAAGGGGGAAGAGGAGGAATTATTGATTCCAGAGCCTAGCCCCCAACTTGATGTAGCTCAGGGGCAGAGTGTTTGTCCGGTCCTGGTTAGAAATGCAACACTGTGGGGAAAAATTCTACTTATTTCAGGTTCTCTTCGGTGAAGAGAAAATAAATAGGATTTGCATTTATTTTTGTTTGTTTGTTTGGTTTTTTTTTTTTGAGACAGCTGTCCTGGAACTCACAATGTAGACCAGGTTGGCCTTGAACTCACAGACATCCACCTGCCTCTGCCTCCGGAGTGCTGGGATTAAAGGTGTGTGCCACCATGCCTGGCAGAATTTGCATTTATGGAGTATATTTAGCTATTATATTACATATGGTCCTGTAAAATCACCCCTTTCAGGCATTTAAGAGTGAATGTGCTGAGGTTTTGGAAGCCAGCAATCTTGCCCCAGTTGGCACAGTTAGTAAATAAATATTAGCTTTGAGATTCACACATAGTTTTCTGACATAAATTCACACTTTGTCTTACTACCTAACACTGTAGGCACATTCTAAAATAAACTAATATCTTCTCCTTAGAACAGTTGGTATTGACAAATGCCAAACTTCTATTCCTTTGTGGGAGGACTTTTTAGAAAATATTTCCTGGTTTTCTTTTTTTTATAAAAAAGTTTATTTATTTTGGGGGCTGGAGAGTTGGCTCAGTGGTTAAGAACACTGGTTGTTCTTGCAGAAGACCTGGGTTTGAATCCCAGCACTCACATGGCAGCTAACAACTGTCCATAACTCCAGTTCCAGTGGATTTGACAGCCTCTTCTGTCTTCCATGGGCACTGCATGACATGGGCACACTTACCTACATGCAGGTAGTACACGCATACACATAAAATAAAAATAATAAATATTTTTTAAAATTTCACTTACTTTTTTAACTTTGTGTGTATGGGTGTGTGTATTGCCTGCCTGTATCTAAGTGTATCCATGTTGTGCAATGTACTGAGGAGCTCAGAAGAGGGCATCCAATCCCCTGGAACTGGTGGTACAGATGGTTGTTAGCCACCATGTGGGTGCTGGGAATTGAATTTGGGTCCTCTGCAAGAGCAGCCAGTGCTCTTAACCACTGAGCCATCTCTTCAGCCCCTTGTTTTATTTTATTTTGAGACTGGGTCTCATGTAACTCTGGCTGGCCGCGAATTTTCTAAGCAGCTGAGGCTGGCCTTGAATTCCTGTATCTACTCCTGTATCTATTTCAATACTGCTAGGATTATAGGTGTGTGCCACCATGCTCGGACTAACTTATATTTTAGGATTTTCTTGGGGGGGGTGGTGTTCCTTCAATATGTAACTCAGGCTGGCTTTTAACCCTCTCTCCTCCTGCCCCAGTGACCTGAGTATTGAGATTATAAGTACATGCCACCATGCCTTGCTATATTTTAAGATTCTGGTTAAGTCTGAAGGGCACCAGAATCTCAGCTAAATTTACAATTCTTTATTGCAGCCTGTAACTAGCTGGGTATTTTGTTTTAATGCCAAGACTAGAGTCTTTCCCCCTCATCTTCCTTTGTGTTGACTTCAACTTGTGACTATTGCTACTAAGTCTTGGTAATGTTTAGAAACATAATATGCTGGGCAGAGGCAGGTGGATCTCTGTGAGTTCAAGGCTAGCCTGGTCTACACAGTGAGTCCCAGGCCAGCTGGGGCTACAGGAAGACCCTGTCTCTTTTTTTTTAAAAAAAAAAAAAAAAAAAAAAAAAAAAAAAAAAAAGCAAAAACTAACCTGGAATAGTACTGTGTGTAGGTATCTGGTGACAACCAAGAGGAGCAACTGGTCTTTACTTAGTACCGTGTGCTGGAGCACGCGTCCTGTGCTTTGTATTGTCATGCCATCTAACCCCTGGAACACTGCAGGGACTTTTATTAGCTCCATTTTTACAAATCAGGAGACTGAGGCATTAATTAAGGAGTTTGCCCAGGGTTCGAGTAAGAAAATAGGAAGCCAAGTTTTTAAGCCAGATGCTCTGACCCCAGAGAATATGCCCTTAACCACTATGCACCCTTCTTATATATGTGGGGGAAAAAAACCCAAACCCAAAACAAGACAAAACCCAAAGACCTAAAATCTGGAAAACAACTTAAAGTATTGAAGAAAGAATAAGGTTACTGTAGACTTGGGGGCAAAGGGGGGAGAGGGGTATCAGAAGGACAAGATTTTGAGTAAGGCATCAAGGCTATATGGAATTTTTTTCTCTTTTAATTTTGTTTTGTTTTGTTTTTGAGACAGGGGCTCCCTGTAGCTCCAGCTGGCCTGGAACTCAGCTGTGTAGATCAGACTGGCCTTGAATTTACAGAGAACCGCCTGTCTCTGCCTCCCAAGGGCTAGGATTAAAGGTGTGTCACCTTGCCTGGCTTTTTTTTTTCTTTTTTAAAGAAAATAGAATTTCATGTAGCTCGGGTTAGCCTAGAACTCCTGGTCCTCCTGTCTCCCCACTGTCTAAGCATTGAGATCACAGGTATGTCCTACCATATCTGGCCATACTGGGATTTAATTGGGATGGCTGAGAATCAAAAACATCAAAAAAGAGATAGAGCTGGGTATGGTGGCACACGCCTTTAATCCCAGCACTTGGTGGGCAGAGGCTGGTGGGTCTCTGTGAGTTCAAGGCCAGCCTGGTCTACATAGTTCCAGGCCAGCTGGGGCTACAGGGAGACCCTGTTAAAAAAAAAAAAAAAAAAAAAAAAAAAAAAAAAAAAAAAGAAAAAGAAAGAGATAGAAGGATCAAAACAGGTCTGGCTATGGATTCTGTTTGGGGGGAAAGAGCACCAGTCAAACAGAAAAATGAGGCTAATAATATTTAAGGGACTCTTACCTGCTTTTGTCTCATTTCTTCCTCTTTCCGGCTTAAAAAAAAAAAATGTTATTGT
>NW_008349068.1:3476802-3485120 GCF_000622305.1 Nannospalax galili | reverse complement strand
TGGGGGTGGTGTGAGTGCCACAGTGCATGTGTTAAGGTCAGGGGAGTGGGTTTTCTCCTTCAACCTGTATGTGGGTTCCGGGTATTGAACGTAGATCGCCAGACTTTTGCAGCAAGTGCCTTTACCTGGCTGGCCCCACTTTCTAGTTTTAAGTATATATAGCCAGTGTAGATCCTAGCATCCACATCAGGCAACTGACAGCTGCCTGTAACGCCAGCTCCAGGGGGATCCAACACCTCTGACCTCTGTGAGCTGTTGTACATGCTCCCCCCTCCATACATATAATTAAAATAAAAATAAATCTTTTTTTTTGTCTTTTTGAAACGGTCTCCCTGTAGCCCCAGCTGGCCTGGAACTATGTAGACCAGGCTGGCCTTGAACTCACAGAGATCCTCCTGCCTCTGCCTCCTAAGTGCTGGGACTACAGGCATATACCACCATGCCCAACCTATAAAAACAAATCTTAAAATCTGAATTACTTAGATTTATTTTCCTTCTTTGTACAACCATTTTTGCCTTTGATGACCTTCCCTTTTGAACTATGGTAATAGTTACTCTTTATTTGAGAATGGATTTCCCCCCTCACTTTCCCACATTTACTACTGAACTCTGGCTACCTATAACAATGACATGATAAAGACCATGGAGGCCAGGAAGTCCAAACTTATTAGTGGGCTGTGTTCCACAATATCTGTAAATTAGTTGTCTGGAACATGGAATTTATTTTCCCATGGAAATAGTGGTTACATTCCCAGCGGGTCTATAAAAGCTTGTTTAATCAGGAATGTCACAGAAATGAACACTGTCATCTTTGTGCTAACCTCTACTTATTATCGGGGTCTCTGTGGATTTCTCCCCTTACTACAGTGTTCCAGCTAATCACCACTTTGGGGATACTTTTTTTCTCGTTACAAATTATAGAAAAGATTGATTATCATTGGTAATTCTACCTAAATCCAATCTTTTTTCAAAAAAATATTTTATTATTATTTTATGTGTATGAGTATATTGCCTGCCATGTATGTGAGTGCACCCATGTCGTGCAATGCCTCAGAAGTCAGAAGAGGGCTTCGGATTCCCCTGGAATTGGAGTTAAGGACAGTTCATAGCTGCCATGTGGGTGCTGGGAATCGAACCCAGGTCTCCTGCAAGAGCAGTCAGTGCTCTTAACCGCTGAGCCATCTCTCCAGCCCCCCAATATTTTTTTAAATTTTTATTATTTTTATTTTATGTGTATGAGTGTATTGCTTGCATGTTTGTGAGTGCACCTGTGTTGTGTACTGCCTCAGAGGTCAGAAGAGGGCTTTGGATTCCCCTGGAACTGGAGTTAAGGACGTTCGTAGCTGCCATGTGGATGCTGGGAATTGAACCCGGTCTTCTGCAAGAGCAGTTAGTGCTCTTAACCACTGAGCCATCTCTCCAACCCCCATAAATCCAATCTTTAATCTTGCTTTGAGGTGTTCCTTTTTACTAATGATTACTTAAAACATGACTTCCATTGGAGAGTCATTTTCCTAACATTAAGAGTTAATACAATGCCTCCAAAATGCTTACAGCCCAGGTTACCTGGTCACATTCTCTGCTTACAGCTTGATAAGGAAGTGGCCCAATGTCTGGCCCATACTGTCAGCACTGTCACTGACCCTTGAGTTTGTGGAGGGTATGTTTTCGGCTTTGAGAGAACTTAAGACAAATACAACAGTTCAGAACCCTCAAACTAACTCTTTTCTTGTATTTTAGCCTGAAATCAGGTAATAGTTCTGAGGTTTGAGTGATCCTGGTGTTAGAATTTAGATTACCTGGTTAATGCTTATATGTTACTTTGACTATAGTTGAATACATTTTTACAGAAACTTCATATTCAATCTAAAGCTATGAGCGTGTGCTCAATACAATGCTTGTTTCAGAAACAGTTTTTCATAGGGTCCAATAACCACAAAAAACTCCAAATCTTTGTTTTAAATAAAAATACTACCAATGAACATTTCTAAAACAGAAATGCTTAAGAGTGGAAAATAATGTCTATGGTCATCTTAATTTGGTTTTAAAAAGTTAAGATACAGGGGCTGGAGAGATGGCTCAGCAGTTAAGAACACTGGTTGTTCTTGCAGAAGACCCAGGTTTGAATCCCAGCACCCACATGGCAGCTAACAACTGTCTGCAACTCCAGTCCCAGGGTATCTGACAGCCTCTTCTGACCTCCGTGGGCATTGCATGACATGGGTGCACTTACCTACATGCAGGAAACACACACATACACATAAAATTAAAAAAAAAAAAAAATTAAACTACGGGGCTGGGCATGGTGGCACGTCTTTAATCCCAGCACTTGGGAGGCAGAGGCAGGCGGATCTTTGTGAGTTCGAAGCTCAGCCTGTGGTGGTCTACATAGTGAGTTCCAGGACAGCTGGGGCTACAAGGAGACCCTGTGTCAGAAAGACAAAAAAAAAAAAAAAAGTTAAGATACACTGCTCACTTCCATTTTTTCACTATAGGAGACTTAGGATCTGCTGCCCAGGCTAGAGTGCAGTAGTTATTGATAGTCATGGCTCCACAACTGATCATCAGTTGTGGGAAGTTGCCATATTGATCTTGAATTTAGCATGGACTACAGGTCTGCTTAGTGCACTACAGCATCAAACACCTGGGTTCAGGTAATCCTACTGCCCAGACTCTCCAGTAACTGGGACTATAACAGGTACTTTCCATAGTACTTATTGACATTCATTCATTCATTCATTCATTCAGGGTCTCTGGAACTTCCTATCCTCCTGCATCAGCCTTCTACTACTTGGATTACAGGCATGAGCCACCATGCCTGGGTTTGGCATACAGTCTACTCTAAGAAGTATAGAAAATGCTGGGTGTGGTGGTGTTTACCTGTAATCTCAGCAGTTAAAGGTGGTATATAGAGGTCAAGGCTATCCTACAGTACATAAGAGCCTTATCTCAAAAACAAACCAAAAACCCCCAACCCGCCAATCCTGGCCCCAAACAAAGAAAACCTCCTTAAACTTGTCTGTTGCTAGTGGTTTCTTTCACCTTTATCTTCCTTTCATTCATTATTTGGGGGAGGGGAAGACTTGGTGATTCTGTCAGCAAACATTTGCAGACTAGGCTGGCCTTGAACTCAACAGAGATCTGCCTGCCTCTGCCTCCCCAGTGCTGGGATTAAAGGCATGCATGACCACACCCGGCTTGACTTTTTTTTCTTAAAGAAAAATTCTTTTATATATATTATTATTTTTATTTTATGTATATGAGTGTATTGCCTGCATGAATGTAAGTGCAGGTCAGAAGAGGGTGTCCTATTCCCCTGGAACTGCAGTTATGGGCAGTTGTTAGCTGCCATGTGGGTGCTGGGACTCAAACCCGGGTCCTCTGCAAGAGCAGCCAGTGCTCTTGACTGCTGAGCCATTCTCCAGCCTTAAAGACAAATTCCCTGCAATTGTAGCTGGCCTAGAACTCACTATGTATGCCAGGCTGTCCACCAGCTCAGTAAGATCTGCCTGCCTCTGCTTCCCTACTGCTGGGACTAATGTGAGTTACCACTCTCGAGTGAGACAGACTCTTAAGGATAAGATGTGTTATTTTCTTTTTTAAATATTTTATTATTTTTACTTTATGTGTATGAGTATATTGCCTGCATGTATGTGACTGCACCAGTGTCGTGCAATGCTGTGGAGGTCAGAAGAGGGCTTTGGATTCCCCTGGAACTGGAGTTAAGGATGGTTCATAGGTGCCGTGTGGGTGCTGGGAATCGAACCCAGGTCCTCTCCAAGAGCAGTCAGTGCTCTTAACCACTGAGCAATCTCTCCAGCCGAATGATGTTATTTTCTTAATAACTTCACTATAGTATTCACAATAAAGCGGTCACTATTTTTTAAAAAAATTATTTTTATTTTATGTGTATGCGTGTATTGCCTGCATGTAGGTAAGTGTACCCGGGCCGTGCAATGCCTGTGGATGACAGAAGAGGCTATTGGATCCCCTGGAACTGGAGTTACGGACAGTTGTTAGCTGCTGTGGGGTACTGGGATTCAAACCTGGGTCTTCTGCAAGAACAGCCAGTGTTCTTAACTACTGAGCCATCTCTCCAGCCCATAAAATGGTCACTTTTTACAAAACTAAAATCACTTAATAACAAAAGGTAGCTCCAGCTGGATGTGGTGGTGCATGCACATAATCCTAGCACTTCAGAGGCTGTGGCAGGAGGATTATGAGTTCAGGACTAGCTAGCTTGGGCTACATAGGGAGTTCAAGGCCAGCCTGGACTACATGGCAAGACCCTGTGTCAAAAAAAAAAAAATCAAAAAAGAAAGAAGAATAAAATAACACGTACATGAAGTGTCTAGGAAGGTTATCAAGATAGGTACTCAACAATATTTGCTGAATTTGAGTAGAAAATTTCATTGGGGAAAAAAAATAGGGCTCCTCAAATTGTGTTTGTAATTTTGTTAGCATGTGCAGCTTCTAGGACATGGCACTTGAAATAATTTTAACCATCAACCTAAATCCTGGGATGGTAGGATGGCTCAGCAGGTAAAAGTACTTGTTGCCAAGACTGACAACCTGAGCATGATTCCTGAGGCCCATATGGTGGAAGGAGAGAACTGAGAAGTTGTCTTCTGATCTCCATAAGAGGCATGTGCATACACACACACACACACACACACACACACAAAATGTAATAAATCTTGACAGTCAAGTTTCCCCATACTGTAAGTGAAGTGGGATTTCTTCCTTCTTGGTTGAACTGTTATCCCCCAAATTTTGGCTGTTTAGCTAGGATGAATAAACATGGACTATAGACATCTATAAGTCAGGCTTTATAAAGAGAAAAGCACTGAAGTCCTATGAATATGTATCATAGCCTTATCTAGTCATGTTTCTTTGGTGACAAGAGGGATGACTGTATAAAAAGATGTAGCCAGTTTAATGCAAATACAGCTTAACTTCTTGAAACACTGAAAGCATCATCTATAAACAGTTATGGCACACAGAAGGAAAAACATGTTGCTGGCAAACATGCTTTTCAAGTCCACTAGATATAAGTTAAGGAAACTAATTTCCTTGTTATAGCCACTGTGCTTTATCTCCAAGTGTTAAAAAACAAATACTGTGCTATGTGTGGTGGTGCATGCCTGTAATCCCAGAACTTGACAGATAGGAGGATGGCTGCGAGTTCCATGTCAGTCTGAACTACATGATGAGTTCAGGGCCAGCTTGGGCTATATAGTGATATCCTTTTTTTTTTTTTTTTTTTGAGACAAGGTCTCCCTGTAGCCCCAGCTGGCCTGGAACCTGCTATGTAGACCAGGCTGGCCTGGAACTCACAGAGATCTGTTTGCCTCTGCCTGCCTCTGCCTCCCAAGTGCTGAGATTAAAGGCATGTGCCACCACACCCAGCCTATCCTATCTTATAAAATACTTTATTATTTTATGTGTATGAGTGTATTGCCTGTGTTAAGTGTACCTGTGTCCTGAAATGCCTGAGGAGGTCAGAAGAATGCATCGAATTACCCTGGAACTGGAGTTATGGACAGTTGTTACCCGTCATGTGGGTGCTGGGAATCAAACCCAGGTCCTCTACAAGAGCAGTCAGTGCTTTAATGGCTAAACTATCTCTCCAGCCCCATTGAGTGATATCCTATCTTTTAAAAAAAGTAAACAATAAAATTGAAAATATAGCACAACTTCACAACTAATGTTTCCAAGAGGATAGGGGCTGGTTAAGTTCACATAATTATAATACCATTTTTTTTTTTTTTCAATCAAAGAGGGCAGCAAAGCTCACAAAAGGTACTATATTAAAATTTAGGTAATAAAATGAAATTTCATAGTAACTGACATATGTATTACATGAATTAATATTTAGAGTAATAAGCTGGACAGATGGCTCAGCAGTTAAGAACGCTGGTTGGTTTTACAAAAGACTCGGGTTCGAATCCCAGCACTCACATGACAGCTAACAACTGTCTGTAACTCCAGTTCCAGGGGATCCGACAGCCTCTTCTGTCCTCCTCTGAGGGCACTGCACAACACGTGTGCACTTACGTGCAGGCAAAACACTCATACACATAAAATAAAAATAATAAATAAAATACTAAAAAAAAATTTATTTTTATTTTATGTGTATGAGTTTTGCCTGAGTAAAAGTGCCCATGAGTGCAATGTCCCCAGAGGTCAGGAGTGGGCATAAGATTCCCTGGAACTGAAGTTACAGATGGTTGCTGGCTACCAGGTGGGTGGTGGGAACTAAACCTAGGTCCTTTGCAAGAAGAGCCAGCGCTCTTAACTGCTGAGCCTCTAGCCCCACAAAAACAGACATTTAAAATGCGGTCATCAGTTACTCCAAAATGCTTTGAAATAAATTTCAATTAATGGGATTAAACTTGTGCATCACCACACCAGGCTTGTAGTAAATTTTAAAAGAAGAAATTAGTCTACAAATTCAAGACACTACTATTACAAATTCATTCCCACTAGGTTAGCCACTATCTAAAAATTAAATAAGAAACTTTGTTATAAAATTCCTTATTCTTTTAGAACATAACAAAAAGTCTGGTCATTTTCTACTGTTCTTTTCTTCACAAATATAAAAAATGCCTCTCCACGTCATTCTCCTCCACAGCAGTGCTGCTGGACCGGATGCAAGCCAGCGTCACCTTTTCTGGCACCTCTGTGCTCAGCTCAGTTTAACTTTGATCCCATTTATGTACTAAAGTTTGCTCATCAAAAAAAAAAAAAGTGTATTCATGACCACCCCTTACAATCTATGAAAAGTCACTCAACAGGCTGGCACCACTTTGGAAGTTCTGAACATTTCAATGCTGCTACAAAAATAAACACATCCCTCAATCCTGTGTTATGAGCAGTAGACAGCAACATGTGTAATCCAAACTTTAAAGAATTTACATAAATTTTGAAAAAGCACTCAAATGAAATCCTGTAATTCTTAATAAACAATTTTACTTAAGAAAACCCAAAACATCTTTCAATCTATTACCAGGTTTACAGTAATCTTTCTTCTTGGGCACACCATAACAGACGTGGTCAGCTATACAAAGAGAGCTTAAATACACAGTGCTTTTATTTGAATTGTGAAAAATAAGCAGCTGTATTATGCTTTTGTGGAGAGGCAATAGGTTTTACTTACATTTTTGCTTTGAGATAAAACAAAAGATCTCTTTACAATTGACTTGCAACAACCTCAGTTTGGCGGATACTATGCAACACAAAATCTTAATTATAATACGTGAAAACAAATACATATATATATATATATGTATATATACAACACAAATGAGCAACAAAATAAAGACAATAAACACGTTTTTTGAAGTGAAAATTTACAAACTGACCACCAGATACAAAATTTGGACCTGTGATTGAGAAAAATCATTATTAGCCAGAAAGAAAATTAAAATATCACTGTCACCAACATGGAAAAAGTTAAAATGGAAAACAATATCAGAAAACCTGTGTCTTGTAAAGGTTTCTTTCCATCAGGAGGTGCAGAAAGAGTCCCCCCCACGGAGCAAAAGAAAACGTTTCCAATGCACTCTCAATGTCTTCCCTGCTTTAAAACCCCAGGCGCCGGTGTAGACGGCGGGTGTGAACTTTTTTCCAGAGATGAGAGGTAGCAATATGTACTTTAACCGGAGCCAGTGCACTTTTCCCCTTGGCCCCTCTTTCCTCTGCCTCCAAGATGGTAGGAAAGTTGTCGTTTCGGAGGGCAGAGGAACTGCTCTCTGGTGTTATGTCCTCGCAGTGCCTGTAGTGGTGCTGTAGGAGGCTGCTGCCTCTTCTTGTACAGCCCCGGCAGCCCTGCCTTCTTGGCTGGAGAGTATATTCAGGGATTTCCCCTTAATAATCACGGACCCTGGGAGCACTTTTTAGTTTCCAAAATAAAAATATGATCCTCACCCCACTTGGTTGACAGGGAAAGACGCTTGCCGAAGCCCAGGGGGGGAGCAGTAGCAGCGAGTTTCCTAGTCCAATGCCAGCGCCTCTCTGATCTGTCAGCCCAGCCGAGGGAAAAGAGGGGAAGGAGGAAAAAAAAAAAAAAAAAAAAAAAAAAACCCAAGAGGGGAAAAAAAAAAAAAAAAAAAAAAAAGCAGCTGAAAGGTAAGCAGAGGCGGCCCCAGGCCCGGCCCACATCCCCGGGCTCCCGTAGGGCGGCGGGCTGGGCCGCGCAGGCAGGGCGGGCGGCGAGCGCGCTTACGTGAGGCCGGGGATTCGCCGGCCCACGCCAGGCCTCGGGCGGAGAATGAAAGGGTGAGTGGGGCTGGCGCTGGGGTGGCGGGGGCCGGGGG
>NW_008349068.1:3393010-3476627 GCF_000622305.1 Nannospalax galili | reverse complement strand
GGCGGGCTGCCTCCTGTGCTGGCTCCGAGGCTCTCCCGCGGGGCGGCAGGCCGGGCTACCCGGACGGGCGTCGGGGCCTTGGAGTGGAAATGGGCGGTCGGCCGGTCCCCCTCCCCCGTCCCCGAGCTTCGCGCAGACGCCCCCCGGATTCCGGTAACTGCTGGGTTTATTTATTCCTCTCTGAGGCGCTCAGGGCGGCCTGGCCGGGGCGGGGCGGGCGGCCTGGCGGGCGTGGAGTTGGGGTGGAGGGGCGGCGAGGAGTCAGGTGCAGCCGCGGCCCGGAAAGTTTCCTTTTAGGCCCGAATTGGGGGCTGCCCTCTCTCCGGGGAGCCCCGGTCCTAGCGCCGGTGACCCCCGAGGGCGTAGGGAAGAGCACTCGGCTAGCTTGAAACTCTTTGCCAGTTCCTGTCCATTCAAGGTACTCCTCCCCTTTGCACCCCTCGCCCGCGCCCCACCCCACTCCCCGCGATTCCTTTCGGGGCTGCCAACTCCAGCCCATTCCCCAAGAGCTCCCAGGCCGGGGGAAAAGCCTTCTCTTCCGGTTTGGAAAAGTTTTCATGGGGTTTTTCTTAGCGTTATTAGTTAGTGCCTGGGCTTTTGGGGTGGGAAAGGAGGAGGTACACTCAGGTGGTGTTTCTACTGCACAGTCTTTGCCTATTGCCTCTTTTTTGTCCCGTACCTCACAAAACGGGTGTTTCTTACAAATTTACTACCCCTCTTCCTCTCGGACCTCTTTGGGTCCCGGGTCCCCCTTTCTGGACAGCTCCGGCAAAAAGATAATAGGGAGCAAGCAAGGAAACTGTCAGTGAGAGGGGCAGGACCAGGCAGATTCTAGAGCAGTCCCCAGTTGTAGGACTTTTCCCTCTTACTTGGTCTCTGTCGGTTAAACCAACTCGGAAACTGAACCTTTGTGGGGGAGAGCTTGGTTGACAGACGTTTGAGAGTACTCAAAATTGGGAGAAGGCAGGCACAGCTTTTGAAGTAAGGTCTACCTGCAGTTTAAGGAGCACTCATTTATTTATTCTGGTAGTCACTATTTAGATTTATGTGATATTCTTAGATTTCACTCTAGAAATAGAAAAACGGAGATTTTAAGGAAACTTAAAGTTGTTATTGCTACAACTCAGAGGTGTCTGTGGAAAAGCCCAGAGAACTGAACATAGTTACATTTGGGTTTTGGCCTACTGACCCCCCCCCCCCAACCGGATTCAATTTTAGTTCTGTTTTGGTGCCATGAGCTCTAAAAGGTTTTTGTTTTGTTTTTTCTTTCATGTAGTTTCATGTAGTCAACTTAAATTTCCAAATCTAGATTTTCCTCTTTTCAAAGATAGGATATTTCCTGTGGCTACAACTGACTACCTCCTGGTTGTTCTTTAGTGTTGAAATTGAAATGTCCCCGAGCCTGCCACCCCAGCTCAGTGTGGGCATGTATGAAGATGCTGTTTTGCCTCTTTTAATAGTTGTTCGTTTTTCTTCCTTCTCTTATTAGAGCTTGAGGCAGTGGTGTGTGTGTGTGTCCTGCTAGGTAGCAGATGGGGTATTGCTGGCAGAGGTGTGCCACATTCTAACCACTCAGCTCAGAGTTAGTGAAAAGCTGCTTGCCACTTGCAGAGCAATGGGGGTAATCCATAACTTGTTCAGCACTGACTCCTGTCAAGTGTCAGACTGAACCTCCTATGTTTCCTACCAGGGATGTCTGTCCTTTCCTTTTGTCTGGCTAAAATAGAAATAGAGCTCTTTTTTTTTTTTTTTTTTTTTTTTTTCAGAATGCTAGATGACCAGCTACTTACAATTGTGCTGAAGAAAGTCTTGCTATTTGGAGATTGTATGGATTTGATACCAAAATGCAAATTACATGCAATGGTTGTTTTAACATTATTGATTAATTGAAATTGCTTATTGACTTGGGTGTTTTCCCATAACTATGTAGCAAAAATCGTTATTTCTGGTATCATTTGCCCTTATTTGTAAGGCATACTGCATAGAAAAAACATCCTATAAGTCCCTTTTCTCAGGATATTTTAAGAGTTGAAAGAAATCTTGCTATGTTTAAGATTTGTCATCAACTTCCTATTTTAAAAAAAATTTATTATTTTTATTTTATGTGTATGCGTGTATTGCCTGCATGTAGGTAAGTGCACCCGTGTTGTGCAGTGCCCGAGTAGGTCAGAAGAGGCTGTTGGATCCCCTGGGACTGGAGTTATGGGCAGTTGCTAGCTGCCATGTGGGTGTTGGGATTTGAACCCAGGTCTTCTGCAAGAACAACCAGTGTTCTTAACTGCTGAGCCATCATCTCTCCAGCCCCAACTTCATATTCTTATACTTCCCCAAACCCTATGTACAAATACCAAAAGTTTTATAGTTTTTCTTACCCTGTTCCAAACATGTTTTAATTCCCTAATCAGCTCATGGGCTACTTTATTCCTGAAGTATTCCTGAAATGGCAGATTTGATGTTTTGAAAGTTATATTTTATTTGAAACTAATAAGAGACTTTCTGGGAACATATTGAGTGAGTTTTAAATTGTGAAGGGAATATTTTTCACTATGAATTGTTTCATTTTAGAAGATGTTTATTTTAATGTATAAGTGAAATAGGTTTTCTTTTCTCTGAAAGATTTTATAGAGAAAGTTGGTTTTTTTCCCCAGCAAATCATATTACTGCTAATTTTAGAGGAATGACAATTTTAGTTTAAATGGACTTAAAAAATTTTGAAGTCTAAATACTTAAAAATGTTGGTTCAACAAACACTTATCCATTCACCTCTCCCTTAGATAGTCCCCTTAGGGTTAGAAGCTCTGCTCCCCAGGTTTTCAGCAGTGGTCTCAGATAATGAAAAGCCCTTGACCATTTATAACTGAATATAGCTTCTTCCCATACCTGGTAACTTGCAAAACTGTAGGTGAGCAGATGAGGCTGGTTTGGTTGGATGCTGCAGCTTGTCTCCAAAGCAGATACTTCCTGGAGTAGACAACAGTCACTTAGGTGAATGCACTTCCCAGTAGAGACAACAAAGTCACTTTGGTGAATGCAACTGTGAATTTAGGTGAATGCACTTCCCAGTATAGACAATAGAGTCACTTAGGTGAATGCAATTGTGCATTCAAAGCACCCTACAGGCTTCCATCCCATCCCAATCAGGTATGAGCCCAGGGGCCCAGGTGTAAAGGCTGATATTAAAGTGTTGGGCTTTCCATTTTTCTCTCCCTGCACTTAGGGTCTTAGGCTGACAGACTGATTGATCTGCTTGGTTCTTGTTCTTTCACACAATATGTTTTTTTTTTTTTTTTTTTTTTTACATAGAGTCTTACTCTATAGTCTTGGTTGGCCTGAAACTTGTTACTTAGATCAGGCTGGCCTTAAACTTATAGTGATCCTCCTGCCTCTGTGTCCTGAATGGTGAGATTGTGGATCTGTGCCTCCATGCCCAGCTGTGATTTACTCTTTCAACGATTTTATTTTTATTTTTTGGTCTTTTTGAGACAGGATCTCCCTGTAGCATCAGCTGGCCTGGAACTTGCTATGCAGACCAGGCTGGCCTTGAACTCACAGAGATCCTGCTGCCTCTGCCTCCTGGGTGCTGGGATTAAAGGCTTGTGCCATCATGCTCAGCTTATTTTTATTTTTTTTAAGATTTATTTTTATTTTTAATTATGTGTATGTGTGAGTGTTGGTGCCCTCAGATGCCAGTTGGATCTCTCTGGAGCTGGAGTTACATGCAGTTGTGAGCCACCTGGTATGGGTTCTGGGAATTGAACTTTGGGTCCTCTGGAAGAACAGTAAGTGATTTTAATGCTGATTTCTTTCTCTAGCCCCTTATTTTTTAATTATACATATATGCGTGTCTATATATGGGTTTGTGCACATAAGAGCAGTCAGTGCCAGAAGAGGTTGTTGGATCTCCTGGAACTGTAGTTACAGGTGGTTGTAAACCACCCATTGTGAGTGCTAGGAACCAAACTGTAGTCCTCTCTAAAAAGTAGGTTGTGATCTTAACTGCTGAGCTCTCCCTCCAGCCTCATTAAGACCAATTCTTAGCCGGGGTGGCAGTAGATGCTTGTAGTCTCCCACTAGAGAGATTTAGGTAGGAGGAGTTTAGTTCAAGACCAGCCTGTGCCATGTAATAAATTCAAGGCCAGCCTAACCAAATAGTATGACCCTGCCTCACCCTATATCCCTCTCAGAAAAATCACAAAACTTTGTATATGTGTGTGTGTGTGTGTGTGTGTGTGTGTGTGTGCACGTGTGCATTCTTTTTATCATGGCATAACCCAGACAGACGTGATTAGGCTGGGGCTTTGGGTTGGGTTCTGATCCCATTTCTTCCACTTTGGTTTATCTGGAAATGGAAATAAAATTCTTTGATATAAGGATTAGGTGATTCCCCTAGCCTACCCTATGTTTCTCAGTGGCACCATCTAAGTGACATCTCATTTGTTTGTTTGTTTATTTGTTTTCTTACTAAAAATAATATATGCTCATGCTATGTTGGGAGAATAGACCTACTCATCCCATTTGGGATAATAACATTTCAGTGCCTTTCTATTTTTTTAAAATATTTTTATTTTATTTTATGCGTACAAGTGTATTGCCTGCATGTATGTGAGTGCACCCATGTCATACAATGCTGCAGAGGTCAGAAGAGAGTGTCGGAGTCCCCTGGAACTGGAGTTAAGGACGGTTCTTAGCCGCCATGTGGGTGCTGGGAATTGAACCCCGATCCTCTGCTAGAGCAGTCAGTGCTCTTAACCACTGAGCCATCTATCTCTCCGTGCCTTTCTATTTTTGTGTGAGTGTATGCATACAGCATAAACATAAGCTTAGAATCCTGCTGGTAAAAGTTGTGTGTACTTTATACCAGTTCAAAATTTGGGTTTTGAAGTTCTAGCTATGTGATATTGGATAATTAAAATTAATCTTTTTTTTTTTGGTCTTTTTGAGACAGGGTCTCCCTGTAGCCCCAGATGTCCTGGAACTCAATATGTAGACCAGGCTGGCCTTGAACTCACAGAGATCCGCCTGCCTCTGCCTCCCAAGTGCTGGGATTAAAGGCATGCGCCACCACGCTTGGCCCAAAATAAATCTTTTTTCAAAAATTAAGGATGGAAAAATATTAAGAAAGGTATGTGGGGTGGGGGCACTGAAGAGATGGCTTAGTGGTTAAGAACATTTCTTGCTCTTCTAGAGGACCCCCAAGTTTTGTTTCCAGCACCCACATTTGGTGGTTCACAATTGCCTGTAATTCCAGCTCTAGGGAATTGAATACCCTCTTCCAGACTCTGAGAGCACCTACACACCTGCACTAAGCATGTACACACACACAAACACACATGGACACACAATTAAAAATAGTGGCACTGACTCACTGGTTAAGCGCTCCTTTTGCTCTTGTAGAGGACTCCTGTTCACATTAGGTATCATAACTGCCTGTAACTCCAGCTCCAAGGGACCTCATGCCTCTGGCCGCCTCATGCACGTAATTAAAAAATTTTTTTTTTAATCTTAGGAACATGAGGCTGGAGAGATGGCTCAGTGGTTAAGAGCACTGACTGCTCTTGCAGAGGACCCGGGTTCGATTCCCAGCACCCACATGGCGGCTATGAACCGTCCTTAATTCCAGTTCCAGGGGAATCCGATGCCCTCTTCTGACCTCCGCGGCATTGCACGACACGGGTGTACTCACATACATGCAGGCGATACACTCCTACACATAAAATAAAAATAATATTTTAAATCTTAGGAGTGCTTGTTTTATAGGCATGAACTATCTTTTATGGGGTGCTGCAGATGGACCCAGGGTTTCCTGCATGTGAGTGTTCTACCAACCAACCAAGTTACACCTTTATCCCCTCTCTGTCAAAGAGTTTCAGTCAGGTGGAAAAGAAAAAATATTTACAACATTGACAGTAAGGAATGGGGTAGCCTGGAGGTAGGAAACCTATTTTTCTACTTGGCCTGGGGAGGCCTTTGCTGTGGCGATTTCTGTTCTAAGCAAATGGGAGGAGTTAGGTATTCCAGTAGGTGGGACCTGCAAGTATGAATAACCACCTTGGGACAAAAGTCTTCTGTGTTGCAAATTGTGGTTCTCATGTGGCCTTGGATTTGGGGGAGTAGCCGGAGACAAGTCCTCCCTCCTTTGGATCAGCCAGTTTCTTTGCTAGGATAAGGGAAATAGATTTCTTTTAAATTTAAGCCAACACTCAAGGTCTTTGGTCAAATAAGTTGCTTATAATATAGAGGATTAGAGTTAGGTAAAGAGTAGAATAAAGAAGAGTAAGACTGGAGTTAGACCGGTGAGGCAGCCGAGAGGCAAACGCAGAGGTTTGAACTAAGATGGGAAAGTCAGAAGGTAAGTGGGCTACATAGTGTGGCTGGATGTCATCGGGAGACAGCAAAGGGCAGCTGAAATGGTAGAAGCAAGAGATTGATTTAGTCAGTGATTCTTGGGATAATGAAAATGGATTCATGTATACCAATGAATTGTACATTTGATTTGAAACCTGGGTAATAACAAAACTCGTAATTTTTTCTTTTTTGAGTCTCAAGGTAGCCTCATACTTGTAGCAATCCTCCTGCACTCTGCCCATATTTCCCTCCCTCCCTCCCTCTCTCCCTCTATCCCTCTCTCCTTCCTTCCCTCCCTCCCTTCCCTTCGTTTTTTTGGCCTGGAATTGATCTTGTGGCCCAGAGTGGCCTCTAATTCATGGCAATCTGCCTGCCTCAGCTTCCCAAGAGTTGGGTATTCAGGTGTGAGTCACCAAGCCCTCTGATCTGCTTTTTTTTTTTCTCTTTTTTTAATGGAGTAACTTGCTGGAACTTGTTTACAGCCAAGCCTTTGAATGAGTGGTTAAAATCTGCCCCTGGTCTACTGCCCCTCCTATAAGGCATTTCATCTTACCCCTCTAATAAAATAAGATGGAGAGAACCTAGGGCAGCATGGAGGCAAGGAAAAGGAGGCCAGTGATGGAGGGCCCACAGGAGAGAGTCTCAGGAGAAAGTGGTCCACAGTGCTGCTGAGAAATCAAGAGAAAGGGAAGAGTGGATGGCATTTTGTGAAAAAAAGAGGCCATTAGTTTCAGATTCTTAGAACAGAAGTATTTGAGTTTAGCCACAACTAACTTTTCCTCCTTTCTAGTCCTACAATGTACGATTTCTGTAACACTAGAGACCGACGTGGATAGGAATTTTTAAAGCATTTGTCGTAAAGAATTATTAACTGGAGCTAATAATATTCTAACCACATCAGCCAAACAACTGTGTTACTGGGGATCAAACCTTGGGCCTTGCATGTGCTAGGAAAGAAGGCCTCTACCACCAGCACTGTAGCCCCTAACACTGTTCTGTTAGTATTTTCCATCACAAGAAAATCAATATGTAAACGGTCTTTAAAAATGTAGAAATCTGCTGGGCGTGGTGGCGTAAGCCTTTAGTCCCAGCACAGGCAGAGGCTGGTGGATTTTTGTAAGTTCCAGACCAGCTGGGGCTACAGGGAGCCCATCTCAAAAAGCGACCCCCTCCCTTAAAAAGTAGAAATCATTTAAAAATGTAGACTTTTAATATGGATCACAGGAAATCTCAGTGGATTCTGTATCTCTAGCTCTAAGAAAGCAGGAGGGCCTGAAATGGAAAATTTCATTTTATCATTCAGAAAACCACTAGCAGCTGGAGAGGGCATTTCAGCTCTGAAGATTTGAGATTAAAATGATAGTACTAATAAACTACTATTTACTGTCTAATAGTAGTTAACACCAAGTGATTACTATGTGCTGGGTACCATGCTAAGCACGGTTCTTGAAATACCTAATTTAATTCTCCTAAGCAACTCAATAAGGTACATACAATTATCTTCCCTTTACAGATGAGAAAATTGGCCAGATTTGAGCCCCATCCTGATTCCTCCCAGAGCCTATGAGTGATCTTTACTGCTGCATCCTTAGTTTTTCTAATAAATGAGGTAAGGCTGGTGTAAAAGCCATTTCATTAATTTAAATTCATAATGTCTTTTTCTTCGAGTAGTCTTTGGTACATAGCAGGTATTTGATAAGTATTTATTTTATTTTTTAAATATTCCAGTTTGGAACTTTATTGTTTATATTTTTAGGACGTAGGCAGTTTCTGTTTGTTTTTGAAACAGGGTCTCCCTATAGTCCCAACTAACTTGGAATCGCTTTATAGACCAGGCTGCCCTTAAACTTACGGAGATCACCCACCCTCCCTTCTGAGTGCTGGGATTAAAATCATGCTCTGCTATGCCTGGCTTCTTATGTTTTCTTTTTCAGTCATGTTGATGTATTTTCGTTAGTTAAATTTTACTACTTTTTGTATTAATATGTGGATGTTAGATTTTAAAACTTGTATAGTTTATTTAACTAGATTTACTTTTTTTCTTGATCAAGTTGAATTCAAACTCTTAAAAGATAAAATAGAAGAAAACCTTAAAGCTTAAAGCCTTAAGTATGAGACTGTGATTTTAACAGTAACTGCGCCTGGGATAAGTGTGAATATTCTTTTCACTACATTGACTATATTTGAAAACTGACGTTCTGCATTCACTATTTAAAATACTGGTGTGTTGTTAGGTCTGTGCTCTAAAGGGGTAGGATAGAAAATTACAGTGGCAATTAGAGAAAGATGTCGTGGCAGTGAAGTGAGCATGCTTCTGAAACAGGAGAATTAGAGGAACAGTAACGACATACAGAGCTCCACATGGGTGATGGAGTGGCCCAAAGAGACTCATGTTCACGTTTTGTCAGACTGTTTGGTGCTTGTTTTGCGCTGAAAGCTGTGCTGCTTTTCGCATCTCCCTTCTTGCTGTAGCTTCCTTTTCCCTCTGTATTTACGAAAAGGAAAAAACTATGAACCAAATTGTTTTATTTTGCAATAATCTCAGAATATAGTATCAAGGAGGACTTTCTGTGTTGTTTTGAGACAGGGTCACTGTGTAGCCTAGGCTGGCCTAGAGCTCACTTATATAGCCCAGGCTGGCCTTTGAACTTGCTGTGATTCTCATGTCTCTGCCTCTTGAGTACTGGAATTACAAGTTTGCACCAGCATGCCTGGCAACATAAAAAACCCAAATATTTTACATCCAATCATATTTACCACTTTTGAGTGTATGGATGTGTTTGTTGTGGAAAAACTTTTTGTGGAATGTAAATATTGTCTATTTTCAGTACAGCTATTTCTGCATTTTGTAATAACGAAGAGTGTGTATTTTGCTGTTAATCTGAAGTGCTTAATTACCTGCATTCTTTTCTTGAAGGGAGGAGAGATCCCTTTAAATTTTCTTTTTAATTCAAATTAATTTTTATTATTTTTTTTAACATATGGAACACTTTATGAATTTGGGTGTTATCCTTGCTCAGGGGCCTTGCAATCTTCTCTGCATTGTTCTGATTTTAGTATATATGCTGCCAAAGTGAGCTTTTTTTTTTTTGAGATAGGGTCTCACAATGTATCCCTAACTGGCCTGGAACTTGCTATGCAGACCAGAGCTGCCTCAAATCACAGGATCCCTTTCAATTTTAGTCAAGTTGTCTTATAGCTACAGATGATAGCTACTAACAATTGTCTGTTACTCTAGTTCCAGGGGATTCAATGCCTTCTTGTGGCCTCCTTGGGCATTGTTTGCACAAGTGCACTTACATACATTCAGGCAAAACACTCATATACATTAAAAATTTTTTAAATTAAAAATAAAGATGATAGATGCTATAACTTAATTTGCTGTGGTGATATTTATTTATTGAGACAAAATCTAATGTAGCCCAAGAATTCCTCCAACTTGCGGTATACACTGCTGGCCTTAAACTCCTCATCCACCTGCCTGCACTTTCCAAATTATTTAATGATCAGCAGTACATGTAGTAACCTTTGGGTAGAACAACCTGGAATTAAGAGTTAATTTTTGTAGGCTCGAGAGGTGGCTCAGTGGCTGAAGGCTCTATGTGCTGAGCCTGAGGACCTGAGTTCAGTCCCCAGGACCCAGATAGTGGAAGGAGAGAACAGACTCCAGAAAGTTGCCCTCAGGCCTCCACCTGGTTGTGGTGGACACAAACACAAATGTAATAAAAAAAATTTAAGGCTGCTATTTGTTTAGATTGTTTAGATTAATTGCATTTCATTTAAGAATCTGTGGGACTGGAGAGATAGCTCAGTGGTCAAGAGTACATACTGCTCTTACAGAGGACCTGAGTTCAGTACCCATGTGGAGTAGCTGACAGCTGCTATAACTTCAGCTTTAGGGTGTCCAATGCCTCTGGTTTCCACTTGCGCTTGCACTCATATACACCCCCCCCACAAGTATACATAATTAAAGATAAGAAAAATGGGGGCTGGAGAGATGGTTCAGTGGTTAAGAGCACTTATTGCTCTTCCAGAGGACCTGGGTTCAGTTTCCAGCACCCACATAGCAGCTGACATCCATCCTTAACTCCAGTTCCAGGGGATCCAATGCCCTCTTCTAGTTTTGCTACACTAGGCACACATGTGTTATGCTTACATACATGCAGGCAAAACACTCATACACATAAAATAATAAAATATAATCTTCCTTAAAAAAATAAAAATCGTGTATTGGGGGCCAGGAAGCTGTTGTAGCAGGTACAAACCTGATGACCTGAATTCAGATCCCTGGAACCATGTTAAAGCTGAATGTGGTGATGTATGTCTGTATCCCAGCTCTCCTATAGTGAGATGGAAGATGAAGACTGGAGACTCCCCCCAGAAGCTTGTGGGCCAGCTAGCCTGGAGGACAAAGTGCTATAGAAGGCAAGGGCTGTCATCAGAGATATCTGACCTCCACATGTTCACCATGGCATGTGTATGCTCTGTCACACAGAAATATGTACACACTCACATACAGACACAAGAAAAAATACATTGTTTTAAAAAGAAGTATGTATTGAGGGGTGTGGTGGCGCACGCCTTTAATCCCAGCACTCGGGAGGCAGAGGCAAGTGGATCTCTGTGAGTTCAAGGCCAGCCTGGTCTACATAGCGAGTTCCAGGAGAGCTGGGGCTATAGGGAGACCCTATCTCAAAAAAGACCAAAAAAAAAAAAAAAAAAAGAAGTATGTATTAAGCATACACTAATTGAGTGCATATTAACTCCTGTGCTAAGCCCAAGAATCTAATAATATTTAGAAAACTGTTGATCCCTCTGGGAGCTTATTTTCTAAGAAGGAAGATAGCAGAAGCCCAGGAAGCCAAAACAATGTGATGTGTACCCAAACAGAAGTGTACACAAGCACCAGAGGAGTGTGAAATGAACTCAGTTTTTGGGAATTGGTGTGTGGTGGTATGGTGTCCCCCCACCCTTTCTCTCTCTCTCTGATTTTTTTGAAACAGGGTTTCCCTGTATCCACAGCTAGATAGGAACTCACTATGTAGATCAGGCTGACCTTGATCTTACAGAGATCTACCTGCCTCTGCCTCTCATGTTCTGGAACTAAAGGTTTGCGCCTCCATGCCTGGACCCTGAACTGTATTTTTAAAGACTAGACTAGGGCTGACCCTCTGGGGGCCACTAAACAGAAAAGAAGGGGAAGAGGTTCATTACACTGGGCAGATGGAGCAGTCTGGTTTTGGTCCTAGTGTGAACCTGAGGTGTCCAGAACAGTACGCTACACCCCCATTATTCCATTCCTTTCTTTTGAAAGCATTTCATTTGTAGATTATAATATTCTAAGGGCAGAAATTACACCTCTTATTGTTACAGACTTCACAGCTCCTGGAGAAATGATGTCCTTTTCATAAGTGTTTTTAGTAAGCAAATTCTTGCCATTAAATGTAAAATCATATGAATTTCTTTAAAATTCATGCTGATTATTTAAAATTAGGAAATAGCCAGGCATGGTGTCATACACTGTAGTCACAGCTCTTGGAAAGTAAGGAAGAGGAGCAGAAATTCAAGATCATCCCTGGCTACATAGAGTTCCAGGCCAGCCTGGGCTTTGTGAGACCCCCACAAAAGCAAAATAAAACAATATGGAGCTGGAAAATTGATAGTTATTGTAAAGTAATTGCATTGTAAACAAATTACATGATAAATGTTTTATGATTTTATTGTGGGGTATTAAAATTTTTAGTAATTATATTTGTGGTGTGTGTGTGTGTGTGTGTGTGTGTGTGTGTGTGTGTGCATGCACACGACATAGCTTATGTGTGGAGGTCAGAGGATAGCATGAGTTGATTCTCTTTTTCCACCATGTGGTCCCTGAACTTAGGTTGTCACCTTTACCCACTGAGCCATCTCACTGGCCCTATTAGGGAATATTTTACTACACAGAGTTTTAAAGGCTATTTCTGGTTATTTCTGGTAGTGCACTTAAAGCTCTGTTCTCCTCCTCTAAACCAACTAAGACATCAGTAATGACTGCCACTACCTAGTAGTCAGATTATGTGGATTAGTGCT
Source organism: Nannospalax galili (assembly GCF_000622305.1). NCBI lineage: Eukaryota > Metazoa > Chordata > Mammalia > Rodentia > Spalacidae > Nannospalax > Nannospalax galili. The sequence continues at coordinate 3,464,213 of NW_008349068.1, read as the reverse complement.
CTGAAGTGCAGTGAACTTGAACTGGGATGAGAAGATGCTGAGAGTGATTCCTCTTTAATTAAGGCACAGTGAGGGTAAAATCAGTAGACCACATGCCTGCAATGGCAAGATTCAGTCTCTGTGTTGGGCTTTCAGAGTGGCAGGAAGATGGGGCTGAATCATAAACCATAGTCCCTCCTTTTTTGGGAATTTCAGAGTGGATGAGACAGTGACAGGAAGGAGCTTATAGCTGCTCAATTTTTGTCAACTGAGGAGAAATTAAACCTATATTCCCATCCTCAACCTATGCCGTGCATGTACCTGTGGAAACTAATTAGTCTAGCATGGAATCATGTCTCAGGGGAAGAGGATTTGTGATGAGTATTTCCAGAAACAGCCGAAAGGTGAAAATTGTGATCAAATAGTTCACTCCGGTAGGAGGTGGAGGTGAGCAATTAGAGGAAAAATGAGGTAAAGAGCTGAAGGAATAATAGTACAACAGAAGGGGATAATGGTGGCCAAGGGTTCACAGTAAAAGAAAATGTGGTCATAGTAGAAAAGAAGGCCACTTTCAATGTAATGGATAAGTGCGGGGGATAAACTTAAGAGTAAATAAAGAAAACTTAAGGAAGACTAGAGAGCCAGGTATGATGGCTCAAGTTTGTAATCCTATACCTTGGGAGGCAGAGGCAGGAGGATTGCCTTGAGTATGAGGCAGTCTCTGTGCTACATAGTTCAGGCTAGCCTAGGGAGACAGTGATAAGTGGGGAGTATAGTAAACCTAGGAGACTAATAATTGAGGATATTAGCTGAATAAATGAAGCAGAATTCCCCCCCACGCCCCCACCCGGACTGGGCCTCACTACCAGGGAGCCAAGACTGACCTTGGCTCCCAGCAGCCCTCCTATCACCCTCCTTAGAGCTGGGATTACAGGCCAGCACCACCACACCCGGCTGAAAAAGTTTTCAAAAGAAGTGGGGTGTGGTGGCTCAGGCTTGTAAAATCCTAGCACTCAAGAGGATCACCTTGAGTTTGAGTCCAGACTTGGCTCCATAGCAAGATACTGTCCCCCAAAATGAAAAAGAGAACCAACTACCCAACCAACAACCAAACAAATTGCCTTGCATATTCCTTTAACCCTGCTCTCAGACTTCTCCTATGATTTAGAAATCTGTGTAGACATGCAGGTTTATTTTATTTTTATTTCTTTTTTTTTTCAAGACAGGGTCTCCCTGTAGCCCCAGCTGGCCTGGAACTCACTGTGTAGAACTCACTGGTCTCAATCTCACAGAGATTGGTTTGCCTCTGCCTCCTGAGTGCTGGGATTGAAGATGTGAGCCACCATGCCCAGCTTTGGTTTATTTTTTTTTTCCATATAGTCAAACTAATGTTGTAAATGACTTTAATTTTTATTTATCTTTCTCTGCTGTGTATGTATGTTTGCATACCCACATACACATGTTCATGTGAGTGAAGGCAGGCACCTGCTCCAGGTATGTGTGGTCAGAGGACAACCTCAGGTGTCAGTCCTCATCTTCCACCTTATTTGAAACAGAGTCTTTTTTGTGAACTGTTGTATTTGCCAGGCCAGCTAGCCCGAGAGCATCAGGGAATTCTCCTGCTTCTGTTTCCCATATCCCTGAAGGAGTGCTGGGATTATATACGTGTGCTACCGAGTCTGGCTTTATGTGGGTGCTGGGAATTTGAACTTAGATCCCCACACCTGTGTAGCAGGTGCTTTACATTCTTAGCCATCTCCCCAGCCCTGTAAATAACCTTTTAAACTTATATGCATGGTACTTAAAAAATTTACTTATCGTGTGTGTGTGTGTGGTGGGGACGTATGTATGTTATGTGCTCGTGCCTGTGTGTGCATGCCACGGCACAGGTGTGGAAATCAGAGGACAGCTTGTAGGAGTCAGTTCTTTCCTTCTACCCTTTGAGTCCAGGATGGAACTCAGGTCCTCAGGCATGGTGACAAGCATCCTTTACCTGAGCCATCTTGCTGGCCTCAAGGGTGTTTATTTTTATTTTTTGGGGGGTCTTTTTGAGACAGGATCTCCCTGTAGCCCCAGCTGTCCTGGAACTCACTATGTAGACCAGGCTGGCCTTGAACGCACAGAGATCCGTCTGCCTCTGCCTCAAGAGTGCTGGGATTAAAGGCATGCGTCATCACGCCCGGCCAAAGGTGTTTATTTTTAACAGATCTTCAAATAGATTTACTTGAATTAATTTTGTGAAAGATGTAGTGGTTGTTGAGTAGATGAGTGACAGAGAATGTAAAGTTAAAAGCATCCACGGGTTCGCTTTGACATGTATCCTGTCCTAAATATCCAGACTTTTTGGTCAGCTAGAATTTTTTGTTTGTTTTGTGATAGGGCCTCCTATATGCCAGGATATCCTCTAACTGGCAAAGTAGTCAAGGCTGATCTTGAACTTCTGATCCTCCTACCTCCCGAGTGCTGGGATTAAAGGTTTTCGCCACTATATCCAGGGTTATGCAGTGCTGGGTATGGAACCCAGGGGCTTGTGCAAAGCATTCTACCAACTGAGCCCCAGCCCCCAGATTGATTTCCTCTCCCTTCCCCTCCCCTTTTTCTTTCCCCTTTTCCTTCTTCACCTCCTCCCCTCCCCTTGCCTCTTTTCCTCTCCTTATTTTTTCATTCTTTCTTTTCTTTTACTTTGCTAGGGATTGAACCCAAGGTCTTCCATGCACTAGGTGACCAGTCAACAATTGGTCCCCATCCCCAGCCTAGGGTCAGCTAAATTTAAATTTTAGTTCAATTTTTCTTTCTTTTATCCTAATAAGGTAAAATGAGTAATTGCTTTGCATTTATGTGTGGTTAGGTTTATTTAGTAGTAAATGTCATTTTTAAAGATTAAGTATGCTACTATTTCAGGGGTTTTCTTTGTGTTTATCAAGTCTGAGACCTCAGCTTCATGAACTTGGTTCAGTTTGTTGTTACAGATATGCTACACCTTGTCCTTCTGTATGTACAAAGCTAGTGAATGCTGTGCTTCTCAAAGAGAATATAGAGTCTTGGTATCACTGGCAGGTGGAAATCTAGTAATACCAACATTTAGGAATAACTTCCATTTTCCAGAGCTTGCCGTATGCTAGTCATGGTCCTTGGTGTATTTCCTGTATCATCATTGGATCCTTAGAACAACTTGGTGGTGACATAACTGTTAACCCTGTTTTGCAGGTGAGAAAACAGATTCAGTGAGTTTAAATGATTTGTTCAAGATAACAGGTAAGTGGCAGATTTTGAACTTGAACAGCCATATCTTTTGGCTTCTCAAGCATTTATGTACCTTGTGATTCATTGGTATAAGGAATTTCATATTCGATCTTTCTTCCCTCCCTCCTTCCTTCCCTCCTTCTCCCTCTTCCCTTTTCTGTGGTGCTAGGTTTTGAACCCTGGGCTTTGTACATGCTGAGCATGTGCTCTGTTCTGTATACCTCCACCCTCATCAAATTTCTTCTTTTTCTTTTTCTTTTTCTTTTTCTTTTTCTTTTTTTTTTGGAGACAGAGTGTTATGACCTTGAACTTCTGATTCTCCTGTCTCTGTCCACACATCCACAAGTGCTGAGATTATAGGCCCAGGCCTGCAGATTATAAGCATACGTCATTTATGCTAGTTTTTATGCATTGCTAGGGATTGAACCTAATGCTTTACTCTCTCAGTGGAGCTACAGCTCAGTCTCTGAACCCAGTTTCTTTTTAGTTTCTTTTTTATTTATTTTTGAAACAGGGTCTCCTTGTAGCCCTAGCTGACCTGGAACTCATTATGTAGACCAGGCTGGCCTTGAATTCACAGAGATCCGGCCTGCCTCTGCCTCCTAAATGCTAGGATTAAATGCTTGCGCCACCACCACGCCCAGCTTGAACTCAAGTTTCTTAAAGGATGGGCTGTTTCTTGACTTTTTCAGAAACTGGGTGTCTGTGCTGTTTCTTTTACCATATGGGTGACTTTGGGAGGGAGTGGAGGCTTTTTCAGCTCATGGAGACCCAGATTTCACAAAATAGTTTCAGTTTGTTGTTATACATTTAATGGTGTATCTAAATGCAATGTTTAATCTTTTTTGTGTATACACAGCTAGTGAATATTGTGTAATTTCTTTTCTTTTTCTTAAGGAATCTTGGGTCAAAAGATCTAAACCATGATTTTGTGATAAGGAGCACCACCCCCAGCTTGTTTTTGGTTTTTGAGACTGTGTCTCCCTATAGTCCTTGGCTGACCTGGAACTTACTGAGTAGGTCAGACTGGCCTTGCTCTCACAGAGATCCACCTGCCTCTGCCTCCTGAGTGTTGGGATTAAAGGCAAGCACCAGTATACCTGACTTTTTTTAAAATTTAAATTTAAACTTATGTGTGTATATGCGTGCTATGGCATGTGTGTGGAGGTCAGAGGACAACTCTGCAATCAGTACTTTCCCTCTACCTTTATGTGGTTCTGTGGATTGAACTCAGGTTACTGGGCTTGCACAGCAAGTGTGTGTACGTTAGTATACATGTGCATGCCATGATTCGAACGTGGAGGTCAGAGGACAGTTTTTGGGAATCATTTTTCTCCTTCTACCACGTGGGTCTAGAAGATTGAACTCAGATCATCAAGCTTGGCAATAAGTGCCTTTCCCCAATGAGCCATCTTGTGTTTTTTTTTTTTTTTAATAGAGTCTTCCTATGTACCCCTGGATGGCTAGAACCTGCTAAATACAACAGGCTAGCCTTGAACTCAAAGCAGCTCTCCTGCTTTAGCTTCCCAACTGCTGGGATTATAGGCATATGGTATCATACCCAGAATAATTCTGTATTTCATAGAAACATTTGTTACAGATTGCCAGGTAGTTTGTCAACATAACCAAAAATATAGATTTATTTATTTTTGTTTTATGTATATGTGTTTTGCCTGCATGTGTGTAAATGTACCATGTGTGTGCAATGCCTAGAGGGTGTAGGATCCCCTGGAACCAGAGTTACAGATGGCTGCTAGCCACCATGTGGGTGCTGGGAAGCAAACCCTGGTCCTCTGTAAAAGCAATCATTTCTCCAGCCACTAGAATTGTTTTTTTGTTGTTATTGTTTCAGTTTTTTGAATATTGAGGCAGAGTCTCATATATCCCTGGCTGGCTCAGACGTAGTGTGGAGGGTGACCTTGAGTTCCTGATCCTCCTACCTCCCAAGTGCTGGGATCAGTGGCCACACCAGTAGTAATGCTAACAGCTTCATACTGTAACATTCACATTGTGGAAGAGCTCGTCACAGCATGTAGAGAGTGCGTGTGATTGGGTTCAGCTTTTTTTTTTTTTCCTTCGGTCTTTTTGAGACAAGGTCTCACTCTAGCCCCAGCTGGCATGGAACTTGCTATGTAGACCAGGCTGGCCTCGAACTCACAGAGATCCACCTGCCTCTGCCTTCTGAGTGCTGGGATTAAAGGCGTGCGCCACCACACCAGGCCAGATCCAGTTTGTAAAAGCCCCCTTTTTTCTCTTGGATCTCATCACTGGGATATTAGATTATGAGTCTACCACAGTAGGAAGGGTGACATTGAATACCTTGTGTTCTGGTGAACTGGCTTTGCTGATTTCTGTTTGTTAACAAGGCCTTTGATATTTTTGTAGACGATCTACTTCCTCTTGATTGAGCAGCGTTCCAAATTGTGGTATCCTTGGGGTTCTCTTCACAGTGCTGCGGTACAGAAGATTTAAAATCAGGTATGGCAGAGAGGCCAGAAGTTCCTCAGTGAAATTCTCAACTTGAATCTGCCTTGCGCTCTTCTGATTTGTTTATCATTTGGGTTTCTTTGTTTTTGTGGTGGCCTTTTAGCTGATGTTCACAAGGAATAGAGTCACGTGATGTATGAAGGGAAACATATACACTTCTCTGAGGTTGACAATAAGCCCTTGTGCTCATATAGCCCCAAACTGTGCAAGCAGCGGCGACTCAACGGCTACGCTTTCTGTATCAGACACGTTCTGGAAGACAAGACTGCCCCCTTCAAGCAATGTGAATATGTGGCCAAGTACAACAGCCAACGCTGTACCAACCCCATTCCCAAATCCGAGGATCGTAGGTAAGAGCCGCCCCTGCTTTCCCTAGTAGGCTTGGATCCTTTCCTTGCCTTTCTTTGATTCTCTGACTCTAAGTGGGGAATTAACACATTGAGTCCTGGACTGTTTGTTCTGAGTAAACTTTGGAATGCATCTGGGGACAAGGGATGGCAGTTTCATTTCAGTGGAGTAGTAAATTTTAGGAGTTATTTAAAAAGTATATTTCGGTGTTTTATTCTTTTATTCATTTCATAGACTTCTAGAATTTTTTCTTTTTAAAAATTTTCCCTGTGGTTGGGCATGGTGGTACACGCCTTTAATCCCAGCACTCAGGAGGCAGAGGCAGGTGGCTCTCTGTTAGTTCAAGGCCAGCCTAGTCTACATAGTGAGTTCCAGGACAGCTGGGGCTATAGGGAGACCTTGTCTCAAAAAGACCAAAAAAAAAAAAAAAAAAATTTTTTTTTCCCCTGAAAATTGCTGCTTGAAATTTCGGTACCATTTGCTGGTTTGTGACCATGCAAAGGAGCTGCTGTTTTCCCCACTTACCATCTTCCAGTGAGAGAAATGATAGGAACTGGTTAAGTGTTATAATCAATATAGATTTGGGTTTTAAAAGCAGCATATACAAAAAAAGGTATAAAACATATGTACCTAATTGAAAAACATTTTGAAATATTATTCAAGTCATTGAGAAGATTTGCTTCCTAACAATGTCTAAGTAGTGCTGTCATTCTTGTCTAGCCTATTTTTGTTTAAAAAGCATTCCAAATGGATTATGAATTCAGATTGTTTTTTCACTTTAAGGATAGATTTTATCACTAAAATTGTGAATTTATAAAAACATGAAGTTATTTTTTAAAAAATGGGTTATACATTGTCTTTACATTCTTAGGAAAAGTAATACTTTTACATATAGTCTTTCATGTTTCTTTTTCCTTAATTCTCCAGAACTCTTTTTGATATTCTGGAAATCTGAAGATATGAATGCTTATTTTTCAAATGTTTTGCATACTTACCTATCTTTAGGTAGAAAACTTGAACCTTCTATCCTACAAAATACACACACCCCTAGTCCGTGCTCCTTTAAGTAAGCAAATGCTGCCTGCATAAATTGGCTGAAAAAGAGTCATGGTTTCTTGTGTTTCTTTTTTTTTTTTTTTTTTTTTTTCCCACGGTGAGTATTTTTCTCTTTCAGTGTGAAATAAATAATTTGTGTAGGTAGAGATCCAACCAAAATGAATACATAGAATGTGGTGATTTGGGGATACTCTTTCAGAATTTCTAATGAGCACTTAAGGCTTCAGATTACAGTACCTGAACATTAGAAACAGCTGCTTAGTGAGGCAAGGAATAAAAATTTAATCTCAGGTGTGAAAGGGACCGTATATTAGGTTAAGTGTGTCTGTCTGGTTAGTTTTAAAAGACTGAAAATGATCATTTATTACCCTTTGCCTCTTAATGCAAAGAATTGCTAAGCTTGGGTCACTTTCACTTGAAGCTCCACTGTAAACGAACCTCTATAATTTTGCTGTTAGGTGTATCACAGATGCACCTCTCAACCTTGGGCTCTTTTCCCTTTGGACCTAAAGCAAGTATGTCTTAACAGCAAGATCTGAACAGAGTCCTGAATTTCTTTAAAATATTAATTCTCTGAAACATCTGTCTTCACCTTTGTGTTTGAAGTAGTTTCCTCTTTTCAGATCAAGAAGGGGAAGGATTTGTATGTTTCTATGTTGAGACAAGCTAGGTTTAACAAGTACTAAGTTATACATTTTTTTAAAAATTAAAAAAAATTATTATTTTTATTTTGTGTGTATGCATGTATTGCCTGCGTGTAGGTAAGTGCACCCATGTTGTGCAGTGAATTCCCACGGAGGACAGAAGGATCCCCTGGAACTGGAGTTACAGACAGTTGTTAGCTGCCGTGTGGGTCCTGGGATTTGAACCTGGGTCCTCTGCAAGAATAGTCAGTGTTTTTAACCACTGAGCTATCTCTCCAGCCCCTAAGTTGCACATTTTTTTTCAGAATTATTCCATGACTATATGAATGGAAAAAAAAAAATGAATGCAAAGGATTTTTGTTGTTGGTAGGGTTATTTGCAATTCAGTTTAAGTAAAATCAGAAAGAGGTAGTAATATTGTTGTCCTAAGAAATACAAGTTGAAGTAATTTAACAATATGTTGAAACCTGTGTCTAAATGTTAAAGTTATATATTATACAGAAAATATTCACTTGAAAGTAAATACTAATTATTGTTAGTACAATTAGTCTTGGAGCACTTAGATTTGAGATGATTTTATCTATTGTTTTAGAAAACAAGTTTTAACTGACAAAGTTAGCCAGGTACAGTGGCTCACACTCCTGTAGTCCCAGTGCTCTAAAGGCTGAGGCAGGGGGATTGCTGGAAGTTCAAGGTTAGCCTGTGCTACATAGTGAATTTTAGCCATAGCGTGAGAATTTATCTCAAAAAAAACAAGCACGTGGGGGCTGGAGAGATGGCTCAGTGGTTAAGAGCACTGGCTGCTTTTGCAGAGGACCCGAGTTCGATTCCCAGCACCCACATGACGGCTATGAACCGTCCTTAACTCCAGTTCCAGGGGAATCCGAAGTTCTCTTCTGACCTCTGTGGCATTGCATAACATGGGTGCACTCACATACATGCAGGTGATACACTCATACACATAAAATAAAGATAAATGAAAAAAAAGAAAATCCGAGCATGTACACACACACACACACACACACACACACACATACACCTCCAAAACAAAAACAAAACCCTAAAACAAAAAGGACAGTTAATTGGCTGGTCATCAGTTAGAAGAACCAATCAATCTTTCTTATGATCTTTTTTCTTTTTCTTTTCATTTTTACATGTATTTATTTATTTTTTGGGTGGACATGAATCTCTGTCTCTCCTATTCCATGGGTTCCTAGGATTGAACTCAGTCATCAAACTTGGTGGCAAGTGCCTTTACTTAATGAGCCATCTCTCTGCCTTTCTTGCCCCACTTCCTCCCCTCTCCCCTTTTGTAAGACAGGGTCTTAGATAACCCAGGCTAGCCTAGAGCTCACTAAGTAGCTGAGGATGGCCTTGAATTCCTGACCTTCCTGGCTCCACTTCCCAGTGCTGGGTTTTCAGGTCTGTACCACTATGCCCAGTAGAGGAATCTTCTTTTCTTTTTCTTTTAAAACATACTTTATTTTAAATTTCCATTTATTTGTGTGCCATTGTGCATCCTGTGGAGGTCAGAGGAGAACTCATGTAATTCAGTTTTTTTCCTTCCACTATGTGAATTATAGGGATGGAATTCGGTTCCTTAGGCTTGGTGACAAGGGTCGTTGCCTGCTGAGCCATCTTGCTGGTCCTCCTTTTTTTCAATGGCTATTATTAAGACAGGGTATCATTCTGTAGCCCAGGTTGACCTCAAACTTGAGGCCTTCTAGTACTACAGCCTCCCAGAGGCTGGGATTACAAGCATGTGCAACCATGCCTGGCAGGCTCTTCTTAATTTTTAGTTTCTAACTTGTCTGGTGTGTGTGATAAATGCTAAATGCTACCTTATGGGTTTCTACTGCTTTGTAATAGAGCACTGCTGTATTTGGTGGACGCACTGGCAAAGTTCATCTTTTATTTACTTGTACGGTGGGAAGCTGAGGCTCATTAATAGCCTTAGTTTCCTAGTGGTTATATTAAATCAAGTCATTTTATATAATGTTTTAGATTCAAGTTTACTATAATTATATATATTTTTAATAGTACATATCTGCCAGGAAATTTTCTTGTTCCCTGCATGTTCTTTTTAAAAACATCTTAATTAAGCCGGGCATTGTGGTATACACCTTTAATTTCAGCATTTGGGAGGCAGAGACAGGTGGATCTCTGTGAGTTCAAGGCCAGCCTGGTCTACCTAGTGATTTCCAGGCCAGCTGGGGCTACAGGAGGACCCTGTTTCAAAAAGACCAAAAAAAAAAAAAAAAAAAATTCTTAATTAAGATATGATTCCATACCATATAGTTCATCCATATAAAGGTTACTATCTGGTATTTTTCACTATTTTGCCAGATTAAGTAGTCATCACCATGATCTAATTTTAGAACACTTTCATCCTCCCCAAAGAAACTTTGAACCTAATAGCAGTCATTCCTTCTAGATAGAATAGAAATTATGTTTGTATTCTATTTCAAAAATTTTTGTTTTTTAATTTTTAATTATGTGTATGTATGTGTCCATGTGTGGATATATGCACCTGAATGTGGGAATTCATGGAGGCCAGTGGTGTTAGATCCTCTGAGTGGGAGTTAATAAGCGATTGTGAGCCTCATGGTGTGGTGCTGGAAATTGAATTTGGGTCCTCTGGAAGAGCAGTATGTGTTCTTAACTACTGAGCCCAGCATATCTATTTTCTATTTTCCTCTCCAGCCCTGTATATATATTTTCCTTTTTTTTTTTTTTTTTTTTGGGTCTTTTTGAGACAGAGTCTCCCTATAGCCAGCCCCTCCTAGCCTGTAACTTACTATGTAGTCCAGGCTGGCCTTGAACTCACAAGAGATCTGCCTGCCTCTGCCTCCCAAGTGCTAGGATTAAAGGTGTGCGCCAACATGCTGGCTCTGTATACCTATTTTCAGTGTTGTTCATTGCTAAGTAAATGTTCTAGTCCAGTTAGGAAGAATTTTTCTGAAGAGAATCAGGGTTTGGTTTTGTTTTTTTTCTTCCTCATTTACCCTGTGCCTAGGTTGGTCTGGAACTTGTAATTCTGCCTCAGCCTCCTGAATCCTGAGATAACAGATATGAGCCACCTGCACTTAGGAATATGAATATACATACGTATATATTTTGTGTGTATGAGTGTTTTTTGCATGTTATTTAAATCTACCCATGTCAGGCCCTCTTGAGGCCCTGGTTACAGGCAGTTGTTAACTGCCATGTGGGTGCTAGGAACTGAACAAACCTGGGTCCTCTGCAAGAGCAAGTGCTCTTAACCACTGAACCATCTCTCCAGCCCCTATATATAAAATTTTGGTTTTTTGCTTGTGGGGTGTGTGTGTGTGTGTGTATGTATGTTTGTGAGAGAGAGACAGGGTCTCCCTGTAGCCCCAGCTAGCCTGGAAATCACTGTGTGACCAGGCTGGCCTTGAACTCACAGAGAACCGCCTGCCTCTGCCTCCCAATTGCTGGGATTAAAGGCGTGCACCACCACGCCCGGCTTAAATTACATTCTTATTATTGTATGGCCTATACACATGCCACGGCTATGCATGTGTGGAGTTCAGAGAACTTATAGGAGTTGGTTCTGGGGTTTGAATTTAGTTTGTCGGGCCCAGCAAATGACTTTACCAGCTGAACCATCTTACCAGCCCCCAGAACAGGCTTTTTTTTTGGGGGGGGGTGTTCTTTTTGAGACAGGTTCTCCCTGTAGCCCCAGCTGTCCTGGAATTCACTATGTAGACCAAGCTGGCCTTGAACTCATAAAGATCTGCCTGGGATTAAAGGTGTGCACCACCTCGCCCAGCTAGAACAGGCTTTTTTATAAGTACAGATCAATCTTTTCATGAATTGCTGAAGACTTTTTTTTCTTGTATTGAATATTGAGCCCACAGCCTTGCATACTTGAGGCAAGTGCTCTCCAATAAGCTACCCTTCTAGCTCTTTTTTATTTTGAGACAGAATATTACTATGTAGCCTAATTTGTCCACAAATTTGCCATCTTCCTGCCTTTGTATGCTGAGTAACTGGAATTGTATTAGTGTGCCACCATGTCTGGCTACCATTTATCTATTTACTTGTTTGTTTTGATCCTGGGTCTCTAGTAGCCCAAGTTGACCTTGAACTCCCTATACATAGTAGAGGATGACTTTGAATCCTTTGGATCCTCTTGCCTCCACTTCCCAACGTTTGGGATTACAGGTGTGTACCATCATATCCACTGCCATTTACTCTTTTTTCTTTTTGTTTTTGATTTATTTAATTATTTTTATTTTTTTTTTGGTGGGGGGTGTTTTTGAAGCAGGGTCTCCCTGTAGTCTCAGCTGGCCTGGAATTTGCTATGTAGACCAGGCTGGCCTTGAACTCACAGAGATCCACCTGCCTCTGCCTCCCAAATGCTGGGATTAAAGGTGTGAGCCACCACGCTGGGCCAGATTTATTTATTTTTAGCTTAAGTATAGAATGTCTTGCCTGCATGTGTGTAAGTGCACCATGTACCTACAATGCCCATGGAGGCCAGAAGAAGGCATCAAATCCCTTGGAACTGGAGTTAAGGTCAGTTGTTAGCAGCTATGTGGGTGCTGGGAACTGAACCTGGGTCTTCTGCAAGAGCAGTTGGTGCTCTTAACCTCTGAGCCATCTCTCCAGCCCCATTTTTTATTTAAAAACAATTTTTTTTTATTATTTTTATTTTATGTGTATGAGTGTATTGCTTACATGTATGCAAGTGCACCTGTGTTGTGCGTTCCCATAGAGGTCAGAAGAGGGTATTGGATCCCATGGAACTGGAGTTATAGACAGTTATTAGCTGCCATGTGGATGCTGGGAATTGAACCTGAGTCCTTTGCAAGAACCTGAGTCATCTCTCTCGCCATTTATTAATTAATTAACTAATTAATTATTTGGTCTTTTTGAGGCAGGGCCTCCCTATAGCCCCAGTTGGCCTGGAACTCACTATGTAGACCAGGCTGGCCTGGAACTCACAGAGATCTGCTTGCCTCTGCCTCCCAAGTGCTGGAATTAAAGGTGTGTGCCACCACACCCAGCTCTCTCATTTATTCTTTAAAAAATTTTTAAAAAAATTTATCTTTATGAGTGTTTTGACTGCATGTATGTTAGGTGTTCATGTGAGTGCAATGCCTGTAGAGACCAGAGGAGGAGGGCATAAGATCCTCTGGAACTGGAGTTAAAGACAATTGTTAGCTGCCATGTGGGTACTGGAAACTGAACTTGGGTCTTCTGCAAGAGCAGCCAGTGCTCTTAACTACTGAGCCATCTCTCTAGCCTGCTCCCTTCCCCATTTACTTTTTATTAATTTTTAAAACTTCTTATTTACTAGTTATTTCCAATACATCTCTCCTTGCTGCCCTCAATCTTTTGACTCTCTTTTGTGTTAACTATGTATGAATCCAGCTCAGAGCTGCCAGTTGTAATCAGTGCTCTCTGGAAATATCACTTGTTCCCCACAGTAGTGGGTTCCATCTTCAAATAACTTTGGGAAACACTGACAAATGAGTACATCTCCCTCTTGGAACTCCATGATACACATTATTATACATAATTCTCTGAAAACTTTTCAACAGAAACAAGCAACAACAAAACCATTATATAATTTTAGTTAAGCTGTAATTTTCCAAATTGACTTAAGCATGGAATACTGCTTTAATAGCATACTTGTTAACATACTGTGGGAACTGTGTGAGAAGCAGGGATTTGGAGAAGACTATTCTACTGCCCAAACCCTCCACAGGTTTTCAGTACAGTTAATTGGCATAGCAGGTATTTATTTTCTCATGTACAGAGACTGTCCTTTCATAGTATTTAAGTTACAAAAGTAGCCTGCCCATTATTGAAGACCAATGAGGGTCTTTGTGAGCTTTGATTGTAGTTCATGTCTTAACTTGTCACTTTCTACATGGAAAATGGTTTGGGGAAAATTTACTTTTGTAAATGTAGTACAGTTATCTGTATAAAGGGCATTATTTCAGTGCCTACTTCATCTTAGTGCTGGAGGAGATAGTCCATGTTCTTAATCTCTGCTTGTTGAGAAACTCATTCTGTTAACCACTTCCTCCCCTGCCCACCCCCCTTACTCTTGCTCTCTGTAGCATGCAGTAGATACTTGACATTCTTCAGGGTTATGATCTAAGATCTTAATGAATCTTCAGAAAACTTAAGTGACATTGGAACAAACCATTTTTTTCCATAAGAATTTTAGATGATCTTCAGACTTCCAATAGTTATTTTGTATGCGATGAATAGAGAATAAAGCTCTGTGAGACCCACCAAGCTGTTGTCCAAGACCATCTACCAGCTGACCAACCTGCTTCTCTCTGGCCTTCTCTGCACATTAGCAGTTCACATATTTGCCTTATCAAAATTACATAGACCTCAGTTGGGATTGCTTGAGAGTAGTAAGAGTGGTATTTTTGTTGTTGTTTGGATTGAGTTTAGGTTGGCCTGCTTTTTGAGACAGGGTCTTGCTAGGTAGCCTAGGCTGATCTTAATTAAACTTGTGATTCTCCTGCCTCAGTCTCCTAAGTGCTGACATTTCGTGCCTGTGTACCAGCTGTCCAGCAGGCAATACATTTTTTTTCTTTTAGTTTTTAGAGACATGGTTTCATGTATCCCAGGCTAGCCTTGAATTTACAGTATAGCCAAGGATGGCCTTGAACTCCTAATCTTCCTACCTTAACCTCCCGTTAGGATTATAGGCATGTGCTACCCACCTGGCCTAGGCCATTGTCCTAGTTTGTTCTTCATTGCTGTGACAAAATACTCTGACCAATACCAACTTGGGGAGGAAAGGATTTATTCAGCTTATATCTCCCAGGTTGCAGTTCATCAGGGAGCCCAAGGTAGGAACTCAGGGCAGGAACCTGGAAGCAGGAGCTGGAGCACAGGCCATGGAGGAACGCTGCTTTACTGGCTTGCTCCCCTGGCCCCTGCTCAGCCTGCTCTCTTATGCAACACAGGCCCACCTGCCCAGGGGTGGCACCACCCACAGTGGGCTGGGCCCTCCCACATCACTCATCAAGAAGATGCCCCTCAGACACGGCCATAGGCCAGTCCAATGAAGGCAATTCCCCAATTGAGGCTCCCTCAACCCAGGTGTGTCAAGTTGACACTAAAGCTATCCAGCATAGCCATCCAAGTTTTAATGTATTAGGAGTCACATTTTGTAATATGTGGCTTTATAGTCTCCTCTTTACATGTAAAATGGATGTTTTCCTGTGTGTGCATCTTTGCAGGTACTGCAACAGCCACTTGCAGGTACTTGGCTTTATCCCGAAAAAAGAGAGGAAGAAAAAGAATGATCCAGTAGATGAGGTGAAGGTCAGGCACCAGATGGATACCATGGCTTTTAGCCTGACGGTGCCTACGTTGGCCTTGAAGATGCCCAACGGACTGGATAGCATGTCCCTCTCTCCACCTGGAGCAAGGGTCCCTCTCCACTACCTGGAAACTGAGTTAGAAGACCCTTTTGCTTTCAACGAGGAGGATGATGACCTAAAGAAAGGGGCAACTGTGAGAAAGAAGTTGCAGAGCAAGTTGGCTCAGAACCGGCAGCGCCAGAGAGAGACAGAGATTTTAAAAGTTCGGCAAGAGCACTTTAGTCCCCCTCCTGCACCTCCGCAGCAGCAGCCTCCACAGCAGCACTCCCACCTGTCACCTTTATCCACTTTAAAACCTCCAGCACCACCGCAGGGTTCAGTCTGCAAGTCACCTCAGCCTCAGAACACCAGCCTACCAATGCAGGGAGTGGCCCCCACCACACACACTATAGCACAAGCAAGGCAGTCCTCCCAGAAGAGGCCTCTGCCCCTCCTGCCATCCAGCAAGGCTCCTGTCATGGACTTCCCCAGGACTGACCGCATCCTCATGAAAGCCACCGCCTTCTCGCCACACTTCTCTTGTATAAGTCGATTGCAGAGACTGGTGAAACTGTGCACCCAAAAGCATCAGCTGGACACGGATCTGTTTCCTCACTTGGGTGAGTTGGCTTCTGTTTTATTGTATGTATATGATAGGAAATGTGTCAGTCACATGAGGTTTTACTGTCATAACCACCACATATCTGTTATCAGTGGGACACCGGGACTGAGTCCATAGTACAAGGTTCTATATTTATAAATATTTTATTTATTTTTATTTTATGGGTATAAGTGTATTGCCTGCATGTGTGTGAGTGCACCCATGTCATGCAGTGCCTGCAAAAGTCAGAAGAGGGCATCGGAGCCCCTGGAACTGGAGTTACGAACAGTTGTTGCCTGCCATGTGGGTGCTGGGAATCAAACCCGGGTCCTCTGCAAGAGCAGCCAGTGCTCTTAAACGGCTGAGCCATCTCTCCAGTTCAAGGTTCTATATTTAAATGGACTACATTAAAGTAAAAATATATTCCTGGAGGAGATAATACCTGGTGAATAGAATACAGATTGGAATTGGTTATTCAGAATTCATTTCTAGCTTTAAAAAAATTATTTTGACAATTTCATGCATGTATATATTTTCATGATATTTACATTAACTCTTGTCCCCCTCCCCTTCCCACTGAACCTCTTTCCAACTGGTCCCTTTTCTACTTTCATGTCTGTTTTTGTTTTTATTGGTGATGCACTGAGTTTATTTAGTTTGCTTATATGAGCCTGGGTAGGGACAGTCACAACTCTGATTAGTAGAAATAACAGTATATAAAGATGAGTCTGTTTGATTTGATGCCTCTGTGAGATTAGGATCTGTGTATTCATTGATATTTTCTGTGTCTTAGATAGGGTCTTGCTATGTTGCCTAGATTAGCCCCCAATTCATTGGCTTGTACCTCAGCCTCTTGAGTACATTTTATTATACTTTATGAACTATAGACACTATATGTTTTACTGTTGGGCTTTAGCATAGTGACAGCATTCTTACTATCTGCTCATAGCTTTTCCTTTTAACCTTCATGAAGAAGCCTGGAGTAGTACTACATGACTGTCATCCTATTACTTGGTTAGGAGGCAGAAGCAGGAAGATTACTTCAAGTTTGAGACCAGCCTGGTCTACATAGTTCCAGACCAGCCAGGGCAGCATAGTGAGACCCTCACTCACCACCCCCCCAGTGAACCTCAGTAAAGAAAATTCTCATGGCAATTTTTGTTCATGAATGGGAAGTAAGAAAAGAGCTGGAGAGATGGCTTAGCAGTTAAGAGCACTGGCTGCTCTTGCAGAGGACCCGGGTTTGATTCCCAGCACCCACATGGTGGCTAACAACCATCCGTAACTCCAGTTCCACGGGATTCGATGCCCTCTTCTGTCCTCCTCAGTACATTGCATGACATGGGTGCACAAACATACATGTAGGCAATTCATTCATACACATGAAATAAAATAAAAATAATAAATAAAATAAAAATGAAAGAAAATACAAACAAAACATTTATTTTTTAATAATATATTTTATTATTTTGATGTATGAGTGTTGCTGCATGTATGTAGGTGCACCATGTGCATTCAGTGCCCTCAGAGGCCAGAAGAGGGCATTGGATTCCTTGGAACTGGAGTTTGGGATGGTTGTTGGCCACCAGGTAGGTGCCGGGTCCTCTGCAAAATTAGCCAATGCTCTTAACTGCTGAGTCATCTCTCTAGCCCAAAACTTACTCATTTAAAAATGTTCTCTGTTATTATCGTGTTGTGCTTGTGTGCATGTGTGCAATGTGTGAGAGCTGGCACGTGTATAGTAGTCAGAGGACACCTTTTTAGGGTTGATTCTCTCCTTCCACCATGGGATCTGGGGATTGAACTCAAGTCATCAGTTTTGGGAGATAAGCACTTTACCTAAGGCATCTTATAGGCTGCAGAGAAAACTTTTACTTTGATGTAATCAAATACCTATCTTTGTTGTTTCTGAATCCTAAGCTTATATATAAATTTTTCTATATTTGCTATTAATAGTGTAATTGGATTTATTGGATTTTAGGATTTACTATGTAGCCCTGGATGGCCTTGAATTTGCTGTCTTTCTGTTTTAGCCTTCAAGTGCTGGGATTTGCATACCACCATATCTGGCTTTTTAATTGTGTGTGTATGTGTGTGCCGGTGTGGGGATATGTTCATGTGTTAGTGCAGGTGCCCACGGATTCCAGAAGAGGGTGTTGGGTCCCTTGGAGTTAAGAGTTACAGTTGACTGTGAGCCAACCAGTTTGGGTGCTGGGTACCAACTTGGGTCCTTTGCAAGGGCAGTATGTGCCCTTAACCACTGAGCCATCACTTTAGCCTCTAGAATATATTCCTGACTATGCTATGAGCTAAAATTCTGACTTCACGAAAAAAAATCTTTTGTTTGCTTGATGTGGTAGCAATAGAAATGCAAGCAAAGGCTACGAATCACAGAAGAAATGGGAATAGTCCATAGACAGTGAAAACCCCAGTTCCCATAACAGGTAAGAAAGTATAAATGAGGCCAGGTGTGGTGGCACACAGCTGTAGTCCCAGCACTTGGGAGGCAGAGGCAAGTGGATCTCTGTGAGTTCAGGGCCAGCCTGGTCTGTATAGTGAGTTCCAGGCCAGCTGGGGCTACAGGGCGAACCTGTTTCAAAACGACAAAAAAAACATATGTTAAGTGAAACCGCATTATTTACCAGATTGGCAAAATTCGTGTTCATGAACCTATGATAGTATATACATTGCTGGTGAGTAGTATAGCAATGTCAACTAATTAAAAATGTGTGTTTATAAGCTGGGCTTGTAATTCATCCCAGCACTTGGGAGGCTGAGATAAGAGGATTGAGTTGAGTTTGAGGCCAGCCCTGTTGAAAAACAAAACAAAACAAAACAAGGGGGCTGGAAACATGGCCCAGTGGTTAAGAACACTGGCTGCTCTTGGCAAAGGCCACAGGTTCAGTTCCCAGCACCCACATAGCAGCTAACAACCATATGTAACTCCAGTTCCAAGGGATCTGATGCCCTGTTCTGGCCTCTGCAGGCATTTGCACCACATGTGTGCTCTTACATATATGCAAGTAAGACACTCATACACAAAAGTAAATAAAATTAACAAAACTATACATACACACTTATAATAATGTATTATAGATACAAATAGTTATCAAGGTCGGTTTTGGGATTCCATCCTACCAGTAACTATCCAAATGTAAGAATATGTGTATGGGGGGCTGGAGAGATGGCTCAGAGGTTAAGAACACTGGTTGTTCTTGCAGAAGACCCGGGTTTGAATCTCAGCACCCACATGGCAGCTAACAACTATCCATAACTCCAGTCCTGACAGCCTCTTGTGACCTCCTCAGGCATTGGATGACACGGGTGCACTTACCTACATGCATGCAATACATGCATACACATAAAAAAAAAAAAAAAAAGTTAAAAGAATATGTGTATAGGGTGTTTATTGTAGCATTGCTTACAGAATTTGTAGTCTGCCAATATTCTGAATTAACCAATAGGAAACTTTTGAGTGACAGGGCATATGTGTTTCACACATTCTTACACAGCTGTTGTTATACAGCCCAGATACACATTTCGTTTTTCATATCTGTCTGAGCTGTGCCCTTGGCTTAACTGGCAGAAGAAAGTCAAGAGGAATTATATTACTCCATTTTCATGAAAATAAGTAAACAAAAGGAAATAAATAGGGTATATATAGTATATCCATTGGTTATGGATATGGGTAGATGCTCTCCGGTTTGGTGTGTGAGTGAACATGTGTACAGACATACACAACCTGGCTGTTGACACAGGCTTCCGCAAGGAGAGGAGACTGGGACAGGGGTATTTGATGGGAGATGAGAGTGGTGGGCTTCCTCCTGTAGCTCTAAGGTATTTCACTTGTGGTTAAGCTGTCTGAATATGTTTTATATGTACCTTTTAAGATATAGTTAAGCAAAAATATAAAATCTTAAACATATTAAATACCTGTTTGTTTTAAGACCATGGTAAATTCTTTAAAATAAAGTTGAGTTCCTATTATACTTACTCATTTGTAACCTGTTTGAGAATGTTGCATCATAATGTATTTTCAAGTTAATTATTTTTTCATATACAACACAATTTGTCATGGCTGAATTTTGTCTTATTTCCAGTTTATATTATTATAAACTATTATAGATGGCTAACTTTGCAGCAAAGCAATTACTGTCATATCTTTAATTTTTTCTTACAATGTCTGATTGACATTAGAACTGCCAATTCCAAGCCTTTGCATTTTTTGGATGGGCATAGGTACTCTGTGACTGGTCTCATACTTCGTGGTAGCACTCTGTTGCTGGGCTCCACATACTCCAACTCCCTCTGCATTTTTTATTTTGTTTTATCATCATCATTGTTATTTTTTGAGGTAGTATCTCTGGTTTTTTGAGACAGGGGTCTCACTCTATATTCAAAGCTGGCCTCAAACTCTAATCCCTAGCCTTTTTTTAAAAAAAAATTTATTTAATGACCACGTAATTAGTAGAATAATTTCATTACAACAACATTGACATAGTCAATAACAGTTTTCAGGGCAAAGATGCATCTCTTTAAAATTGGCTGTAATTTTTGGGTTCACAGTGTTGAATTAATGCAGTTGTACATTATTGTACTCAGCATAAACCCTGTAAGACATAAAATTGAATGCGGTTTTAACCTTTAAAAAAGATCTCCATCTAATTCCTAGCCTCTTGAGTGCTGGGATTGCAGTCCTCTTCCTCTGCCTTTTTTTTTTTTTTTTTTCTTTTTTTTTGGGGGGGGCAGCGTCTTAGGTAGCCCAAGTAATCTCAAACTCACTATTTAGGTGAATCGACCTTGAAGTACTAACCCTCCGCCTTCACCTCCCAAATGCTAGGATTACAGGTGTGTGCCACCACACCTGGTTCTGCATTTTTACAAACAAATTTTGTAGGTCTTCATAGGGCTTTGCGGTAGAGTTTATATCAGCATGTGTGAGGCCCTGAATTTAGTCCCAAACAACCCTCAAAAAATTTTTTATATGAGTTGCCAAGTTTTGAGAAAATGTTTTGTCAATTTACTCTCTTTTTTAGTAGTATCTGAGAATGAGTTTTCCTACCTCTTGAAGATTTATTTGTTTTTATCAATGTGTATGTGTGTGTGTTTGTAAGAGTATATAACATGTATGTATGGAGGCCAGAGGAGGGTGTCAGATTCCCTAGAGCTGGAGCTATAGGTGGGTGTGAGCCTCCTGACATGGGTGCTGGGAACCACACTCAGGTCCTCTGGAAGAGCACCAAACTCCCTTAACCATTGAGCCATCTCTCCACCCCTGAGTTTAGTTGCTGTGTAGAATCTGAAACCTTGTGAAGGAATCTCAGCTTCTGCGTACCCACCTTCCCCCCCCCCTTTTTTTTTTGAGACAGGGACTCCCTATAGCCCCAGCTGACCTGAAACTTGCTATGTAGATCAGTCTGGCCTTGAACTCACAGAGCTCTGCCTGCTTCTGCCTTCCCAGTGCTGGGATTAAAGGCGTGTGCCACCATGCCCTGTGCTCACTCTTGTTAAAACCCCAATAACAACAATAAAGACCTCCCTAGCTCGGGACATACAGCAAGAGCCTGGGCATTCAGAGGACAAGGGGCATATGTGTGTATGACTTTATAGGGTGCCAAGCATGGCTTCCAGCTGAGACTTGGAGAAAGGTGAGCTGTGTATTTGGAGGAAAAAGGGGTTTTCTGAAAGGAGAGCTCAGCTGTGCAAAGGCCCTAGGGCAGGACAGAGCCTGAGGAGACCCCTGTGGCTGGAGCAGAAGGAACTGGTGCAGAGAGAGAGGAGGGAGGCAGGAAGGGGATGGGACAGGACCAGCTGGGCTGCAGGGAGAACTTGGGCTTTGACCCCAAAGGAGATGGGAGCCACAGAGGGTTGTGGGCAGAGGAGGAAGGAAGTCTCAGTCAGATGTTCATCAGGAGCCCTCTGGCTAGCCTAGGGTTAGTCTGTCGCTGAGCTCACAGAGCTCTGCCTGCGTCTGTGTCCCCAGTGCTGGGAGTAAAGGCGTGTGCCCCCATGCCCTGTGCTCTCTCTTGTTCGTGTTCTCTCTCTCTCTCTCTCTCTCTCTCTCTCTCTCTCTCTCTCTCTCTCTTTTAAGTCTCCTGTAGCCTAGGCTAGCCTCAAAGTTGCTGTATAGACAAGAATGACCTTGAATTCCTCTTGTACCAACCTGAGTGGGGATTACAGGCATGTATCACCATACCTTGTTTATGTGGTGATGGAGGATTGAACACAAGATTTCATGCATGCTAGGTAAACACTCTACCAACTGAGCTACATCCCAGTCCTCAAGGAACTTTTCCTACAATTCTATGAATATCCATTGGTCTACCTTGTGTTTTGAATGGATCTTTTACTAATGCAGTATTTTGTAACATCATATGTTAATCATTTAAAAAATGTTGGTTTACAGATGTTTGAAATGTTGGCATATTTCATTATGCAAAATTGAAAACAAAATCACCTTTGTTAATATTGCCACAGTCTTATTTTAAAAATCTAACTAAGGGTTGGAGAGATGGCTCAGTAAAGAATACATATTGCTCTTGCAGAGGACCTGAGTTAGGGTCCCAGCACCCACGGTCAAGTGACTCATAGCTGTCTCCAAGTGACTCATAGCTGTCTATAACTCTAGATCTAGGGGACCTAATGCCCTCTTCTTGCCTCCATGGTCACATGTGGGACACACATAGACACACATACACAGACATACACACACACACACACACACACACACACTATAATTTTAAAAAGTTAAAAAATAAATTAAAAAAGAAAAGCCTATTGGCAAGTTTTCATGTTCTCAGTGATAAATTCAAGTTTTCCAAAAATCAAACTTTTAAGTCTCATGGGAATGTTATCATTGATTGGCTGCAGTTGTGATTTGGGTATGAAGTGTCCCCAGAAGGCTCAGGTTGGTTGCCAGTACGTGAGCTTTGAGGAAGTGGTTGGATTGTGAAGGCTCTACCCCATGGGTGGATAAATCCATTGATGGATTTATAATTTGAGGTGGGGCCATGATGCAAGCAGTTGGTGACTGGGAGTGTGCCCTTGAGGGATCTACCTTGTTCCTGGTCCCTTCTCTCTCTGCTTCCCGGGGCTGTGAGGTGAGAACTTGGCTCATGGACACCCTTCTGTCATGATAAACTGAAACTCTTTTTATAAAAAAATTAACTTATTTTTAATTTGTGTGTGTGTGTGTGTGTGTGTGTGTGTGTGTGTGTGTGTGTGTGCATGAGAGTGTGGGTAACCATGGAGGACAGAGGGGTGATTCCCTAGAGCTGGAGTTACAGGTGGTTGGGAGCTTTCCAACTTAGGTCTTCTGCAAGAGGGTACCTGCTCTCAACCACTGAGCCATCTCTGGGGCAACAGAACATGACCTTTAAACTCCTGATCTTCCTGCCTCTACCTCCCAAGTGCTGAGATTACAGGGATGTGGCACCATGTCCAGCTGACCAAAATTTTTGGAACCATGATTTAAAGTAAAAAATTTTCTCCTTTTAAGCTGATTTGCTCAGGTGTTTTGTCACAGTAACTAATAGTGTAGAACATAACAACATAAATACTGTTATTCTCCTCTTCCTTAACATGACAACTTCATTGTCTTAGAAACCATAGATTTAAAAAAAAACAACAACCAGGATCTATAGTTGTGTGTGGACTTTCCAGCGCAGCTGAAAGTGGGGGGGGGGGCAGCACCCATTCTTCTGTAAATAAACCCCACCCTATGCTCTGTTAGCAAGCTCAATAAACTTGTTAGGATTTTCCAGGGGAAAAAAAAGAGCGAATGGAAACCTTCATTATTCCACCAAAGTTGATCCCATGTTGGCAAATCCTTTGGTTTTTGATTTCTTATTCCTATTTTTTCCCCTTAAACTTCATTGTATATATATGTTTTTTATATAACCTTTTTCAGGTTATTTCTGGAAAAATGTTTAAAATTGCCTCTCTTTGGAATAATAAAAAAATGAAAATTTAAACCATAGATTTTTCAATCAATCTTTCCAATAAAAATGATATATAGGTGCTGAGAAGATTGGCTTAGTTGGTAAAGTGTCTGCCTTACAAGCCAGCCTGGGCTACATGAGACCTTGTCACAAACAAACTAGCTTAGTGAAACAAAAGCAATTCATTCAAGTTGCAACTCAAACCACCATAAATCCTTCTTCCTTCCTTCTTTTTTTTTTATATTTTATTTATTTTTATCTTATGAGTATATTGCCTGCATGTGTGTAAGTGCACCCATGTTGTGCAATATGCACAAAGGTCAGAGGAGGGCACTGGATTCCCTGGAACTGGTGTTACAGATGGTTATTAGCTGCCTTGTGGGTACTGGGAAACCCAGGTCCTTGGTGGCAGCAGCTAGTGCTCTTAACCGCTGAGCCATCTCTCCAACCCTCCTGCTGGCCTCATTCTCAAAGGATCTGCCTGCCTCTGCCTCCTGAGTGCTAGGACTAAAGATGTATGCCACCTTGCCCAGCATCATAAATCCTTCCTTATGCAGCAGAGGAGCTATATGTACACTTTATATTTATCACACAATATGTTAGACATGTACTCGAGGGTTGAGAGGTAATAAAATACTATTTAACAACGAAGAACACTCTTAAGTAAAACTTGTTGTCTGTGTGTGTACCTACATCCCTGTTATCTACAAATCTTGTTGACTCTAAGGTGTGTTGTAAAGGTTCCAGTGATTACTAGTTGCTGATCACTCAGAGTTTGGTGCCACTACCTTGACTCAGCTGTGGTGACGCAGCAGTCACCACAGCCCACTGTTGCTTTTGTACCATTTGGTGTAAATATCACACAGATATAAAAGCCAATAATGTCTTGGTAGTGGTTTGAAAGTAATGTTGAACTCCTGAGAGAATTTTAGGGACTTTTGGGGATTTATGGTCCATATTTATAATATAGTTGAAGGTTTATGTGCTTTATGAACCAATATTTATCCTGTATTTATTATTATTATTATTTTGGTCTTTATGAGACAGGGTCTCCCTATTAACCCAGCTGGCCTGAAACTCACTATGTAGACCAGGCTGGCCTTGAACTTACCCTGTATTTATTTAGCCTTTTTCATCCATTTTTACTAGTGTTTATTGATACCACGAGTTTTTTTACATATTGCATTTTTTAAAAAGTATGGAGTGCTTCATGAATTTGCATGTCATTCTTGCACAGGGGCCATGCCAATCTTCTCTCTATTGTTCCAGTTTTAGTGTATATGCTGCCAAACTGAGCATCATATTCCATATTTTCTTTACATTTTTTAAAATATTCTGTTTTTATTATTTTTAGTGTATGGGTGTATTGCCTGCATCCATATAAATGCAGCAGTGTCATGCAGTGCCTGTGGAGGTCAGAAGAGGGTGTTGGATTCCCTGGAATTGGAGTTATGGGTAGTTGTTAACTGCCATATGAGTCTTGGGATTTGAACCTGGGTTTTCTACAAGAGTAGTCAGTACTTTTAACCACTGAGCCATCTCTCCAGCCCCATATTCCGTATTTTCAAAAAGCCTCTCCCACCCTCATTATTCGCTTTCAAATATCTGTACTTCTGATTTTCTTTTACATTTATTGTGTGTTAGTGTGTGTGCACATACCTACACATGCCACATGGCACACACACAGGTCAGAGTACAGCTTGGGGGAATCATTTGTTTCCTACCATGTGAGTTCTGGGGATTAAACTCAGATTGCCACGTTTGATGGCAAACATTCGTATTTCCCAAGCCCCTGATTGTTTTTCCTTTTTGTTTGTCTTTTGAGACTGGGTCTCTTGCTATGCTGCCTAGTTTGTCCTCAAACTCAAAGTGTCCTGCTTCAGCCTCCTGAGTGCCATATGAGCCACTATGCCTGACCCTCCCTTTTCCTTGTTTTTGAGCAGAATGATGCTTGCCAAAAAAGCATGTGGCCTTTTTGTGTTTTTTAATTCCAAGCATATTAGAGATCTAAGATTTCAGAACTAAGGCCCTTTTGGAGAAGTCAGAAATTGTAATGCACTCTACTAAGCATAGTCTGTATTCAAGTCAGCAAAGTACGCAAAGAGAAAGCCAGTCTTGTAATTAGCTTTTACAGTCCAGTCTGGGCTGGTTATATCAGTTACATTAGAACCTGAGAAAAGGAAGCCAAGATCAAAGATTTGTTTTATGGGACAGTTAATTTCACAGCAAAAGAAACATTTCCATCTCTATTCTGCCCACTTAGAGTTTGACATTTTCAGAGAAAGTAGAGTGTCTTAATAGAAATTGTTATCATTTGTACAGCAGCAATGCAAAGACAGTCCATGCTGTGTTTTAAAGGTGCTTCAAGGATCATGTTAAAGAACCACACCTTTCCACATACTGAGGTTGATGCTGATAACTTGTTTATTACTTTGTTCCCTACAAATTATTATTTTAGTTGGAAGTATTCACTTTTTAAGACGACCTGACTTGTTAAAATGTCATCTTAGAACTAGAGTTGACATTTATGGCAGTGGCAATGTGCAATTTAATGTTAAACATTTATAATTTACATTTTAATTAACCTTTGCATAATTTCCCTATTTGGTACATATAAACTCATTTAAACCAGGGAAGGAATGGCTGAGGTCTTTTTTAATAGAATTCTGTCTAGTGAGAATGGTCTTTTTGAATTTT
Source organism: Nannospalax galili (assembly GCF_000622305.1). Classification (NCBI taxonomy): domain Eukaryota; kingdom Metazoa; phylum Chordata; class Mammalia; order Rodentia; family Spalacidae; genus Nannospalax; species Nannospalax galili. Next base: position 3,437,857 of record NW_008349068.1, on the reverse strand, counting down.
GAGGTTCCAAGAAGGAAGATAAAACACCAGTTATACAATGTGAATATATTTCATAATGTGAATGTGTTGGTTCTGTGGCCTCACACTCTACTATACTTTAGGATGAGCAGCTTCTGCTTATCAAAACTCTTTGGTATATAAATTTAAAGAGAGAAATTCTTATGTTAGAAGCTAATTATCGCTAGAAATTACAGCTTTTAACAAAATGAAAATTGTTCATACTATATTTCTACTCTTTCCCCTCTGATCTTATTTTTTTAAAGTGGAACACAGAATGTTGAAAGAAATCCCCCAAATCATTAGTCACAGACTGTTCCCATCTCTCTCTCCCTTCCTCCCATGAGTGTGGCCCTGCCTAGTCTGTGGAGCTTTTCCTTCAGAAGCACCAGGAGAGGGGATTGAAGTATGCCTACCTTTGAAGTTTATTCCAGGGCCACCTCTGTTGAAATATAGCGTGACTCCGCTGGTGCTTTTTTCTTGCCTGGACATATAAATTACTTTTCTGACCCTTTTCAAAGGTTCTTTTTTGAATCAGGGTTTTATGTCTCTTAGACTGGCCTAGAACTTGTTTTGTAGTTGAGGGTGGCATTGAACTTGATCCTCCTGCCTCCATCTCCTAAGTACTGGGATTACAGACATGTGTCACTATACTCAGTTTTGAGCAGTGTTGAGGATTGAACCCAGTGCTTTTTTAATGCTAGGCAAGCACTCTCCCAATTAAGCTACATCAGCTCTGACTTCAATGTGTTTTTTCTGACATTGTTTTAGTATATGATGTTTTTAAAAAATACTTTGTTTGAGTGTATTGCCTCCATGTATATAAGTGCACCCATGTCATGCAATGCCCGCGGAAGTCAGAAGAGGGCGTTGGATCCCCTGGAACTGGAGTTACAGATGGTTGTTAGGCTCCATGTGGGTGCTGAGAATTGAACCTGGGCCCTCTTCAAGAGCAGCCAGTGCTCTCAACTGCTGAGCCATCTCTCTAGCCCTATGTATGGTGTTTTGATCTTTGAATAATTTTACCTTTTATGTATCCTGAGCTCTTTTTGGTTGTTTTCACTTGGTTAATGAAATGTCTGATGAAGTCTATCCTTGGACTAGAGCACAGCTTTGTTATAGTGCCATTGTTTTTAAAGCTGAATGTATGTCATGCATTCATTATTAATATCTTTGTATGAATAGAAATGACCCATCCAGAGGTAGCTATCGTCACTGTAATAGACATGTTGTAGGCATTGCTTATATATTCTGGACAGCTTTTTTGTCTAAATTTTAAATAAAAGCAAATTTTTCTAACTTGCGATACCTACTGTCTGCTGCAGGATTGGACTGGTCAGAGGAGAGTGGAGAGGAGCCGGAGGACTCAGATCAGGCCTCACCATACCAGGTCGCCTGGTCAGTCCGAGAAACTCTCAGATATGAACGACACACGTAAGCTTTCTTTTTTTGGATTTGTTCTTGGACATGTAGCAGGTCAACTTATTTCCTGTCTGTGCTAGTGCTTTTATTTTAGGAAACCAAGGCAGGAACTCAGGATAGGAACCTGGAGCACAGACCATGGAGGATAGCTGCTTAGTGGCTTGCTCCCCTGGCCCATGCCTAACTTGCTTTTTTTTTTTTTTTTAATTAAAAATATTTTATTTATTATTTTTATTTTATGTGTATGCGTGTATTGCCTGCATGTAGGTAAGTGCACCCGTGTCATGCAATGCTTTCGGAGAACAGGAGACTGTCAGATTCCCTGGAACTGGAGTTACGAACAGTTGTTAGCTGCCATGTGGGTGCTGGGATTTGAACCCGGGTCTTCTGCAAGAACAGTCAGTGTTCTTAACTGCTGAGCTATCTCTCCAGCCCCTTAACTTGCTTTCTTATACAATACAGGACCTCCTGCCCAGGGTGACACTGCCCACAGTGGGCTAAGCCCTCCCACGTCATTCAACAATCAAGAAAATGCCCCATAGACTTTGCAATAGGCCAGTCCAGTGGAGGCGATTCCCCAGTTGAGGCTCCCTCAGCCCAGGTGTGTCAAGTTGGTAACTAAAGCTATCCAGCACAATTGTCAGCTTGACACAAACACACTGCTATTAAACCACAACCTTTCCATTTCTTGTCTCTAAGATATAATGCTGACATTAATATCACAACATACATAAGGCAGTATAACCTTAAAAGTCCCACGATCTTTAAAAGATTCAAACACTTTAAATGTTCAGTCTTAAAAGTCTCTTAACTGTAGGCTCCTATAAAATCCAAAACAAGTACTGTCTTATTTCAAAAGGGAAGAATTGGGCACATCTAAGCAAAACCTAAGCCCAGCAAAGTAGTTCAAGGCTGAACATCTGGGATTCACTCACGATCTTCTGGACTCCAAAGGACTTCAGCAGCTCCACTTTCTGGCTCTGCTAGTCATAGCACACACAGCTCATCTTGCAGGCCCAGGTCGCTCCGTTCCATACCTGCTGCCGCCCTTGGTGGTCATCCCAGGGTCTCAGCATCTCCAAAAAGCTTGGTTCTTCACTGAAACTGAGGCTGCATCTTTACCAATAGGCTCTTCTGGCCTATCAGGGTGTCAGGCCTCAGCTGCTTTCTGTGCCCTCTTCAGGCTTTCAACACCAGAACCATGCAGGAGACTCTTAAATATTATCAAGTCCTGCTTCCACCCTGAGATGGAGGCTCAGGCCTCCTCTGGACCACAGCTTCTGTGTGCTGACCCTGAGGAAATACTTCCCAGAAGGTTTTGCCACCATGATGCTAGTCTCTTGTTATCCACAGCTGATCTTTCAGCCTTAGCTGACCGTAATTCAATTCTCAATTCAAAATATCACACAAACAGCCCTTATAGTCTCTTCTTCCCTTTGAAGCTTCACAAGCCAGGCCTCCATCATCTACATCTCTTTCAGCATAACTGTTCTAAGCTCCACAGCAACAAACTCTAAGCACTCAATGGCTTTTCCAGCCCAAAGTTCCAAATGTTTCCATAATTCTCCCCAAATCAACTGGGTTAGGTCTGTCACAGCAATACCCCACTCTCGGTACCAATTTCTGTTATAGTTTGCTGTCAGTTGCTGTGACAAAACACTCTGACCAATACCAGCTTGGAGGGGAAAGGATTTATTTGGCTTATAAGCAGAGTTCATCATCAAGGGAAGCCAAGGAACTCAGAGCAGGAACCTAGAGCACAGACCATGAAGGATAGCTGTTTACTGGCTTGCTCCTCTGGCCAATGCTCAACCTACTTTCTTATACAGTACAGCAACACCTGCCCAGCGGTGGGACTGCCCATAGTGGGCTAGACCCTCCCACATCACTCAGCAATAAAAAAAAATGCCACACAGGCCAGTCCAATGAAGGCAATTCCCCAGTTGAGGCTCCCTCAACCCAGGTGTGTCAGGTTGACATCTAAAGTTATCCAGCACATGTGGTCATAGAGTAATTCTAGAAATTCAGTGGTTTGACTTTTACAACTTAGTTTTTCTCCACAATAATTTTGATTGTTCAAAGTGCTTTGCATTTCTACAGATATCCTAGAACCATGTCATTTCTACAAATTAGACTCTTGTGACTGTGGTTTGAATACTTTTTTTTATTTTTTGGTTTTATTTTATTTTTATTTTATGTGTATGAGTTCTTTGCCTGCATGTATGTAAGTGCACCCATTTCATGCAGTCCCCACAGAGATCAGAAGAGAACTGATCCCTTTGAGCTGGAGTTAGAGCAGTTGTTAGCCACCATGTGGGTGCTGGCAATAGAACCTGGGTCCTCTGCAAGAGCAGCCAGTGCTCTTAACTGCTGAGCCATCCCTCCAGCCCCTATTTTTTATTTATTTTTTTAATTTTTATTTATGTTTTTGGTCTTTTTGAGACTGGGTCTCCCTGTAGCCCCAGCTGTCCTGGAACTCACTATGTAGACCAGGCTGGCCTTGAACTCACAGAGATCCTCCTGCCTCTGCCTCCTGAGTGCTGGGATTAAAGGTGTGTGCCACCACGCCCAGCCTATTTTTTAAATTAAAAAAAATTTTTTTTATTATTTTTATATGTGTATGCATGTATTTCTTGCATATAAGTAAGTGGACCTGTGTCATGCAATGCCTGCGGAGGTCAGAAGAGGCTGTTGGATCCCCTGGGATGAAGTTATGGACAGTTGTTCACTGCCATGTGGGTACTGGGATTTGAACCCAGGTCTTCTGCAAGAACAACCAGTGTTCTTAACCACTGAGCCGTCTCTCCAGCCCCCTATTTTTTATTTTTAAAATAATTTTTGTAATTTTATAACTTTATATTTTTTTCTCAGTAGTGTTTAATTTTTGTTACAAAGGTCTTGCACATTTTAAATATATCTTCAAGTATTTTGCTAGTAGCTGTTTTTGTTTTGTTTTGATCTGCAGTCATGAATATATATTGCAGTTAAAAGAGGTTTTGTGTGCCCCCTTCCCTCCCTCCCTCCTTTTCTCTCCTCCCTTGCCACAGCTTGTGTTTGGAGGTCAGAGGACAACTTTGGGAAGTCCTTATTTGCCGACTCAACTCTTCCAGCCCAAAACAAGGGTTTTTTTTTGTTGTTTTTTTTTTTTTAAAGCCAGGGTCTCCCTCTGTAGCCCCGGCTTGCCCCTCTTACTCCCTAGTATCCTGCCTCAGCCTCCTGTGTGTTGGAATTCATTCTTGGCACAGTACAATTTTGATAAATTTGTTTGTTCTTGTTTTCTGCATAAACTCTGATTTCCTTTGAAAACAATTATGCCATTTATGAATATGGTAGTTTTTCTTCCTTCCAATCTTTATGCTTTTCATTCCTATTTGGCCTGTTGGTATTGGCATATATTTTCAGTAAAATATTGAATAGAAATAGTAAAGATGGATATAATTGACTTTGTATTTTGTATAAAATATTTATGGAACTTTGAACTAATTTTTTTGTTTAAAAGAGTTCCATTTACAGGGGCTGGAGAGATGGCTCAGTGGTTAAGAGTACTGGCTGCTCTTGCAGAGGACCCAGGTTCAGTTCCTAGCACCCACATGGTGGCTAACAGCCGTCCATAACTCCTTGTACCAGGGGATCTGACACCCTCTTCTGACCTCCATGGGCATTGCACAACACGGGTGCACTTACAAAAATGCAGGCAAAACACTCATACACATAAAATGAAAGTAAAGAGAAATATTTTTCAAGAGCTCCATTTATTTCCTGTTTAGATCTATTTAAGACCATTCTCCTTAGTCTTTCACTGCTTTTTAGTTTTGGTGAATCCATCCTTTAAATGTCTCACATATAGCTATTTTATATTCGTAATTTAAACCTTTAGAGTCCTTATAAGTCTGTTATTTAGTCTGTCTTTTTGTCATACAAAGTGGTTTACTTCCTCATTTGTATGGTAATCTTGGTAGTTGATCCTGCCTCTCCTGGAATGTCAGGTTCAGCAGGTGCCCTGTCAGCAGCTCTTTTTGCTGTCTTTCTCCAACTTCAGCTCTAGTTCTCTTTTCCTGTTTATTCATTTTTTTTGACCAAACAGTTTGGGAAAAGAGTTCCTCCTCAAGGCCAGCAATGCAGTAAGTGTGTTCTCCTGAGTGTGTTGGTGCTTTAGAGTAAAGTTCCCTGAGTCCCCGGCTGGGCCTGCCCCAGCAGTTCATTCTGTTGTTGCTTCACTGGGTCAGTGATCTGCAGATCTTTTTCTCCTGTCTTCTGAGTTCGATCTGCCTGTTGGATGTTTCTTATCAAATATTTTCTTGATAGCTTGAAATGAGCATTTTCAGAACTAAACTATTCTCCTTAATGGGTATTTATTTTCCTTTATAGAGTGCCCTTTTCTAACTCCTGTTTTTGTGAGATATGCTGCCGTTTTCCTGCTTTGTTGTTTTAGTAAAGTAAATTAAAGCAAATTTTTATTTGAAGAATTTCCTGTCATGCCTTAAGATTATGGACAAGCCTGGAGTCTTAGAATGTCAAATTTGGATTTTGTTGCTGTATATTTGGATTTTATTAGTTACATTTAAAAAATTAGTATGAGCCAGGTATGGTGGCACATGCCTTTTTTCCCAGCACTTGGGAGGCAGAGGTCATCCTGATTTACACAGAGAATAGTTCCAGGTCAGCTGGGGCTACAGAAGACCCTTTCTCAAAAAAAAAAAAAATTGGTATGCGTAGGGACTGGAGAGATGGCTCAGTGGTTAAGATCACTGATTGCTCTTGTAGTGGACCTGGGTTTGCTTCTCAGCACCCACATAATGGCTCACAACTGCCTGTAATCCCTCTTCTGGTCTCTGCAGGCATTGCATGCATGTGGTACACATTAACCGACTTCCAGGAACACACACATAAATAAAAAATTAGGTGTGTGCCTATGTATGTGCGTGTGTATGTGTCTACAGATTCATACGTGGCATGGGACACATGTGAAAGTCAGAGTAACATTTTGGGAGTTGGTTCTCCTTTCACCCTGGGTTCTGGGAACCAAACTCAGATTGTCAGGCTTCTGTGGCAAGTGTTTTTACCTACTGAGCTGTCACTGAACTGTCTTGCTGGCCCTATCAGTAACATTTTAGCAATAATAACTATAATTAGTATGATTTCTCCTTGGGATGTAGGTAGGCCAGCTGCATGTCTCCTCTTAAAGATGAGGAGAGTTCAAGAATGAGAATGTCCATAGTGCCAGGCCCATCACTGGTCTGCGAGGGGGGATTGGCCTTTCTCTTTCTAGCCACTGCTTTTCCTCAACAACCAGGTGTGATGTGCTAATGCCATAGCTCTTAGTTACAAATGGCAAGCAACTCAAAGTTTTCTAGATTAGGCACATGCCAGTGATGGTCTGTGGACCCGTCAGTCTTCAAACTGCCTATTTGTCCATGACACAGTAAGTATGGAAATTATTAATAAGTTTTAGAAACTTTCAAATCTCAATACCTACTGCATCTTTGCATGGTCACTTTGAGAGGTGTGTATCTAGTCATGCTTCCTGAAGGATGAGTCTTTTAGATAATTTTGACCAGTGACTCTATCCTTACTTTTCCTTTTGAGACCTGCTTTTCCTCTCCCCTTTGCATTTCTATTATGATACTTCTATTATGCTTATGCAGATTCAAAGCCATTGTTATTTTTTATTTTTATATTTTATTTATTTATTTATTTATTTATTTATTTATTTATTTATTTATTTAGAGACAAGATCTCTCTATAGCTCCAGCTGGCCTGAAAGTCACCATATAGACCAGGGTGACTCGATCTCAGAGACCTGTCTGCCTCTGCCTCTTGAGTGCTGGGATTAAAGTCCATACCCAACCGTTTTTGACTTTCTTACCTGTTTTAACCAGTTGCCAGGTTGAGTTAATTCCTTTATGATAAATGCCCTTGTATGTGTTTCGTTTAGTATCTCTGTGGCGTCTTTCTTTAATCACTCTCCTGTCTTTCAGTTGTTAACCATTCACTCAGCTCTGTCTCTCTTCCCTAAATATGCTCTAGGTTGTCATTCCCAATAGTGTTTGAAGAGCTCCTTATTTAGTGGGGTTTTTCCTTCTTTTTTTCTTTCTTAAATATTTTATTTATTATTTTTTGGTCTTTTTGAGACAGGGCCTCCCTGTAGCCCCAGCTGGCCTGGAACTCACTATATAGACCAGGCTGGCCTTGAACTCACAATTTGCCTGCCTCTGCCTCTGGTGTGCACCACCACACCCATATTTATTTTTTATTTTGTGTATATGAGTGTATTGCCTCCATGTATGTAAGTACACCTGTGTCATGCAGTGTCCACAGAGGTTAGAAGAGGCTGTTGGATACTCTGGAACTGGAGTTATGGATGGTTGTTAGCCACCATGTAGGTGCTGGGAATCGAACTCTTGTCCTTTGCAAGAGCAGTCAGTGCTCTTAATCTCTGATGCATCTCTCCATCCCCCCCTTTTTTTTTTCTTTTTTTTAAAACAGGATCTTACTGTATTGTTCAGGCTGGCCTTGAACTCATAGCAGTTCTCCTGCCTCAGTCTTCCAATGAGCCACACATGGCTTATTTTATTTAAGTTCCTCTTGGGGTATGGCTTGGTGGAAGGATACTTGTAGAACATGTGTTAGGTCCTGTGTTCCTTTCAGAGTACTGCAAAATTATTTTAAAAAACCCCAAAAACAAAAACAATGAAAGAAATGAAAGCCCCTCCCCTCCAAGAGCCCTTTTGACTAAGGTGGAAACCAGTATCTCTTCTGGGTCTATCTAATTCTTTTGTTTGTTTGTTTGTTTGTTTGTTTGTTTGCATTAGTGTTTTGTCTGCATGTAAGCACACTATGTGCATGCAGTGCCCACAGATACCAGAAGAGGCTGTTGGATCTCCTGGAACTGGATTTATAGATGATTGTGAACCTCAACGTGGGTTCTGGGAACCAAACTTAGGTCCTGTGGAAGAGCAGCCAGTGCTCTTAACTGCTGAGCCATCTCTCCAGCCTGCTGTCTAGTTCTTTGTTTTACAAATGGTACTGCTGGGCTGGCACGATGGCACAGTTGCTAAAGTGCTTGCCACGCAAGCCTGACGATCTGAGCTGTCTGTTCCTGGAACCCGCATGAAGGTAGGAGAGGACTAATGCCACGGAGTTGTCCTCTGACCTCCATGTGTCACAACCTCCCAGTCATACACATACGCACACACAACGGTAGTAAGTAAAAATTAAAAAGAAATGGTACTGCTATTTTCTCCTAGCCTTTGCTGAGGGAAACCACTAAGCTGTTCTCATCCCTCCTGCTGTCTCTTCCAGGTTGCTTGTCTTCTGTCCAAGCACGCCACTTCTCTTGTCTGCATTCCAGCTGCTACCCTAGCAGCAGTCCACACTCTTTCTCACCTGAGGTTGTGTTATAGCTTCCTAGCTGCTCTCTCATCTCTTCCTTGTATCCTGTGTCTCCTGTGTTGCCTTTCTCTTGTTACTAGTATTGCTACCCATTGTCTTAAATATCTAAAGGTTCTTCATTGTCTTTGAAATAAAAATTAAACTTTCCTCCTGCTTCACTTACTAGGAGTTGAACCTCTGAAATGCTAGGCAAGTGCTCCACTCCTGAGCTATATGCCTGGGTCTTTTTTAAAACTTAAAAAAAGTTTTGAGATAGGGTATTGCTGAGGTGCTTAGGCTAAGTAAGAACTCACTCTGCAGGTCAACCTGGCCTTGGATTTGTGATCCTTCTGCTTCAGCCTCCTGAATAGCTGGGTTTACAGGCCTGTGCTGGCAGGCCTGGCATGATACTCTTTAACTTGGAATTTTGGAAAGTTCAGCTATCATCAGTTTATTCAAGGTTTAATTCTACTTCCATCTCCTCAGCAACCTTTAATGTTGCAATGGACGTCAGCAACACTTTATCCAGACCTTTCTCCTGGCCTTAACTGAAATCATTCTCATACTAAAGATGCTTATAGCACTTACTGGTTTTACTAGAACTCTGAAGTGTAGACCTGCTTTGAGACTTACAGACAATAAAAAAATGAAGGTTATTGAGGCTGGAAAGATGACTCAGTGACTAAGAACACTTGCTGTTCTTGCAGAATACCTAGGTTCAGTTCCCAGCACCCACATGGTATCTCACTTACATACATGCAGACAAAAAACTCATATACATAAAAATAAAAATAAATAAATATATTTTTACAATGGAAATTATTCCTAGGTTCTATGTCATAAAAAATCTGACTCAGTAGATCTAGGGTGAGTCTTGAAAATCTGAACTTTTAAGACATCCTTAGATTTTTCTCCTATTCTTTTTAAAAAAAAATTATTTATTTTTATTTTATGTGTATGTGGATTTTGGCTGCATGATATTAGGTATACCACATACATACAATGCCTGCAGAGCCAGAAGAGGGTGTTGGAGCCCTTGTGGGTGCTGGGAACCAAACCTGCAAGAGAAACAAGTGCTCTTAACCACTGAGCCATCCTTCTAGCCCCTATTCTTACTTTTTTTAGACAGTCTCTCAGCATGTAGCCTTGGCTGGCCTGGAACTCACTGTAGTCCAAGCTAGCATTGAACTTAGAGTGATCCTGGCTTATAGAACCATGCATGGCTAGAATTCTCTCTCCCTGTCTCTTCCCCTCCCTCCTCTCTCTCATTCTTTTGGCTTTTTGACACAAGGTCTCACTATATATGCCAGGCTAGACTTGAACATGAGGCAATCCTCCTGCCTCAGTCTCCTGAATACATCCTCCACCATACCCAGAGCTCTTAGATTCTTTTAACTGTGTCTAGAGATTTGAGCCATTGGTCTGTCTACCCCATTGTTTTAGTTAGTGAGTCTATCCTCTTTTGCATCATTCAGTTTTGGAGTGCATTTGTTTTGTGTAAATTACATTGCAACCTGTTTCACACTTTGTTCTTCTATGGTGGCTAGCACAATAGACATACAATAGATGGTCAGTATATGAAAAGATTGAAGAGGCTTCAATTTGTGCATTAGCATTAGAAACTGTATTGTAGAGGACATATTTCTAGAAGAGATTCTAAACAGAAGTTTATAAGGTAGCTTACTGTGGGGTATTCTGAAAGGAAATACTCTAGAAAAACTAATGATTTATAGAACACTAATAATGTTAGTCTGTTGCATTGCCTGTATTGTATTTATTTACATTACAATAAAAGAGAAAGAAGATTAAATAACATCCATTAGTTTTCAAGTGATATTCCTAACAATTCCTTCCTATTCCTAACAATTAAAAATGAGATCACATTTTCCCATAAAGAAGTAGACATTTTACCCTTGCTGGTGGTAGGCAGTACTAACAGGCACTGTTTCTTGTTAGCCTGGATGTGCCCTCTGCATCCCTTTGAAGCACACTTGAGCAGGGGTCACCAGTCAGTCATATCAGCATGCTGTAGGAAACCTGTATGTAATCTGTGGCTTGTGAGACCAGGTGGGATGCCTCTGTAGCTAAAATGATAGTGTTAATGTGATCCTTATGCTAGAATTTCTTTAAGCACTTAGCAAGAAAAGGTTATTTAAAAACCAGGATGTGAAAAAGGGAAGCTCTCAGGTAAGTATTGTTTGAATTGACCTCTGTGTTTCTGGTATGACCTGTCTGTTTTCATGAGGGTTTGATATGTATGTCCTCAGAGCTTTCCTGAAGTGAGTGAACGTAAATGGTTTTCTCTGGAGTCCCTGCTCTGGTGCAGTAAGTGCCTCATGAAGACATGCAGGCCACGCACTGCTGCCTCGCTGCTGGTTGAAGTTTTATGCTTATTCTCAGCTGGATTGGAATCTCTTCTAGTTTTCTTAGGTTTGTGTTCATAGCCACAGAAGTTTTAAACCTGTGCACTCACCCACCTTGCTCATTGTTACCTCCCCTTTCTAATTGGAACTTTGTGTGTAATCAGTCTTCACACTTCTCCCTACACTTTCCAGGCCAGATGACGATGATGCAGAGAGTAGGAGCTCCAGGGTGACCCAACTTTGCACTTACTTTCAGCAGAAGTACAAGCACCTCTGCCGCCTGGAGCGAGCAGAGTCTCGTCAGAAGAAATGCCGGCATATGTTTAGGAAAGCGCTGCTGCAGGCGGCCAGTAAAGAGCCTGAATGCACCGGCCAGTTAATACAGGAACTGCGAAGAGCTACCTGCAATCGAACCAGGTTAGCACCACACCGACCCACCTGTTCCATTTTTGTTTTATATGACCTTGGAGGAGATAATTAAGGTATTATGTGAGGTGAACATTTAAGCTCCAAATAGCTTGGGCACAGTGTCTCGTTATGTAGCTCAGAAAGAGTGCTACAGAGGTGGTAGAAGAACACTGCCATGAGCTGACTGGAGTTAGAGCATTAGTGAGTTTTGTCCAGGTGTTGCATTAGTATTTATTCATTAAAGAGATTTGAGGACTGGAGAGATGGCTCAGCTGTTAAGAGCACTGGCTACTCTTGCAGAGGACCTGGGTTTGGTTCCTAGTACCCACGTGGCAGCTAACCATTTGTGACTCCAGTTCCCGGGGATATTGTGCCCTCTTCTGGCCTCCTTGGGCATTGCACACATGGGTGCACTTACATGTATGGCAAGACCCACTAATGCACATTAAATAATTTTATGAGTCCTGAAAAAGAGATTTGAGAATGTTGTTTGCTTTGTGAACATATTTGCCCAGATTGGCTTCAAGCTCTGGATCCTCTGGCCTCCATTTACTGAGTGCTGGGATTACAACATATGCCATTACTCCTGGCTGAGATTGTTGGCTATATTTAATTAAGCAAACACAAAACACAATACTTAAAATTTTGCTGTTATTTAAAATAATATTTATAATTAAAATATTTTTTTACTTACAGGTTTTTTAACCATGAAAGTAAACTAATATTTTCATTTTATACTAAAAGTACTTTTTTTTACTTTTGTTATTTATGCTATTTTTTCTGTATACTATCTTTTAATATGTACACTGTCTTACATATTATGTATACAGAATATTTTATTGCATTACATTTCTTTTTATTTTCTTTTTGCTTATTATTTATTTATTTATTTATTTATTTATTATCTTTTGAGACAGGGTCTCACTGTATAACTCAGGCTGCCACTGAACTTGAGCTCCTCTTGCATCTCAGCTTTCCAAGTACTAGGAATACAGGCATGTGCCACTATACTGGGAAAAACATGGTTTTTAATAACTGCATAATGAAAATGAAATGAAAAATCCTTAGACTTTTTCTGTTTATATATTTAAGCTAAAATTGACCTGTACTGTTTAAAAATTATGTGTTAACCTGATGTGATGGCATATACCCAGAATCCCAGAACTGTGGAGGCTGAGGCAGGAAGATTATGAGTTCAGATCTAGGCTTAGCTACATGGTTAAGACCGTATCACAAGCAAATGAAAGGAACCTACACAAAACAAAAGGTCTGTGTGCAGTTGTTTTTTTTTTTTTTTTTCCTTAAAGTTACATCATGGTGGTTTCACATTTTAACTCTATGTTGGCCTTGTAGGGTTCAGAATTTTATGTATTTGAGTGTATGTATGTATGTATATATGTGTATGCATGTATGTAAGTGCACCCCTGTTGTGCAGTGCCCAAAGAGGCCAGAAGAGGCCGCCAGATCCCCTGGAACTGGAGTTACAGATGGTTCTTAGCCACCATGTGAGTGCTAGGAACCAAACCCAGGTCTCTGCTCTTAACTGCTGAACCATCTCTCCAGCCCTGACTATTCTATGTTTTTGAGTATTCTTTTGAAAATATGACTTTATAATATTTATATAATATGCCATTTAATGAAAGTCTGCATATTGCAAATCAGTTTTCTGCTATTTTTTCCATTTTTATTGAATTTTTGCTAATTTCATTCACTACATTTTGATTGTATTTAGATTCCCCTCCCCTATCTGCACCTCCTCCCCTCAGTTTTCTACTATTTCGATGAAGAAATTTTGGTGTATTACCACTTGGAAGTTTATTTAAGTTGTGAAAATTTGAATGGAATAATAATTACTTGAGTTAGGGACCTTTTATACTCATACACATAAAATAAAAAGTAATAAAATATTTTAAAAAACAGTAGTTTATATTTATAATCAGAAATTTCAAAGTTAAAATTTCTAATCTCATTTATACAGCATGTATATTTTTTTATCATAATTGTAACTATTTTTTTGTTTGTTTTATTTTTTTCGTCTTTTTGAAACAGGGTCTCCCAGTAGCCTCAGCTGACCTGGAACTCACTATACAGACCAGGGTAGCTTTGAACTCACAGAGATCCACCTGGCTCTGCCTCCTGATTGCTGGGATTAAAGGCATGCATCAACACGCCAGGCTTTGTTTTATTTTTTGAGGCTGGATCTCACTAGCCCTGGCTGGCCTGGAACTTACTTTGTAGATCAGGCTGGCCTCAAATTCACAGGGACCTGCCTATTTCTGCCTCATAAATGCTAGGATTAAAGGCATGTGCCACCATGCCTGGCATAACTGTCTTTTAGTTTTATCTGAAATATTCACACATTTAAAAGCACTGAATTGAGTTAAAACATTTCTTTTTTTTTTTGTCCTTTTTAGACAGGGTCTCCCTGTAGCCCCAGCTGTCCTGGAACTCACTACATAGACCAGGCTGGCCTTGAACTCACAAAGATCTGCCTGCCTCTGCCTCCCAAGTGCTGGGATTAAAGGCATGCACCACCACGCCTGGCTAAAACATTTAACATCTTACTTTAAGGAAATTATTTCCCTTCCCTCTTTTCTTCCTTTCTTTCTTCATCATTTTACTCTGCATCCCCTGTTGGTATTGAACTTACAGTGACCTTCCTGTCTTCCTCCAAGTGCTGGAATTATAGGCATGTGTCATTATTGCTCAGCTAACCAAATAATTTTCTAATTTAGAAGGTCTTTTTCTGTATTGAGTTTTTAAAAATTTTATAATTTCAGGTGATAACTTTAAGGGCATATGTGTAGAAAAAAAGTAAGTTTATACACCAGGATATCTATAACTGATGGGATTATTGAAAGTTGAAAATTATTAGTTTGTATAGTCTTAAATTTTTCTTTTCTATTTATTTATGCATTTTTAAAGTGTACCAGTGTTTTGCCTGCAGGTATATAAGTGCACCCATATCATGTAGGCCCTATGGAGGCCAGGAGAGGGAGCATTGGATCCCCTGGAACTGGACTTAAGAGAAAAACTATAGTTAGCCACCATGTGGGTGCTGGGAAACAAACCATGGCTCTCTGCAAGAGCAGCCAGTGCTCTTAACCTGCTGAGCCATCTCTCCAGCACCTCTAATTTTTTTATAGTCATGAATTTCATGAGAAACTGATTAAATCTATTCTTGACAGTAATTTCCATGAATGCAGAAACAAAATATATTTAGTTCTTAAATCTTTAGTTGATGAACAGATGAATAGAATTTAATATGTATAGGTCTGTTCTCAATTAATTGAAACAATTCACTCAATTCAACACAGTTTTTTTCTTTTTTCTTTCTTTTTTTTGGTCTTTTTGAAACAGGGTCTCCCTGTTGCCCCAGCTGGCCTGGAACTTACTATGTAAACTAGGCTGGCCTTGAACTCACAGAGATTGTCTGCGTTTCCCTCCCAAGTGCTGGGACTACAGTGTGCACCACCATGCCTGGCCATCAACACAGTTTTTAAAATAATGATATCTAACATTTTGTGATATAATACTTTCAAGTGTATAATTTCAGTAGACATTGTATCACCAGTATAAAGCAATTTATATAGGCATTTTATACTTCAATTCTAATACATGATGATGATGATTTTGTCGAAGATAGAGGCATCCAATGAATTTGATGAGTTTGGTAGTATGGAAAACTGCATTTATGTCTTTCTTTTTGGTGGTGCTAGGGATTGATTGCAAGGCTTGGTACATACTAAAGTGTGTGGAGGTATATACCTCCAACTCTTCTATGATTCTTAATTTTTTTTTAATTTATTTAATTTTATGTGTTGAGTATTTTGCCTGCATGTATGCAAGTGCACCTGTGTCATGCAATGCCTGTAGAGGTCAGAAGAATGCATCAGATCCCAGAACTGGAGTTAAGGATGGTTGTTAGCCTCCATGTGGGTGCTGGGAACTGAACTTGGGTCCTCTTAACCACTAAGCCATCTCTCCAGCCTCCTTTTTCTATGGTTCTTAACTAACTTTTCAGAACACCTCCCAAACCAACTGTAGTTATATTTTTTAAAAAAATTAGTGATAGCGTTGCCAAATAACAAAACATCAAGGTGGACCCTGGGGGATATAGCTCAGTAGTCAAGTGCTTGACCTGCATGCATGAGGTTCTACGTTTGGTCTCCAGTAGCAGCAAAACCAAGCCTGATGACCTTAGTTCCATCCCTAGGATCCACATGGTAGAAGAGAACCAGCTCCTGCAAGTTGTCCTGTGACCTCTACACATGTGCTGTAGCATGTATGTACGTGCATGTACACACATGTTAAAGAAAACAAAAATTATTCTGGATTGTTAGAACACTTAAAACAATTAATATTATATTCTTCCTTTTTTAGCATCGGTCAGACCAAATTGAAGGAGATGGAGCCAGCACCGTGTAGTGGAACTGTGAAGGGTGAACAGTGCACTAACAAGGCCCTTCCATTCACCAGACATTGTTTCCAACGTATCCTTTCAAGAAGTATTAACTGGTTTTGGTCTGTGTGTGATTTTTCCGCTCCCTGGGCTAGAGGTGGGAACTTAGAGCCTTGCATATATTAGGCAACTGTTTTGCCACTGTAATTCATTTTAAAATCAAGTTAATGAAGTGGGGCATGGTGTCACACACCTTTAATCCCAGCATTTAGGAGGCAGAGGCAGGCCATCTCTGTGAGTTCAAAACCAGCTGGGGCTACAGGGAGACTCTGTCTCAAAAAGACCAAAAAAAAGAAAAGTGAATGACTTTTACCCCATTTTTTGATATAGTTTCACTATATAATTGAGGTTGGTCTCAAACATGTAGTCCTCCTGCCTCAGTATCCTCACTGTTGAGATTCCAGATGTTTGCTACCACCACACATAGCAAAAGACTTTGAAATCATAACTATTTCATAATTACAGTAATTATGTAATTTCATGATTACATAATTCCTAATTTTCATATAGACTTAATACTTTTCTGGTTATAGCATCATGTTTAATTTTTTAAACTTAAGTCTATATTTTATTCTCATACTGAGCTTAGAAAGAAATCATGAGTGCATAACGTTGTGCTGTTTTGTTGTCTCACATGGAACTTGAATCCAGTTTCTAGTTAGGATCTGGACCAGAGTCAAGAGGTCTGACTTATAACAAGATAAACAGAGCAGGTTCTCTTAAGGTTGCTGTTAAAGTATATCTCATTATTACAGGAATTCTGATCCATTAATTGTTTCCAGCTTATAAGAAGTAACTAACAATTATTGATAGAAAAATTGAATCACTTTTTTTTTAGCCAGGCGTGGTGGCACATGCCTTTAGTCCCAGCACTCAGGAGGCAGAGGCAGGTGGATCTCTGTGATCTCTGGTCTACATAGTGAGTTCCAGGCCTGCTAGGACTACAGGGAGACCCTGTCTCAAAAATACTCCCCTCCCTGCCCCGCCCAAAATTAAAATATTGTTTGAGATAGGGTGATAGGGTCTCAGGTAGCCCAGGCTGGTCATTATGTAGCCATGGATAACCTTGACCTTCTGATCCTCCTGTTGCTGGTATTACAGGTGCCACCATGAATGCTTTATGTGGAGCTAGATAACGAATTTTCTACATGCTAGGCAAGCACTCTACCAACTAAACTTCATTCTTAGCCCTTGTTTTTGTTTTTGTTTTGTTTTTAAGAAATGGTGTTCTGGAGGGGTATAGTGGCCCATATCTTTGATTCCAGCACTCGGGAGGCAGAGGTAGGCGCATCTCTGTGAGTTCAAGGCCAGCCTGATCTGCATAGTGAGTTCCAGCCCAGCTGGGGCTACAGGGAGACCCAGTCTCGAAAAGAGACAAAAAAAACCCCAGAAAACAAAACAAAACAACCCAATAATAATAATAATAATAATAATAATAATAATAATAATAATAAAATATTAAAAAAAAATAGAAGCCTCTTGGCTTTTAAAATTTTTTATTGAGCTTTTATATTTTCATACAATAGTTCTTAATCAAATTTAGACCCCCCCTCCCCCATCCATTCCTTTCCCATCCCTCCATTGAACCTCATTTTTATTTATTATTTTTATTTTATGTGTATGTGTGTATTGCCTGCATGTGGTTAAGTGCATCTGTGTTGCACAATGCCCGCGGAAGTCATAAGTGGCTGTTGGATCCCCTGGACCTGGAGTCACGGACAGTTGTTAGCTGCCATTGTGGGTGCTAGGATTCGAACCTGGGTCTTCTGCAAGATCAGTCAGTGTTCTTAACCACTGAGCCATCTCTTCAGCCCCTGGAAAGATTTGGTTTTATTTATGTGTATGTGTATCTGTGTATTTTTGTGAGTGTATGCCACCTTAGTGCAGGTGCTCAAGAAGACTAGAAAAGGGCATCAGATCTCCTGGAGCTGGAGTCACAGGCAATTGTGAGCTACCTGATGTGGGTGCTGGGAACCAAACTCCAGTTCTGTGGAAGAGCAGGAGATGCTCTCAACTGCCCCTCAAAAACCATTTTTATTCTTTGAAGAGTTACACAGTTTTACATTGTACCTTTTATTGTAGGATTAATTTGCTCTTTATAGTGAGTGCATTACTGATTTGCAATGAAATAAAAGTAATAAACACCACTGGTACAACATACTTGGAAAACATGTCAGGGAGCTAGTGATGAAATCTTAATACTCTCATATAAAAAATTATTTATTATTATTTTGTATGTGTACAGAGCTCCACCTGCCTCTGCCTCCCCAGTGCTGTGATTAAAGACATGTGCCACCATGCCTGACTAAAATAAAAGTTTTAAATGCTACTGTTTGCAATTTTTAGATTATTATATTAGGCCAGTGAGATGGTTAAAGGTGCTTGCCACTAATAACCTGAGTTTGATCCCCAGAGCCCAAATAAAGATAAGAGAGAATGGACTCTACAAGGTTGTCCTCTGACCTCTGGCATGTGTACCTGCAATATAACATAAACAATAAAATTCATACTTACAAAACATTCATAAGGCACATAGCAGATTTATTCAGATACTAAAAACTTAAGTAGTTTCAATGTGTTTTCTCCTGACTCACAAACCCCAGACATCCTCTTGAATCGCTCTCAGCAGCTCTTCTCCAGTTGCACCGCCAAGTTTGCAGATGGACAGCAGTGCTCTGTGCCAGTGTTTGACATCACACACCAGACACCTTTGTGTGAAGAACATGCCAAAAAAATGGTAAGTTCGGACTTGACTTTCTTCAGCTCGGCTTTTAAGCTTTTTTTTCTTTTTCTTTTCTTCTTTTTTTCTTCTTCATCATGTGGCCCTGGCTGGGTGGCCTGGAACTCTATGTAGACCAGGCTGGCCTCAAACTCACAAGAGATCTGCCTGCCTCTGTCTCCCTAGTGCTGAGATTAAAGGCATGTCACACCTGGCAGCTCTCAAACTTTTAATGGCTATTCTTAATGGGGAAGAAAAATTATGGATATATATATATAAGTCATTGAAAAAAGTTTTGTGAAAACAGCCATTTTAATACTTCAAACTTTCTGGGTGATGCTTTTGACTAAAAATTTTCAAAATGTTAGCCAAGTGTCGTGATACACATCTTTAATCTCAGCACTTGGTAGGCAGAGGCAGGTGGATTTCTGTGAGTTCTAGGCCAGTCAGGGCTGCAATGTGAGACCTTGTCTCAAAATAAGTAAGTTTAAGTAAGTAAATAAACATGTTGTGATTAGCCATTGAACTTGAGACCCTCTTTAGCTCAGAGTGGTGGCACACCCAGTTAATCACAGTACTTGGCAGGTAGGTGGATCTCTGTAAGTGTAAGGCCAGCCTGGTCTACATAGCAAGTTCAGGCCGGCCAGGGCTATATAAGGAGACTCTGCCTCAAAACAAAACAAAACAAAAACTTCCCACTGTTTTAGAAAATATTTAGTATAGGTTGAATAGCCCTAATCTAAAAATCCAAAATCTTTAAGATTCCTGTGTGACATGACACTCAAAAAATATAGATTTTGGAGCCTTCCAGATTTTGGTTTGCAGAATTCTAGAATAAAGATGCTTATATGCAAATTTTATGCAAATATTCAAAAATTTCAAAATACTTCTCCCTCAGTGTTTCAGATGAGAAATACTAAACTCTTGATTATTTAGAAAAGATCATTTTCAAAATCATCTATCCAAATTCTATGTATCACATCCACCTATGTGCTTAATAATAAATGAAAAACATACATTTTCTTATATATAGAAAATTCTGCAAACGCTTTTATTTGGCCTTATTTCTCTAGGTTTTGTTTTTTTTTTTTTCTTTCTTATAAGGAGCTCTGTGAATGTTTTGGATAATTAATAAAATTTAGGCAAAATGCCAAGCCCTTGTATAATTTTGTTGTACTTAATTACTGCTGTAGTTAATGCTGGTATTGTAAACTCTAATTAATCCAGAATAATTTAGAGGAGAGACAAGTTTGAAATAGTAAAATATCTGAATTGTGTAATAATTTAAAATAAGCTCATTTTGGGGCAGAGATGTAGTTCAGTAGTAGAGTACTTCCTATCATGATCAAGGTTCTAGGTTTGGTGCCAGCGTGGGAGAAAAACTGCTCAAAGTTGATTTATATTGTTTTCACCCATTAAGCAGTTATTGCAAGATGCTGTGCTAGGTACCCTCTTGTACTGAAAGGCCAAGCAACACACTGTGATCTCAGAGCACGTACAGTTTCTTGGTTACATCAGGATCATGGGCATCTGGTCTGTGTCTCTGGCTTTGCCATTAGTTGAAGGTGTAACCAGGCAAGGAGTCAGTCACCTTTCCAGATCCGTTTTTTATGTTAATAACTCAGTGGCTTCACCAAGAACTTCTTTTGTGGTTAATTTTGTTGTTGTTGTTGTTGTTTTGTTTGCTTTTGTGTGTAAGAGAGACAGGGTCTCCCTGTAGCCTCAGCTGTCCTGGAACTCACTATGTAGACCAGGCTGGCCTTGAACTCATAGAGATCTGCCTCTCTCTGCCTCCCAAGTGTGCCACCACGCCCAGCCATAATGGTTTTTTAAAAACATTTTATTTATTTTTATTTTATATGAATGAGTGTATTGTCTGCATGTATGTAAGGTCACCCATGTCATGTAATGCCCATGGGTCAGAAGAGGGCCCCGGATCCCCTGGAACTGGCATTACAGATGGTTGTTAGCCGCCATGTGGGTGCTGGGAACCCAAGTCCTCTGCAAGAGCAACCAGTGCTCTTAACCACTGAGCTATCTCTCCAGTCCCATGGTTATTTATTTACTTATTTATTTTTGGTGTTATTGTTTACTGAAACGTGGGCCTTATACATTCTAGGCTGGTGCTCCATCAGTGAGCTATGCCCAGCCCTCCAAATGTCTTCAAGTGTATCCCAGACCTCAGGAGGCAGAGGCAGGCAGACCCCTGTGAGTTCCAGTCCAGCCTGGTCTATATAGTGAGTTCCAGGACAGCTGGGGCTACAGGGAGACCCTGTCTAAAAAAGACCTAAAATAAAATAAAATAAAATAAAATAAAAATTACACATTTGTGGAGTAATGTGTTGTTTCAGTACAGGTATATGTTATATAATATTTAAATCAAGTAAAACAATATCTTAAATACTTAACTTTTATTTATTTTTCTTTTATGTGTATAAGTATTTTAGCTATACTTATGTAAGTGTATTCATGTTGTGCAGTACCTGTGGAGACCAGAAGACAGCACTGAATCCCCTGGTACTGGAGTTTTATAGATGGTTATTAGCCTCCATGTGGGAGCTGGGACCTGAATGCGGGTCCTCTGCAAGAGCAGCCAGTGCCTTTAGCCTCTGGACCATCTCTCTAGCCCTTTTTTCAGTTTGTTTGTTTGGTTGGTTTTTTTTGTTTTTTGTTTTTTTTTATTTTGAGACAGGGTCTTGAGTTGCCCAAGTTGACCTTGAACTTCTGACTCTTCTGCCTCCACCTCTTTTTTGGTCTTTTTGAGACAGGGTCTCCCTATAGCCCCAGCTGGCCTGGAACTCACTATGTAGACCTAACTGGCCTTGAACTCACAGAGATCCGCCTGCCTCTGCCTCCCGAGTGCTGGAACTAAAGGCGTGCACCTCCATGCCCGGTTTTCTGCCTCCACCTCTTAAGTGCCAGCACCACACCTAGTTTTACGTGATGCCATAGTCCAAACCCAGGGCTTTGTGCACACTAGGCAAGCACTGAGCTAAGCCCTCAGCCCCTCATTTGTTTGCAGTAAAATCTTTTTTTGTTTGTTTTTTTTTGGTCTTTTTGAGACAGGGTCTCCCTGTAGCCCCAGCTGTCCTGGAACTCACATTGTAGACCAGGCTGGCCTTGAACTCACAGAGGCTCCGCCTGCCTCTGCTTCACGAGTGCTGGGACCAAAGGCGTGCGCTACCATGCCCAGCTCTTCAGTAAAATCTTTTTAAAATCCTTTTGTTTAGTTTTTGAAATGTATAGATTATTGCCATCTATAATCACCTTGCTGTGCAGTATACTGCACACCAGGAGGGAGGGATGGAGCGGGTTAGCTAATGGACAGTCTCATTAAAAAAAAAAAAAAAAATCTTTTTATTCCAAAGGACAATTTCTTGAGAGGAGATAACTCCCGTAAAGTTCAGCACCAGCAGCAGAGGAAACCCAGGAAAAAAACCAAGCCTCCTGCACTTACCAAAAAACACAAGAAGAAGAGAAGGCGTGGACCTCGTCGACCCCAGAAACCCATCCCCCCCGCAGTCCCCCAAGGGAACCTCAGCATGCCCACCAGCGTCTCACTGCCAGTGGAGGCCTCTCATATCCGGTCAGTGGTGGCGGTGGGATTTGCTTTTCCTGTATCCCATCTGATCTCAGAGTATGTCTGCTGTGCCTACCGCAATGTTGGTACTAGTAAAGCCTAACCTAAACCTTTTTTATGGTGTCACATGCAACTTTATCAATGGTTGTCTGAGTTTGTGGCAAATTTTATGTGTCAGAAGCTTTTTAATGATAGCAAAGAAAATAGATACTGAAGTTGAGAATTTAATTGTATGCTCAGGTTTTTCTGTTTAAAGGGAATTTCAAATAGACTATTTTAAAGAGAAAGTTAGATTGCATGATGATATTTATAAATTTTTAGACTTCTCAGTGGTTTATTTTGTTGTTGTTGTTGTTGTTGTTGTTTGTTTTTGGTCTTTTTGAGACAGTGTCTCCCTATAGCCCCAGCTGGCCTGGAACTTACTATGTAGGCTGGCCTCGAACTCACAGAGATCTGCCTGCCTCTGCCTCCTAAGTGCTGGGATTAAATGCATGCACCACCGTGACCGGCATGGGAAATGATACATGTTATAACAGAAACCTTCCATTAGGAATATGAGGCATTATTAATTTTGGCAGACTTAAACATTTTGACCAGATGAGTGAAATTTCTGTTATTCTACGCATTTCAATTTTACCTATTTATTTCATTTGAAACTTATTATATTTTATTTATTTTTAGTTTTTGTGTTTAAGTGTATTGCCTCCATGTGTATAAGTGCACCCATATCATGCAGTGCCCATGATTGGAAGAGGACATCAGATCCCCTGGAACTGGAGTTGTGGATGGTTGTTAGCTGTCATGTGGGTGCTGGGAATCGAACCCAAATCCTCTGCAAAAGCAGCCAGTGCTCTTAACCACTGAGCCTTCTCCCCAGACCCGAAACTTATTATCTTGACTAGATTTTAAATTCAACTAAAAGAGATATACTAAATGGCGATTCATCCTGCTAATTTGAAGTAAAAATATCATGTAATAATGATTGTCTTTTATTTAAAAAATATATTTACTTTTGGCTGGGCGTAGTGGTACACGCCTTTAATCCCAGCACTTGGGAGGCAGAGGCAGGTGGATCTTTATTACAGGGATTGGACTCTTGGTGGGTCCATTGGATGGATCCACATTGAAGGACATTTGGGGACTGTAATATATATTGTATATTACATATATATATATACACACACACACACACATATATGTATGTATATATTTACTTTTATTTTATGTATATATCGCCTGAGTGTATGTATGTGCACCATGTGCATGTTTGATGCCTGAGGAGGCCAGGAGAAGCTGTTAAATCCCCCAGACCTGGAGTTATAGGTGGTTGTGAGCTACCACGTGAGTGCTGGGAACTGAACCTGGGTCCTCTTCAAGAGCAGCAAGTGCTCTTAGCTGCTAAGCCTTCTCTAGTCCCATAAAAATTGCCTTAATCATAGGTAAAGATTGCAGGAATTTGTCACTACATATAGTGAGGTCTGTCTCTGTAATGTCTTGCTTTCAAATTTCCTTCTCATAAAGTAAGGAAGGAATATGGGTTTTGCTGTTGTTGTTGAGATAGGATTTTGTGTCTCTCTAGGTGGCCTCAACTCATTATGTAGGGGAGGTTGACCTTGAACTTCTGATCCTCCTGCTTTTACCTTCTAAGTACAGGGATTATAGGCATGCATCACCACCTGACTTGGGAAGGAGTCATTTTATGTTAAGGTCTCCCATGTTTGTATTGAATGTAAAGAGATTCTGAAAGAGGGATTGGAGAGATGTCTCAGTGGTTAAGAGCACTGGCTGCTCTTGCAAAAGATCTGCTGGGTTCAGTTCCCAGCATCCTCAAGGCAACTAACAACCCTCTGTAACTCCAGTTCCAGGAGATACAATGCCCTATTCGGGCCTCCATGGGCATTGCACCATACAGGTACACTTAGATACATGCAGGCAAAATATTTATACATATAAAATTAAAATAAATCAATTTTTAAAAAATAAGAAATTATGAAAGACATTAGTTTGTGTTGGACATGAATGGGAAGGTGAAAGGGCAGTCTCAAGACCTCAACTTCACTGTCTTTTCAGGAGCCCTTCCACGCCAGAGCTGAGTGCTGATGAGCTGCCGGATGACATTGCCAATGAGATAACTGACATTCCACACGACTTAGAATTGAACCAGGAAGACTTTTCAGATGTCCTGCCACGGCTACCTGATGACTTACAAGATTTTGATTTTTTCGAAGGTATGGTCGGTGTTCTACTTAAGGCAGCTGATTTAAAAAAATGAGTTCATACTTTTTTTGTCTTTTTGAGACAGGGTCTCCCTATAGCTTCAGCTGGCTTAGAACTCACTATGTAGACCAGGCTGGTCTTGATCTCACAGAGATCCACCTGCCTCTGCTTCCCCACTTCTGGGATTAAAGTTGTGCTCCACCACACCTGGCCCTGTTAGTTTTGAATTTTAAAAACAAGATCTCATTACATATCCCAGGCTAGCCTTGAACTCAGAATCCTCTTAGCTTCTGGAGTGTTGAGATTACACCCAGTGCCACCACATTCATGCTTGGAATTATTGTGTGTATATGATGTATGTTTAGATGCCCACAAGTCCTGGCACACATGTTGAGACTAGAGGACAACTTGTGGCAGTGGGCTTTCTCCTTCCACCTTTAAGTGGTTCCAGAGATCAAATTCAGGTTGTTAGTCCTGAGTGGCAAGTGTCCTAACCCACTGAATTAACTCAGCTCCCTCCCCATGACCCATTTTAAGTGAAATAGCTTTAAATTTTTAAATTGAATTTTATTTTCGTGTGTGTTTGCCACATGTCTGCAAAGGGTGTTGAATCTCCTGAAGTTGGTGTTGCAGGCAGTTGTGAACTGCCCAACATGGATGTTGGGAACTGAACCTGGGTCCTTTGAAAAAGCAGCAAGTGCTCTTAAGTACTGAGCCATCTCGCTAACCCTGATGAAATAGTTTTTTTGAAGTGTGTCTAAAATGTTTTTCCTATCATAAAATGTTTATCACTGTAAATTTAAAAAAAATTACTGAAACTATTATCCTTTTTTGAAGGTAAGAAATATGTAATTCGTTTAACCATACTGTGTACTTAGTATATTTGTTCTTTGATAACTACTATATAATTTTGTTCTGTTAAAGTGAATAATTTTCCTTTATTTTTTGGACAGTGGTATCAAAACATAAGTTTATTAAAGTCTTTTAGAACTTGACCCATCTTTGGAGCCAGGCATGTTGGCTCATGCCTATAATCCCAGCACTTGGGATCACAGCCATTATTTATTTTTTTAATCACCAAAAATTAATTATCATCATGGTAATTAATCAAATTTGTAAGAAGGGATATGTATGTATGTATGTATGTATGTATGTATGTATGTACGTATGTTTTGGTGCTACTGGGGCTTGAACCTAGGGACCCTCACATGTGTTAGGTAAATGTTCTACTACTGAGTTACGACTCCTGAAAGAATGGATCCACACACTCTCTCACACACACACACACACACACACACACACACACACACACACACACACATACCACATATGTAAATTAACTAGTTATTTTTATGTGTATGCATGTTTTGCCTGCATTTAAGTGTGTGTGTATTTGTGTGTGTATACCTTGTATGTGCCTGGTACCTGTGAAGGTTAGACCCCTGGAAGTGAGGGTATAGATAGTTGTGAGATGCCATGTGGGTGCTGGGCCACTAAACTTGGGTCCTCTGCAGGAGCAGCCAGTGCTCTTAACCACTGAGCCAACTCTCTAGCCCCAAGAATAGATATTTTAAATATTGCAGATGAAATTAAAGTTGGTTCATCGACTCCACAGGCAATTCATTCATTCATTCATTCATTCATTCATTTATTTATATTTTTGTCTTTTTTGAGACAGGGTCTCCCTGTAGCTCCAGCTGGCCTAGAACTCATTATATAGACCAGGATGGCCTTGAATTCAGAGATCTGCCTGCCTCTGTTTCCGAGTGTTGGCGATTAAAGGCGTGTGCCACCATGCCCAGCTCAGAGCCTTTATTTTTTTATGTTAACGATATTGATATTAATTTAGGTAAAAATATGCATAAACAAATGATCACCATGAGTTTTAAATTGGCAATCTTTAGCGTTCCTGAGAATTTAACATTCTGGGGCTAGACAGATGTTTCAAATGTCACTAGCATTTGCTGCTCTTCCAGAGGATTCTAGCACTTACATTTCATAGCTCTTGTCACTCCAGCCCCAGGGGATCTGACATCCTTTCCTGGCTCTGAGGGTATCATTACACACAAGGTTGACACTGACATAGACACACACATGTACTCATAAATTAAAAAGAATGTAACATTCTATATAATAGAATCTTTAGGATAAATAAAGACTGAAGTTACAGGATAGGTGGATAGGTGATCTGAGAGCTGCTCCTGCAGATCAATTTTCCACCTTCTCCTTTAAATCCCATTATGAGAAACTTCTCAAGAACTCTTTTTTTTTGAGACAGGGTCTTCCTGCAGCCCCAGCTGGCCTAGAATCTATGGATTAGGCTGGCCTCGAACTCACAGAGATCCACCTGCCTCTGTCTCCAAGTGCTTAGATCAAAGGTGTGCCACCACATCTGGCAAGAAGGCCTCTCTTTTGATAGGGGATTGTTGAAAATAATTCAGATGTGAGAGTTTTGCAGTAAAAATCAGTTAGGTGCTCTGCTGATTCTTGATGGCTTCTGTTGATCCAGGAAAGAATGGAGATCTCCTCCCGACCACCGAAGAGGCTGAGGAGCTTGAGCGGGCCTTGCAGGCTGTAACTTCTCTCGAGTGCCTGAGTACCATTGGAGTACTTACCCAGTCAGATGGTGTGCCAGTCCAGGAGTTGTCAGATAGGGGGATAGGAGTGTTCTCCACCGGTACCGATGCTTCTGGAATCCAGTCCTTGAGTCGAGAAGTAAACACAGACCTAGGGGATCTACTGAATGGGCGGATACATGATAATTTTTCTAGTTTAGAGCTGGATGAGAACCTGCTCCGTTCTGCTACCTTGTCTAACCCACCTACACCCCTGGCAGGGCAGATCCAGGGGCAGTTCTCCGCCCCAGCCAACGTTGGCCTTACTTCTGCCACTCTGATCAGCCAGAGTGCACTTGGGGAGAGAGCCTTCCCAGGACAGTTTCATGGACTTCATGATGGCAGCCATGCCTCCCAGAGGCCACATCCTGCCCAGCTGCTGAGCAAGGCAGATGACCTAATCACCTCACGACAGCAATACAGCAGTGATCATTCACACTCCTCGCCCCATGGAAGCCATTATGATAGTGAGCATGTGCCGTCTCCCTACAGTGACCATATCACCTCTCCCCATACAACATCTTACTCTGGTGATACTTTGGCAGCTACGTTTTCAGCAGAGATGCCCATCATGGCACAGCACTTGCTCCCAACCCAGCTTGAGGTGCCACTTGGAGGAGTGGTAAACCCCAGAACTCACTGGGGGAATCTCCCCGTCAACCTTGGCGATCCCTCTGCATTTAGCAACCTCCTTGGCGCGGATGGACACCTTCTTTCCACTTCCCTCTCCACGCCACCCACCACGTCCAACTCAGAGACCACACAGCCTGCCTTCGCCACTGTGACCCCCAGCAGTTCCAGTGTGCTTCCGGGGCTACCACAGACCAGCTTCAGTGGCATGGGGCCTTCTGCTGAACTAATGGCCTCCACCTCCCCCAAGCAGCAACTCCCACAGTTCAGCACAGCCTTCGGCCACCAGCTGAGTTCTCACAGTGGCATTCCTAAGGACCTGCAGCCCAGCCACAGCTCGATAGCCCCTCCTACAGGCTTCACAGTAACAGGTGCCACGGCTACAAGTACCAATAATGCATCGTCCCCCTTCCCCTCCCCTAACTGAAAGTGTCTGTGTCCTTGCAGGCAAGTGGGAAACCCGGTGTTTTCTATCTTCTTTCCTCTTTCGCAACCTTTCCCCTTTTCCTACAGAAGATTTAAAAGTAACAGCTGGGGATTAGAGGGGCTCCCCCTTCCCCATTCAACAAG
The DNA here is from genome assembly GCF_000622305.1 of Nannospalax galili. Taxonomy (NCBI): domain Eukaryota; kingdom Metazoa; phylum Chordata; class Mammalia; order Rodentia; family Spalacidae; genus Nannospalax; species Nannospalax galili. The sequence continues at coordinate 3,409,503 of NW_008349068.1, read as the reverse complement.
TGGCCGTGCAATGGACCTTGCAGCAGTGTTCACGTGCGCTCCTTAGCACTGGTGCTCATTCCCTCCTGGCGGGTCCTCTCGGCCTGGTGGTTTCTTTGCTGGTTCAGCACAGTGACTGGATAGGATTAATATTTTGTTTTGTTATTTTGCAGCAAGTCCTAGAAGTGGAAGATACCTCAGATTACCAGTGCCCTTTACTATTTCATAGTGTTCAGATCAATGCTTTCCATTCTATAGCCAGGTTTTTACATAGGTGGTTCTAGATAGAATGATCCTATTAAGATCCTGTGTAGCAGGTGGTGTGTGTAGGCAGATCAGGGCTCTGACTTAGCACCAACTGCTAGACATCACCGTAAGACCAGGACACCATTCCTAATTATGATATGGTTAACTAAAAAAAACAAAATCGTCTTTTGACTGCCTGTGAGTGTGTGTGCACATGTGTGTGCTCTGTGCAGTGCAGGAAGTAGCTGTCCCGTTGTATTTCTTTTTTCACTCCCAGAATGAGCATAAGGCTCTTTTCTCCTTCCTTTCATCTCATACCTAGCAAGGTTGGTCATCCATCCCTGAATAGGGAAGAGGTGGTCTGGTGGTGTGAATAGCATAGCCCTTTTCTGCTAAAAAGTCAGCTCATGAAGAAACAGGACACAAAAAGCTGAATTCACATCAGTGATGGAGGAATGTCATGAAAACGTTACCTGGCTTGGCTGCAGGGTTGCCAAGGTTCAGGGCCTCACAGTCACTCTGCCTTTTTGGTGTGCATTTGTTTCTAAATCTCTCACTCTTGGAACACATTTACAAGGTGTAATTAAAGAATATTTTGATGTGAAAAGGCAGGGTAGGTCAGATCAATTTGAAAGACAAAAATCTGTGAACTACTTGGTCCATCATTTGCTTTTAATTTTTTTTATGTTTATAGTTGTGGTTCTTCAGTAAGATTTGTAAAATGTTCAAGACACTTGTAGAATTGGTGTACCAGTTGTGAAGTGATGTGTAATATTGGAAGGATACACATTTTAAAGTTTCTTTCAAAGCAGAATATGGAAATTAGACATAAATTTTAATTATGTTAGGTACTTTTAAAAATAATCCAAGTTCTTAAGTTGGAGTAAATTTGGAAATCATTTGGGGAAATTGTTTTAAAGTACCAAGGTTTTAGGGTTAAAACCATTGGGTAGTGTATTAAGCGTGACTGTGAAATGGCTTGTAGGACTTCCTCTTGTCTGCCTCCCCCTGTCCAGAGAAGGGTGGAGCGTGATTTTCTACTCTATGCTTGCTGAAATATTTCACTGTCCCTTAAAATCCTGATGGTTATTCATACCTGTAATGATGTGATACAGTCATTCTTTCGTCAGAGACTGTTGGATCCTAATCTTTCCCAGAGGTGAAGATTGGGACATAGTCCCCTGCTTCTCATGTGTGTTTTCTTCATGCCATGATAGTTTAATCAGTCCCTTTTGAAAGCTTTTCTTTCTCTGCCTCGTAAAGGAATGATGGTGATCAGCAGGCATTATGCAGATACCACGTGCCTGAGATTTTGGAGGGAAAGTGTCACATGACTATGAAATCATGATAAACCCTATTTTGTATTTATTAAAGTTGGGGGGGGCAAAATATGTTTGTAATATATTTACTTTTTTTTAAGAAATCATGTTAGTTAATTGGAACATTTATTTTTAATAGCTTTGCCTTTTTTGCAGATTGAGAAATTTCTAAATTATAAACTATGTCACAAAGCAAAATTATATTTGGTATCACCATGAGTTTCTATCCTAAATGGTGAGAACTGATATTTGACTACTTCTCACCTGTGAACCTATGTCAGTAGCTTTTTTTATTTTAGTGCACTATAAAGAAATGATAGTGAGTGGTTACCTCGGCTCAAAAGTGTCATTTAGTTTGCTAAGCTATTCTCACACCCATTATAATCATCACTAGATAACTGTATTCCCAGAAAATTTGTTTTGTCTCTATTGTGTATTAATTAAAGGGATTAAGGGTTGTCATAGAGTAGCTCATGGACTTCCTTATCAGCCCCTCTTCATAGGTAGTTGATAAGAACTGTTTCTGGATATTTATCCCTCATGTTAGCTGCTTAAAATTCTTTAGTTGTCAAAACTGAGTTTGCAGTAGGTTGCACATTTTATTGTTTGCAATTTTCTGTTTTATGTGCATTTAAAGCCCTTCTTTGCTTTCGAGTAAGGAGGCACGAAGTGATCAGGAATGTTGCCAGTTACAGCTTCACACCAAAAATGTTGAATAGACTCACTTGTTTAGATGGGCATGATGAAGGCTGAAGAAAGGGCATCTTAGAAAGTACTGGTGTAGGATTGGATAATTAATTAAAAACCACATTTTCCCCTTTTCATCTACTTCAGACATAACCTCCAAGCTTGCAGTTGGCTGTTCTCTTGCTTTTCTTGTGAGTCCCTTGTTGGAAGAATATCTATAAGCCCAGAGATAACCGTTTTGCTTCTCTTCTAGCTATTGAAGCAATTATTGTCTATTAGTAGTAGATGGGGTATTAATGTGCAAAGAAAGAAATAAAGCATCTTTTACTCCAGATAGATGAACATAGCACTTATGTTATGGTAAGGCAGTACTGGAATCAAAAATCTTACACAAGGTCCTGATGAGTGTTGATGAGAAACTGTGGTAAAGAAGATTCACTCTGTCCTTGCAGTTCTTTGGGACCATTTGTAAAGGCCAGTTAGATTATGTTACTGTGATTTCCTTTCCTAAGTTGCTGCAGTTACGGATGCATTCTGTGCCCAGAGGATCTGAAACTCACTGACTGTGATCTGTAGCATCCAAAGGAAAGACGGGCTTTCTCTCTTTTAACTGTTAATGTTATTTTGGTAAAAGTACTAAAGACATTGTTTTTTCTTCTGTAAAAATGGCTTAGCAATTTTCATGTCTAGTTAGCTTAGGTAGCTAGTCAACAATTCAGGATAGTAGAGAGCAATTGTACCTAACCCATCAAGTGACAGACTATGCAATGGAAAAACCTAGTTATCATCGCATAGCTTATAAGCAAAGGATTATTTTCTCTAGTGAGCCTGTTGTGTATAGTGTACCTGCTTTGTAAGTGACCTGAGCAATTTTATGTTGGCAGGCAGCGTGCTATGTCTAGTGTCCCTCTGTGAAAAGATTATGGGTGGATGAGAAGCAGATAGAAGGAAAGGCATGGAGGTCAAATTGGAAAGTGGTTTTGTTTTATATTCCTTACAGTTGGTGTTAGCATCTTTAGGGGCTTACAGTTAAGGAAAGCTAACATTTTATCTTTGCCAAGTAACTATAAGATTTACCTTTTAAAGGAAGTCAGACTTTCAACTGAAAGTTAGGAATCACCATCTTCCATGAGGAACACTAAAGCCTTTCCTTTCCAGAGCTTGTTTTCAGTCCAGGGTCACAGTCCACACTGGTAAAGACAGTTCTTTAGTTAGACCATGTCCGTGCTAGGTATAAGCATCCTGTCCATAAGCTTTCTTCTACATGAAAGTTACATTTCTGTTGACCTGTAGCATGAAATTTTTTTAATTGGTGTTAGAATTTGGGCATGTGGAAGGGAAGCCCTTACTACCATTCCCTTGACTCTTGCTTGTGATCCTTGTGCCCCAGTGTCCTGGGTGACCCTGGCATCCTGGGTGGCAGTGGTTGATGGGCTTCATCAGCAGTGTTGGCCTGAAGCCTTTTCTCTATCTTAGTTGTGCATTGATAGTGCAAAAACATGAGGGTATTAACACTAAACTGTTTTTAATAGGTTTAGAATTCACTAGGATTTTAAAAAGTATCTACTTTCTTAATTTCTTCTTTTTTTTTTCAGACTTTAAAAATTCTATTAAATTCCATTCTTAATCTGATGTATGTGGGATAATCTAATTGAGTGGTCTGCTGAATGGTGAACAGAACTCTCCAGTTTAATGAGGAAATGTAGGGGCTTCTTTGAAAGAAAATTTAGTTGGTGTGAATATCCTTCATTTGTATCTCCTTCATTACCACTGCCCACATTGTTCTAAGGATTTCTTCTTGTCAGAACTAGTTTATCCGTTCATGAAAGCCCCCAACCCATTAAATTGAAAGTAACTGAATCTTCACTGGGATTCTATAGAAAAGAAAAAATAATGATTTCTTCTTGGCTTCTTTAAGCTTTTCTATATTATATTCTGGAGGGAATTGAAATCACATTTAGTAGATTAAAGTAATATTTTAAATGCTGTCTTTCAAAAGATTTTTAAATAAAATATCAGTGAGCAGAACAGATGGCTGTCTGTTAAGCATTTCCCCCAACCAGTGAGTTAGGGAAGAAAACTTAGGAATATTAGTTAATGCCTCTTCTAGTAACCAGTGGCATTAGTGCTGCAATTGTGGGTCACACTTAGGGAGCTTTTCTTTTTTTCACTCCGGCTCATATTTTTGGTCCGCTTTCCTCTTCTGCACTGTGATAAGGAGCCAATATAAGGAGATGTGGCTTTTCAGAGATAGAAATTTGTTATGACTTTATCTACCCTGTGTTCCCAAGCTTCACCAATGCTTGGAATAGTTTGAAGAACAGATCTAAAATGATCTTTGAGTAATCTAAAGTTAGTCTGAAAGACAGTCTTGTAAGAGAAGAATCTGTTTGACTCTTGGAGGCTGCCTTTGGCAGCGTGCTTTCTTTCCTTCCTCCCTCTGCCTGTTTGCACACCCAACCCCGTGCCACATGGTGCACGTGCACACCACATGAGCCATACTGATCTTGGCTGAAGAGTGATAGAAACTTCTTTCACTTGGGTTTTTTTGTTGTTCTTATTTGTTTCTTTGTTTTTTAAGCTGGGGACCACTGAAGTAAGCTCTATATGCACCCACAGTTCGCCATGGAAAACTTCTCAACATGCAGGGTGGACGGCTCCAGTGCAACTAAAGCCCACACCATTGCTTTTCCTTGGGATATAGACTGATTTGCCCCAAACATCTCCACCCTGCACCATTAAGGTACAGTCGGCTCCAGCAGGTTTAGTGCTAACATGGCTAGGGAGCTTGACACTTGCTGACAGTGTGTGCATCTGTTCCTCTCAACAGTGATGGCTCTTCTCACTGTATAGTGTTGAGTATGTCTCAGGGATTCCTTGTGGAAATTAGGGCAGTTTTTAAAACAAGAAAATAGTTTTCAAAGAAACTAAAGGTGACTCATCATTGAAGAGAGCTCGAGAGAGAGAACATTTGGTTCCGTCATAGCCACGGTGTCTCGCCTAGGACTCTTTCTTTCTACTTCAGGCTCTCATCTCAGCTTCAGCATACAGAACCCTTTCCCATCATGCACAGCTTTAAACTTTTATTTAAAACTTCCTCCCCCAATGAGCTTTCAGAATACTTATTGTAGATTTTAAGAGAAAGGTATATTAATTTATACTATTAACATCACCTCATAAATTATAAGTTTTATACTAAAGCTGTATTGAGTGTAATGAATTATGTTGCCTATGTGTTTTAATAGCTAAAAAATTATAGCCTTTTTATTTTTTTTTTTTTTTTTTTTTTTTTAAAAAAAACAAAACTAGTGAAGCACCTTTTTACACTGGATCTTTGCCGTGTCAAGGTGTATAGCTATCCTTTGCTACCTTGCAGATATATAAAAGAAAAGGATATCCTGGGGCCTCAAAATGTAGAACACCTTTAGACCATTTATTATTGCTCATAGAACTGTTGAGAATCATGTTCTTTAGTAAATGATCTGTGGTTTACACTTAAGATGGCTAGAAGCTTAGTTACAGGGTAAATAGAAATAAATAGATCAAGTAAAACTCCAACTACTGTAGCTGGAATTTGTAAACTAAGTTTTTAAGACCTTTTATTTCCTATGGATTTATTCTTTAATTTACAGTTTATTCTGTAAGTTGGGAAGTAAAATAGAGAAAATAATAAATCTAGATGTTCTCAGTGTCTTATTCAGGAACTTTTTTATCCCTCCTCACTAAGGAATTCCCACTGTGACTTAAAATAGAAATTAAATTACTTGTGTGCATGTATATGTCTGTGTTTTTACACACATGCAAAAATATACATTGGGGGCACATGTGTGAGATATGAATGTGTGCTGTGTAAAAATAGAAAAAGGTAACCGAATGTATTATAGAAAAATGATTTACTTAGTTGGGGGTATTAGAGTTACTTTCTCCTTGTTTCTATTTTATAGACATAACATATTCTTCATTATGTTATATTTTGTTAAAAGGCTAGCTCTGATATCATGTGCATTTTATTTTAACCTTTGGATTAACTTATGCTGTTTTTAAAGTGACATGAGAAATAGCAGATTCTAAGACCAGTCTCATAATTGTGAGCATAAAAGCAAGAGAGGAAGACACAGACAGATAGACAAACAGACAGACAGACAGAGCAGTGTTTATCTGTTGAGGTGACGGGACCAGAGACTTGTTGAAGCTTTTTTATGTCAGTTATAAATTTTCTTCATTTCTGAGTAATAAAATATTATTAATGATGTTTTCTTGGTAAAGTTAAGAAAAAAAATAGGCCTTTCATAAAGTTTTCTAGGGGCTGCTTTGTTCAAGGAGTTGGTAGGCTCATTTCATCATGTGTATTTCAAAGCTGGGGTGATTTCAGTTCTTTCCAAAACATTTTTAAAAGCTTAATTGTGTCATTGGTTATGAAGTTGGAGTGCCCCTGCTCCCATCTGTTTTCTGTAGGAAAGAATCATGCTGCCCTTATGCTTACCTGATTCATGTGGAACTAAAAAGAAAAATACATTCCTGTATTTTGAGTTTCAAGTTGTCATTTTGCTGTACAGTCTTTACTGGAGTGTCTGATGGTCTAAAATAGTCAAAAACTAGAGTTAAGTGCTCTCATCACGCTTACTTTAATATAAAAATTCATGTACTTAGAAATATGTCAAAACAACTTCCAAGAACACATTGAATTTGTCGTTATCTTTGAAGCTTCGTTTAATTCATCTTTGATTCAGTCCAGACCTAGGAAAACTTTGTTTGCTTCTTACAGTTACACTTCTGTAGCCTCTCCCCGTTTCCTTCACTCTTGCTTTTTGGATTTTAGGAAGTCTGCATATTTCTTGTACATATGCATGCGAATTGGGAAAGGGAGTTTGTCCTGATGCCATTTCTCCCTTCAGTTGCTGGGTAATGGGATTTGTTAGAATAAATTCCCCTGATTGAAGGGCAAAAACAGACCCCTTTCTGTATATCTGTACAGAGATTTGTATATGGGATGTGGTGGCACTTTGCTGAATGTGAACTTGCCTTGTCAATGGAAAGATTGAAAAGTATTATGTTTATTTATACATTTGTATAAATCTATATATACACGTATGTATATGTGTGTGTATAGATAAAGCTATATACATATATTTCCCTAAAAATGTGTGTGTATAATAGGTAAACAGCCTTTGCTAAACAAGATTATACATCTATGGGAAATTCCAGATTATTCTGCAAGTCAGAGGAGGCAGTCAGAGTACACCATCAGAGCATACTAAAATGGAAGCCCTTTTGGTTATGGTCTTAGTGTTTATCACAAATCAATACCTGTCTTAAGTATTCTTTATCACAAATCAATACCTGTCTTAAGTATTCTTACTTTTCATTACTTTTTACTAGTTATTCATCTATCACTACACACACACACACACACACACACACACACACACACACACCCCTACCTCTCTGCCAAGTTGTTTTGCTCTCATAGTGCTGGAGATTGAATCCAGAGTGTCGAATGTAATGTACTGGGCAAGTGCTCTACCCCTGAGCTACACCCCCAGCCCTGTACTGCTTTTTTCCTTATATCTTTTCTAGCTAGAAGCATTTGGCTTAAACATAGTTTATTAACTTCTCAGTTGTTAACTTTCAGAGTTAACATGTCTTTATCATTCAGATTTTTCCCAGAAGATATAACTTTTAGAATATTTGCTAATAGTAATTTTGAGAATTGAGTAGTCATCAAAAATAAAAAGCTAACATCAAAGTTAATTTTGAATGTTTGCCCTAGATAAATTTGGGGTGTTTTACTTAAATTGAAAAAAAAAATTAAGATCTTATGATTGGTATTAGTAATAGGTTTATCTCCACTCTTTACTATCATTTAAGTAGGTTTTTTTTGTAGTTTAAACATAAATTTCCATTTGCATTTTAACAGAAAGTAATCAAAGTCACATGGAAGCCCCTTGAATTCCATAGCTGACTCATTTTATTCATGATGATGAAACTGCCTTGATGAATTCTTGTGTAATGAATTCTGTTGTATTTCCTTTTGACTTTTCTCACAGTTGTGACATTCGGTTTTAACTCTGCTGCAGCTCCCTAGAAAACTTGCACCCGTATATATTGTGCCTTTAAAGCTCTTATGCACACACAGATAGAAGTGTATATATATACATGTTGGCGCATGTGTACATATACTTTTGTATGCTCACACAGTATGTCTCCAGCATATATTGTGGGAGTAGACATATAGATATTTAAGGGCAATGGGATGTTGCTCTCCAGACATATATGTATATAAATAGTGTTGTTATAACTGTAGATACACATGTATATGTTTGAGTTCTAAATGGCAATCTTTTACATTTAGCAAAATGCTGCCCCTACTGGAATATTGTCACTGCAGTGGCAGTTGTATGTAATGGTTAAAATACATTAGCAAAAATTATTTAAAGAACATTTAAAGGTCTCATCTAAAAACATCCACACATTATTTATTTAGCTTCCTATTCCTTTTATTGTTGTGTAGTTTAACTGAAAGGGAGACTGTCATTTTTTAAAATGCCATCTATTGCATGAGGGACAAGAGTCACTTGAGGAACTTCACATTTTCCCTCTCTCTGAAACAGTTGATATACTACAGTTCAGCATGTTTATTTCAGCTATGAATCGATCTTAATATTTCCATTAGTGTGTGTCATCCACCATCTCCTAGATCAACTTAAACTCACCAATTTGCCTCTTCCTTTCATTAATAAGCAATGATCATTGGGATCATTTTGACTGAGGGACATTTACTACTCTCATGCTGCAGGGAAATATATCATCCAGTTGTTATTCTGCCTTGTTCAAAATTCAACTTTAAAAAAGACAGCTTTCTCATGAATCTGTCTTAAGCATATTTTGCATTTATTTAGTTAAATAAATTAAATTTTTAAAAACACACCTCTTAAGTTGCATGTACTTGGCATAGATTTCATTCCCTCCTTCCCACAAAGGTATTTTTCATTAGTATATCAGTTTTCCATACTGAATGCAAGAACATTAAGAAAAAGACCTGTTAAATACTATTTTATTTTGTGATGAGCTGGCAGAAGATTACATCTGAAGAACTTGCAAGGAGAGAAAGGTAGACAGATAATTGCAAAATGTTAGGGGGGAAAGTGGAGTGAGGGTACCCCAAAGATTAAAGCAGAAGTTAGGGTTTGAATTCTTTCACAGAGTAGCTTAGCTGGAACTTGATATCAGAAGCAGCCTTTAACAGAAAATCTTGACAACTGTGTGCTACTAACCAGAGTGCTCAAGTGTAAGCTGAACCAAGTTGCAGTGGGAAATCAAAGGTGAGGTAGCTTGTTTGAAACCTATAAATGGCTGACAGGTTGGACAGTTTTAAAATGTCTTTTAATAAAGTAACTGCATGGTAGCAAGGACTAGCAGCTCTCGAGCCCTTTTCAGTGTTTTTATTCACCTTGGCACACAAGTATGTTTAATATGCCATACATTCAAAACATAGAAAACAAAAAAGCTGCTTAAAGGGAATCTACAAACCAAGAGTCTCCTCCATTTTGTGTTAATAGTCGCTGCTTAGTTATATGCACACAAACTGGAAGCCACTCGTTTCTGCAGAGAGGAGGAAAAAGAAGAGGTGGGCAGTTTGGATGGCAGCCTGTCTGATAAGGCAGGGCTAGAAAGGCTGGCTTTGGTGTTTCTGGGGGAGGACACGTTTGGGAGATGGTGGGCTTTTGGTTTGTGATTTCCCTTTAAACAGGATGAGATGGTTCACATTTTCCATATATATATCTCAATGAATGTACTGTATTACTGTTTTAAAAATTTGATGAAATAATAATGGATTGGTCTCCTTTTGTTATCTGGTCCTTGTTTAATTTGTTTAAGGGTTTTTGTATACAAAAGTTTACATTTTTATGTATATTTTTCTTGTGTAAAAACTGATGTAATATGTGTATAAAACACTGTATGTATTATCTGTATATAGTGTGACAAAATGATTTTTCTTTCTTTCTTTTGGATGTATTAATAAATCTTGCTGTGAAGTAGCCTTGCTTCTCCTAATCATTGCCTTTGCCTGGATATTGATGGACGCTCCTTATCCAAGGTAGGTGTTTGTCCTAGTTTGTTTCTTCATTGCTGTGGCAAAATATTCTGACCACTACCAACTGGGAGAGGAAAGGGTTTATTTATCTTACATCTCCCAGGTCACAGTTCATCAGGGAGCCCAAGGTAGGAACTCAGGGCAGGAACCTGGAAGCAGGAGCTGGAGCACAGGCCATGGAGGATCACTGCTTACTAACTTGCTCCCCTGGCCCCTGCTCAGCCTGCTTTCTATGCAGCACAGGCCCACCTGCCCAGGGGTGGCACCACCCACAGTGGGCTGGGCCCTCCCACATCACTCAACAATCAAGAAGCCCCATGAACATGGCCACAGGCCAGTCCAATGAAGACAATTCCCCAATTGAGGCTCCCTCAACCCAGGTGTGTCAAGTTGACACTAAAGCTATCCAGGACAGTGTTTTTCTTTGTTATTTGTTTTTGGTTTCTGAGATAGGGTTTCACTATATATTAAGAGTAGTAGCTCAGTGTATGGTCCGGGCTGTTCTCAAACTTGTGATTCTTCTGCTTCAGCCTCCCAAATGTTGGAATTAGAGGCATAAGCTTCCATGCCCAATTATTGTTTTTTAAAAAATATTTTATGTGTATGAGTGTATTGTCTACATGTATGCAAGTGCACCCGTGTTGTGTAGTGTCCGGGGAAGTCAGAAGAGGGCATTGGATCCCCTGGAACTGGAGTTAACAGATGGTTGTTAGCCAACATGTGGGTGCTGGGAACCAAACCTGGGTCCTCTGCAAGAGCAGCTGGTGCTTGTAATTTCTGAGCCATCTGTTTAGCCCCTATTCTTTGTTTTTATGAGAAAAGGTCTTATTATATAGCTCTGGCTGGCCTGGAACTCACTATGTAGATGAAACTGGCCTCTGACTCACAGTCAGCCTTCCTACCTCTTGTCTTCCAAGTGCTGGGGTTTCGGTGCCTTCATACCCAGCATCCTCTTTCTTTATAATATTTTTAAATCATATATATGTAGTTGCACATGCATATGTGATTTGAATTTTTTCCCTAAGTTTCTAATCAATGTATGTTTAAGACACTTTCTAAAATTGTTCTTCCCTAAAACATTAACATTTTGAGACTAAAAGCAGATGGATGAGCAAGCTAGTCATCATCTTTTCAGCTTTTCAAATTGCTGTGGAAGAGAACTATGCTCAGAAGTGATCCCTGCATTTTCTTCTGTTGTAAGACTGATTTTAAACTCTTCTGTTTACTTTAGGATCCTTTTCTCCTTTTTTGTGTTGCTGAGGATTGAACCCAGGGCTTCACACGTGCTAGGCAAATGTTCTACTACTGTGCTGCATCCTCAGCCCAGCATGCTGCTTTTCTAAATCTCTTTGTAATCCTTTGAGATTATGATAGCTAAATTCGTGATTTTATATATATATATATTTTATATTTATATATATTTTTTTTTTAATAATTATAGGCTTAGGAGACAAGCCTATTAGTGTGATACCTGAGTTGAGGCAACTGTGATGTCTCAGTTGAGGCAGCATTGATAATGGGGCAATCCTGAGATCCCATGGATTGTGACATGAAAGCAAAAATTCAAATTCAAGTTTATCCAATGCTGTGGCAGTACTTGAGACATTAACACAGAATTCCAAGTTTGACTGAATGAATCTAGCCTGGCCTGGGTAGCATACTGAGACCTCTCCAAAAAAAAAAGGGACTTGGAAACAGACTGCTGACAATGGGGACAAAGAAAAGACATCAAAAGATGTTTTCACATCTGGGTTTCTGGAAGAATGTAATGTTTTGGTAGCCCTCTGGACACTCAGCATTTGTGAAGTACAGTGTACAAAGCTTAAGCTGGAAACAGGCCAAGAGGAAGTGGCCAAGTCTGAAATTAGGGCTCAGAAGAGGAATGATGGGCATAGACATGAAGATGGCTGTGAATGACCAAGAAAGAAAGGTAAGAACAACTGTTTTGGAAATCAGGTCTGTCATCCATTTTATTTTCCTTCATTCTATTTACAGTCCTAAGTAAACTTAAATAATTTCCTCTAGAGTCTTCTGGCTTATAAGTTATGGAACTGAATTAAAGTCTACCAGGCTGACTCCCTTCCCCAACATTCCCATAGAAGGAAGTGTGTTGAGGAATGCATCCTCTCTGTTTTTACCCTCACCTAGGGGGCCCTGAGGGCAGGCACTACTTATTCCTCACACTCCCTGTTGGTGACCACCTGTTGACCTTGCTTTCTGGAAGAGACTGGGGAGATCTAGTGAGAGGTATGTGAAATGCCCCCAGGAGCTTTGTCCCCAGCTGGTGGCATATTGGGAGGTGATAGAAGCTTTCAGAGGTGGGACCTAGCTAGAGAAAGCAGGTCAGTGGGGTGTGCCTTGGAAGACCCTATTACCCAGCCACCTAATACCCAGTTTTTGTTCTCTGCTTTTCTTTTCTTTTCTTTCTTTTTTTTTTTTTTTGTCTTTTTGAGACAGGGTCTCCTTGTAGCCCCAGCTGTCCTGGAACTCACTATGTAGACCAGGCTGGCCTTGAACTCACAGAGATCCGCCTGCCTCTGCCTCCCAAGTGCTGGGTTTAAAGGTGTGCGCCACCATGCCTGGCTGTTCTCTGCTTTTTTGCTTTGAAGTAAAAAACCCTCCTTACTACATACTCCTACCACCATGATGTTCTTTTCAAGTGCCTGGGGCCAAACCACCAGGAACAGAACCCTCTGAAACCATGAGCAAAATAGATCTTCCTCCCTTAAGGTGTTCTCTCAGGCATTTTGGTCACAGCTATGAAAAAGTTACTAATATAGAAAATTGCTAGAGAGAGTGTGTGGTTGTTGCTGTGGCTACGTGGCAGTGTGGTTGTTAAGCCTTTAAACATTTATGTATAGAAGGAATTCCAAAGAATTTGGAAAAACAAGCTAGAAAAAGCCTAGGATGCCATTATCAGAGCTTGGTGGGTGATTCTTGTTGGAGCCCAGAAAATCAGAATGCTGATTGGCATGCAGGACAGCAAAGACTGCTCAGAAGACCTTAGGTGGAAATGAGGCTCAACTGAGAATTGGAGGTCACTCATGTTACAGTCTGGCAAAGAATTGGTTTACATTTTGACCATGTCCTGAGTGAGACTAAAGCTAAATTTAAAACTAAAGGACACATTAATTGGGCAGAGGACATTTTAGATAACGTAGCATTTAGGTTGCATTTAGCATGGATGGGCTGACTGCTTTTAACCAGGTTTGTGATGAGAGTTGGGAGCAAAAAGCAGAATGAAAGACGTGAAAAAATGTGTAGGAAAAGGAGTGAGTTTAAAGTTGTGGAGAGTGAAGATGTGGTTGTCAAAGAAATTAGTACCTTTTGGGGCTGGAGAGACGGCTCAGTGGTTAAGAACACTGACTGTTCTTGCAGAAGACCAGGTTTGATCCCAGCACCCACATGACAGCTAACAACTGTCTGTAACTCCAGTTCCAGGGGATCCGACAGCCTCTTCTGCCCTCCACAGGCATTGCACGACACGGGTGCACTTACCTACATGCAGGCAATACACTCATACACATAAAAAAAAAATTTTTAAAGAAATTAGTACCATTAAAAATAGTTTAACCAAAAATTAAATAAAATGAAAAAAAAAAAGAAGCTGAACTGATACATGCCTATAATCCCCAGGCCTCAAGAGGCCAAGACAGGAGAATCAGGAGTTCAAGGTCATTTTCATTTGTATATAGCAAGTTCAAGGTCAATTTGGGCTATATGTGACCCTGTCTAAATTTTTAAAGAAATTAGTACCATTAAAAATAGTTTAACCAAAAATTAAATAAAATGAAAAAAAAAAAGAAGCTGAACTGATACATGCCTATAATCCCCAGGCCTCAAGAGGCCAAGACAGGAGAATCAGGAGTTCAAGGTCATTTTCATTTGTATATAGCAAGTTCAAGGTCAATTTGGGCTATATGTGACCCTGTCTCTGTTAGGGTCCGTGACTCGATGGGTCCCCTCCAGGTAACAAACACACGGGATTGGAGATGTAAAAATCAAGCAGAGTCTTTACTTTTCCAGCTAGCTGGGGCCGACCGGCTTCCCAAGACATGCAAGTCTGGTCAGAACGATCGACCCCCATTCAGTTTCAGGTACAGATTATATAGGCCCACACAGTCATTACACAAAAAGCATTTCTCAGCAGACACTTTAATCAATCATCTTCTAAAAGCTATAGTTTCGGTTAAACATCTTTTCCAGGAAGGGTAGATCTGGTGTAAGCCTGGCGCAACCTCCCTCTTTTGTTCCTTATCGGTTATCTGGTATGTAAACAGGCCTACAGGACACATTGTAAATCAACTGAGTCAGAGGTCCAGGGTCCAGGAAGGAGGTTTACAGCACTTCAATTCTTAACATTTCAACTAGGTTAATCATCCATGTGTGGTAGATACAATCAGGCAGAACAGGCAAGCTTAGCAAGTAAATCTAAATCAACATTTTAAACAGAGTTTTCTATCAAAATGCAGAGTTCTTACAGCATTCATCAAGGTATTTCATTTTTTTTCCCAACATCCCCCCCTTGTCTTGGTTAAACTGAGGAATCTTCCTCAGCTGACTCTACAACCTGGTGCTTCTGCCGCAGCACCAGGAGATGAACCGAGTCTATTCTTTCTTGGACAAACCTCAGCAGTCTGTTTACTATACAGGGCCCAATCGTGACAAGCAAGAGGAGGATAATCAAGGGCCCTACAACAGTGGAGAGAAGGGTTGACACCCAAGGAGTTTGATTAAGCCAAGAGCTGAACCACCCTTGACTGGCTTCCCTTTCCATCTTTCGTTTTTCTAATCCCTCTCGTATCTTTGCCATGTTATCCTTTATTATACCTGAATGGTCTCTGTAAAAACAACATTCCTCCTTCAGGGCAATACACAGTCTCCCTTGTTGTAGAAACAGGAGGTCCAGCCCTCTGCGATTCTGTAACGTGACTTCAGCCAGGGATCCTATAGAGTCCTGTAGTTTGGTTATGGATTTTTCTATTCTTTGTAGATCTAAATCCAGGCTAGTGCGCAAAGCATTATATTGGTCCCTCTCTTGTATTAGGGAAGTGGCTCCAGTGCCAGCTTTTGCTGTTACACCTGTACTAATTAAGGTCGCAAGTGTCGTGGCTAAAATCACTGGGGTTCTCCTAGAACGCATCGGGAAAGGAAGAGAGGGAGTGTAAGTCTGCAGAAACTCTTCCTCTGAGTGATAAACCAAATGGGGAAGAAGAATTGTAAGAACACAAAAACCTCCTTCCTTAAGAACATCCACCGAAATACAAGGGGTTAATCCTGAGGAGCATGCCCACCAAGTATTTGGAGGGGGAATAAGGAAGGCCCCTTTTGACTCAGAGAGATTCTTGGTCTGGTTACAGAGGGAAGAGTATTGTAGTGGAATCTCACCGAGGCATAGTCCCGATCCTGAAATCTGCTCCAAAGTAATTTTAGGTATCGTACCCCATGCACATTGGGAGACATTATGGGAAACATTGTAGGAACCCATAGTAGCAATCCCCTCTAAATAGGGAGGGGTAACAGTATAGCAGAGCCAACAAGATCTGGCCAATTCAGGGCTAGTTACATTTAAGAGGCTATAAGTTTGATTTATGATTTTAACAAATTCCTGTGACCGCCTGTAATAGCGGATCTGAGACAAAGGCTCAGGAGGCCTTTTGGTAAATCCTGTAGGTAGAGTTGGGCCAGGAGGAGGAGAGGGAGGGGCTCCCTTGGGCGTATCCATGGTAACTCTTGGGACTAGCACTGGGTTGGGCCCTACTGCCGTGACGAAAGGCACCTGGCGCCTAGTGATTGTAAACGAAATTGCAGACCCATAGTTGTGCAATCGCAGGCCCCAGGTGTTAACCCCTTCCCATCCGGAGAACTTTTTTCCTTTTTCTGTGAATCTGATAAGCAAAGGGTTGCAGGCTTGTGGTTCGAGCCCCCAAGTTGGCTTACAAGGGGGGCCTGTCACATCTCGTTTGAGGGTGATGTAGTCCCCACGGGCATTACTTAACCAGTATGTCTGACCCGTGGTCTCACAGCCCCATCGTGGGCAGTAGTACTGGTCTGGTCTCCCACAACTGGGCTCATACTGTGGCCCTGGGCAAACATAGAATTGTTTTTGTCTAAGGTAGCGAACTCCCGACTCAAACTTGCAATTGTATCCGTGGGAGGAGTCTTCC